>NC_143416.1:16533316-16861020 GCF_059467195.1 Physcomitrium patens
TTAGGGTGTTGATTTTGTACTTACTATCAATATTTTGGATATAACACATGTGTACAGAAAGCAACAGAGGATCGGCGACTAGGATTGAAAAGAGCACTCTCTCGGCTATACTTTTGGCATACTTTTTGATGGATTTTAAGTTTTAATGAAGGAGATATTGGAGGTTGAAGTCAGTGCTTACAAATCTAAGGGTTGTAAGTGACCTGAATTGCTAGTAGTTGTGTTTTGAACTATATCTTATGTAATTTGACAAGATTTTGGCTAAGAATTTCCAAGGATGTGTATCTTTATGTTGCTAAACTTTATAAATAAGTTTTGTAACATTTGAATTTTGGGTTTGTGAGATATAAAGAAAATGGTACTTAGGTGCTTGTGAATTAGGGTTTTAGAACACCTGCTAGGGTATTTAAGATGCCAGACGATCGGTAGCAAATTTATAGTTAAATTTTTGTAAAGTAAAGCTTAAGGATAAATTCTATAATACCTATGAATTTAGAAAAATTTGAACGGTTGGATCAAGGAATATGAATTTCTAAAGTTTGAGAAGAAGAAATCCTTTGAGGAAATATTATATTTTGAAGCGATTTTATTATAACTTGAGCATTTTATACAAAGTAAAGGAGTATTTTGGGAGCCAAGACTTTATATATATGTTGAATATGGATATATGGAGCTATGGTTGAATTCTTATATAAAGATGAGTTTTTGAGAGGAGATTGTGGATTTCCTTTGAAGTTATTGAAAACCTAATCTACCAGCAAATGATTAATTATGATTTGGTATAGCCAAGAATGTTAGAATTTTTTTAGATATTTTAGAAAGTCTTATGTACAAACCTTCTTAAATATAAAAATGTTTATTAGTACAATATCTTTTTGATATTGTAGTATTTATTTGTCTTCTAATTTTAAGGTTAAATAACTTATTGAAGCTTGGCCAATAAGTTAAAACTAAACTCTCTACAACTAGGTACCCAGTGTATTTCCAAATAGAAAACCAAGCAATATGATACCGGCAATCAATAAAACAATAGAATTTTAGCACCTCAAATCTTGATCATCAATAAGGGTGACATCTTAAAAGAGTTGATTGAAATAATCATAAATAAAAAAAAGATATAATTGCTTAAGATACAAAGCTAATAATCTTTAAAGATGATGTTGAATTGCTCAATTGGATATTATTTTAGAATATACATGAATGTATTGTTTGATCTTGAGCCGAGTCTTTAATATTACTACCAAATCAATATCAATACATACAAAAAACTCCATTAGTGTAATTCATTTGATGGATGCCAATGAATAAATTGAATAAAGACATGAAATAATAAATAATCTAATATCTTGAATAAATCCAATAAACATACAATGTTTTAATATTACTAAGATGGTTTTGTATATATCTTTCATAGAAAAGGTAGATCTTTGCAATGTCTTATAAGAGTATTTAAAAATAATAAATCATATGATTCTACAAAATGAGACATAAATACTAATGTATCTTCTAGTAGAATTGGTCAACAAGGTAAATTTGATGCCAATGTACAATAATTTACTTCAATCCAATCTACAAATTACTAAAGATCTTAAAAATACTCACTAACCCTCGAATTCCAATATTTGAGACTTCAATCCACAAAAACCTTTACATACTTTGATCTAACTATTTGATTAACTTCAAAATTTGCACACACACTAACATATTGTCCAAAACTCATCCATACATACACCATAGAAGTCAAGAGACCCTCAATTTTGTAAATGTAATTTTATTTTTAAAAATCTAATCCAACCAAGAGAATCACTAACTTTGAAAATCTTTTGAAAACTGAATATTAACCTGATTGACATAAAACCAATGCTTAAAAATTTATTTTCAAGTGTGCTCTCAAATTACACTCTTTGATCTACTAAACAACCTTGGAGTCGCCATAGGTATATAGCTTAGTGCCTCTGGGTTTGATTTTCATCTAGGTTGACAACTGGTCCTCTCTAGATATCAATATTTGATAATATGAGGTAATTTTTACTTGAACCTATTGGTAACTTTCTTCTTAAGATGTCTATATTAATTACTTATCTCATTAACCTTGATTTGAGGCATTTATGCCCCTACAAAGCAAATAGAATCTCCTTTTTTAAAAGATAGCATTAAGACTAAACTTTTTATTACCTTCCTATTATTTATCCTTATTTTCTACCACTTCTTCCTACTAAGCTCTTCTATAACAACATTCATGTTTTTATTTTTCACCATATAATTGTGTTACTACATGACAACGACTAGCAAAAAACATATTAAATTAAAAAAAAGTGTATTGTATGTTTTCTGTAAAATTTATGACAATTCCAACTTATAAGTATATTTGTAAATATGAATGAATAAAGAGGGGAGATACTTTAATTACACAAATTATCATTTTCTACTTGCATATAGTACAAATATCACAAATTATTTTAAATTTAATTTTTGGCCTAATTTAAATTAATGATTAATAATATCATTTAATTTAAAATAAATCCAAAAGTAAAAATAAATTTAATAAACTAAAAATATTTTTAATTTTAAGAAGTTTTATTTTTTTAATATAAAAATTTACTTTAAATTATAATTCTAGTGATTTCAAATTAATAAATATTATTAATTAGATCTTTATTTTGTATATAAAAATGTCATAATTTTGAATGATTCATGATTATAACTTAATATCTAATAGTAAAGATATCTTATAAAGATTTCTAAATAACATGAGTAATTTTGACATGTAAAACTTAATAAATTTAAACTAAAAAATTGATTCTTATTATAATATTTTTTTGTATTAATTATAGATATAAAACATTTATAATCCTATATATCTAAAATTTTAGCAAATATGTTATTTTTTATTTTTTTATTTATCCAATACATCCTTATTTTTTAGTGTGTTTAGTGTGTTTAGTATGTTTTTTTATTTATCCAATACATCTTTATTCTTAGAATAATTAAAAATAGATAGAATTATGTAAAAGTATATAAATTTAATAATATTTTATTAAAAAACTTCTAGGAAGCTTTGTAGATGCAGATAATACTTTATAAGTATTTTTAGATGATTGATATATTAAAAAGTTGGCCAAAATATTAGCCACATGTTAAACATATTGGCTCACATGTTGAAAAGTTTTTCAAAAAGTTAAACAAATGTTTTACAAATAAGACATGTGTAATATAGCCTATAGAATTTTGCCACATATTTCTTTAATTAGATACAATATATAGAGGTAAAAATGACATCTCACTTATTCTTATCAATATCTTTCTTGCTTCTAATCTAGTTTTAAGAGTCTCTAGTCTTCTTGTCTTTGGAAATAGCTATTTTAAATTTTTTTGAATAAATTAATAAATAAATATTATATCTCTTTAATATATATATATTTTTATATTTATATTATTTGATTTTTTAATCTTTAATAGAATAATAAAAGTATATTTTATATTTGATTTTTATTTTTAAAAATTAAAAGTATATTATTTATTTTTCTTAATAAGATGTAAGAATATTAATTATTATAGATTATTTATTTTTAAATTGATATTTATTTTAGATTTTTTTTATTGTTAATCTTTCTATATTTTTTTTATTATAAGTAGTATAAGAATATTTTTATTTTTTCATTAATTTTTTTCTTTAGTATAATTATAATAAATATTGTAGAAATAAAGGATGTAATAAAATAAATATAAGAAAAAATTAAAGAATTATTATATCAATTTACATCATCATCACAAGCAACATCAAGATACTTGAAAATAAAGATGTGAAGATGGTTAGAATTACTTAAATATCTATACTTATACCATTAACTTCTCTTATAGCAAAGTATTTTAAGAAAAGTTCTACCATTGTCAAATATGTAATAATTATCTATTCTAAAAAAATTAATGATATAAGATTAAAGTTTAAATGATTTATTTAATAAGTATAATTTATCATTAAGATATAATTTTAAAGCTACAAAATTCTAAGTTTACAAGTTAAGTTTATTAAAACAATACTTTTAAATTTTTTCTTATCATATTTTTATCTTTTTTTATACAACATAACTTAATATTAAATAGCTTAGAAACTTTCTTAGTAAAATCTAAACTCATATATAAAAGGCATGATACCTTTTGTATTGCAACTAAAATAATTTGGATATTTTGCTCAAAAAATTCTTGAATATCACTATATCCTTCACAATATTAATTAATATTTGGTATTAAGTAGGATGATATTGTATTTATTAACTAATTCTTTTATAAATTGCAACATAAAATAAAGAAATTTATGTTAAACCTAATTAATTTTCAAACATTAAATCAAGCAATTGAATTTTTGTAAAGTACAAAAATCAATTTTAAAAGTTGTAATCTAAGAATTACATGAATATACCACAATGTCTTTATAATTTTTTTTCTAGACCAATACCTTTTCAATATAATTAATTTAAAGTAGAGGATATGTAATTCAATGTAACATACTTCTAAGTTCTTGCAAAACAAAAAAAATTCAACAACATTAAGATTGATTGTGCTTATATTGTCAAAAACTTAAATATATTGCTAAATATTATTTTAAATAGTGACACAACTATAGAATGAAAAACATGGTTCTTAGAAAAGACAATGTGTAAAAAAAATAAGTTAAAAATTGCTACAATAAGAATTATTTAGTTGATTCTTGTACAACATCTTTTAAATGTCATATTCTTTCTTCAAAACCTTCTCCTTGCTTTATGAAGTATTAGAGTAATATTTATAATATACCATGAACTACCATCAAATAATTTCACAATACTTTTATTATTAGCAAATTTTGTTAAAAATAATACATTAAATTCTTTTACATAATAAAAATTATTTTATGCTAATTATGGTCATCATCCATGATTCAATAATTTTAAAATTTTAAGAATTGATAATCAATTAGTAGAATATTTGGCAAATTATTTATTTTAGCTAAATCCAACAATATAGGAAGAACTAAAAGAAGCTCAAAGAAGAAAAAATATCAATGCAAATGCTTCAAAATGAATAACCTAAATTCTAAATTAGTAACAACATATAATTACTTTATTGTAATTTCAAAATTAATTTTTTTTTATAGAAAATTAGATTATTTTAAACTTAGATAATTTTCCATTAATGAATAGATCAGCATATTTGCATATCAATTATATCTATAAAATTTAATGAAGATTAATCATGTTTTTATTGTATCTCTTTGTAAGCCATATAAGATATTAGATATACTAGAAAGTAGACAATATCTACATGCATTAATAGAAGTTGACAACACTCAAGGAATTGAAATAAAAGAGATGTTGGACTATTGGTAATAATGAAATAGATTAGAATATCTAATACATTGGCACAAACATAATATTAGTGAATGCAAATATGAACCATTCTCTTATTATAATATGGCTATTGGATGAAAGAAAAAAAATTGATTATATTATGTAAGAGCTTAATTGAAAGTATAGTAGAAAATTAATATAAAAAATATAAGCAAAAGATATTTAGGTAGTAAAAAATCTAGTATTAATAATATATTTTTTTTATTAAAACGACTATTATTTATGTAATAAGATCATAAATAAGATAAAATAAAAGAAATTAGTAAAAATAATATTACAAATATCTTAAGGTGAAGGTAAAGATTAGTTTTTAGCAAAATTTAAATGAAAAAAACTTAGATTTATAACAAAAGAAGAAAAATTGTGAATCAATATTGAAACAAAAACTTAAGGCACAAATTTGCCTACCCACAGTAAGCGTGATTTTTTTTTTATTAATCAAACTTTTTTTTCTTATTGATCAAAAAATGAGGCTTAATAAAAATTTGATAAGGCTTTATTAAGAGTTATTTTTAAGTGATTTGAATAAGTAATAACTTTATGAGAGCTCCAAAAAATCAAGTTTGTTTTAGATGACTGTGTTTTTTTGTAGGAAAAAAAATGGCTAATATTTTTAAAAAGTTGTGCTTTTTGTTACAAATTAATAGGTTAAAGTTTGTAGATTTATAAATATGGTTTTTTAATAAGTTTTTAAATTTAAATTTAATTAGATAATAAATTTTAAATTTAAATAGATTATAATTATAAACATTTGATTTTAAAGATAAGTGTAGGTTTAAATGATTTTGAACAATTTGCTGGTTGGATTGAGATACTTTTTTGTGTTGTATTGATTGAATTTATTTCAAATATTATTACAAATCTTAAAAGAAAATAAAAAATAAATTTAAGACCTATTGACATTGAAAGATTAACATTAAAAGATTTATATGATGATTGGAATAAGAATACAATTAATACTTAAGTAGATTAGTACTTTTTCTTCTAATTTATAATTACAACTCTATTTAAATTTTGTGTGCTTACTGCAAACTAGGAGATTGATAATTTTTCGAATTTTTAATTGAGATAAAAAATAATTTAATAACAATTGAGATTTCAAATCTGCTATAGAATTTGGTTTTGATTTAATTGAAATTTATTTAGGATTTATTTAGGATTTATTTTTTATTTTTTATTTTTAAAATTAAAAAATTATATTTTTTATAAATTATTTAAAATTTCTTTAAGAATTCTTCAAAATTAATGAGGAATTTTATAATTTTTTAAAGATTAATTATAGTTTATTTATATTTGATGAAAGTTATTAATGATTATTAAAGGTTTATTTAGAGTAGATTAGAGTATGATAAGATATATCTAGGATTTTTTTAAGTCAATAAGTTGTATTTAAGACAATTAAAAGTTTACTTAAATTATTCAAAATTGCCAAAAAGGTGTTTTCAAACACCTTATGCATTATATTGGATTATAAATCTAAATTCAAAATAAGATCATTTTTTTTTTTTATAGATATTTTCTTATTACATTTACAAATTGATTTTTACATAACATAATCTCATCTACAAATCTTAAAAATATAGTAAAAGAAGTAACTATTTTTTTATCGATGATATTCATTAAACCAAGATTAAAAGTCTAAAGATCTTATGATATAAAAGAAGAGAAGTTCAATCTAGAATATACTCTTTTCTTTTTTCTACTTTTTTTCATTATTTTGTTGGATAATTTTTGCTTCATTAAGATGAAAAACTAACAACCTTCATAGCTAAAGAATTATTATTTGTGGAGCTATCAAAGAAACTACTCAAATTGTTGTAATCTTCACAATAACATAATTAAGATGAAGATTCTTTAAATTAATATTTTTTTTTTCTAAAATAGAAAATAAGATATAATATTTTTGATATCACAACTTTGGAAGAAAATTTCAAAGTTTTGTAATATTCTTAGGAATATATACCATTTTAAATGGTTTTTCAAATGTATTATTTGAAAGAAGTTATAAAAGTATTAATAATAACTAAATATTAAAGTAGTATTCTCACCTTCATATGGAATATTATTGCTGGTTAAAAATACCTTTTAAACTTCTTTTGAAGAATAAAAAAATCAAATTACATGGCAAATACAATCCACCACGTTTTATACTTCATTAATATGTTATCACATGAGGTGGCATCAATTGTCAAACCCCATCAAATGTATGTAATTTAGTTTGATTTAGTAGTTTATTCATCTATTCATATTTTTTTAATTGATTTTATTAATAAAAATTAAGATTTAAAGACTTTGGTGGAAAAACCTCTTTAATTTTTTTATCTTGTCAAGTAAAGTCTTATAAGTGATTTTGAAAGAAAAAACTTGTATTGTAAGGATTTGTTTGGCTATAATAATTTAGCCATTTAGTAAAGCTTTAGGATTTTTTTAACTCACACTTGTACTCTTGGATTCTCTCTTTGTGGTGTAAAAAAAAAGCTTGATTTGATTATGTATAAATTTATCATCTTTTCTTGACAATGTATTGATTGTGTATTTATATTCGATTTAGATTTCATACTTTAAGATTGATTCATTGCATTTAATATATTAAGTATAATAATATTTATTTACATAATAATATAATTATATTGATCTTTATAGAACTTGATCCTATAAGTAAAAGTATTGCTATTGATATTTAAATTTATTAGTATATTTACTTGAAATAAATAGAAATAGGTAGAAATAAATAAAAGTATATAAATTTGATAGTACCTTATTGGAAAACTTCTTGAAATCTTTATAAATATAAGTTTTACTGTAGAAGTATTTGTAGATAATTAGTAGGTTGACAATTTAGCCAACAAGTTAGTACATATTGCACATCTTTGCCACTTATATTACAAGTTGGCCATGTGACACACATATAGAAAACATGCTCTACAAGTTAAAAAAATGTCTTAGAAATTAAATATGTATTATATAGCCAATAGGATTTTTTTTATATAACTCTTTAATTAAATAGTATATATAGAAGCCAAAATATTTTTTCACTTATTCTTGTCAATTTCTTTCTTGCATCTAAACTAGTTTCAATAGTCTCTAATCTTCTTGGTTTTGGAAATAACTATTTTAATTTCTTTATGAATAGATACATGTTTTATTTTTCTTTTATCATTTTTTTTGAAATACATATTATTTTGTTTACTTATATTCTTTGAATTCTTATCTTTGATAATATTAATAGGAGTAGATGTCAAGGATATGAAGCTTGAAGAAAGAAATCCTCAATACACTCTTGTATCATTCAAAAGAACTAGAAAGTCACTCAAAGATAGTATAGTATTAAACTAGAATGGCTATTGCCAAAAACAAGAAAATAAGAAAGTCTTGAAATAAGATTAAGGACTGGAAAGGCATTGATAAGAATGTTCAAGGAAGGATATATTATTTTTGAAGATCTTCACCTTAATTATGCCATCTTAAAGATTATGAAAATTACAATATTTTATCCAATAAATTAGCAAGTGATAGTTCTTGAGTTGAATTTGTTGGTTGTTGATTCTTCATCTTTTTAGAGTCACAAATATATAAAAGTATAAAATAAGAGTAGAAGATAGAATGGTATCTTCCGTAGATCTTATTTTATTTATAGCAAAGATTTGTTATTCTTCATCTTGGTTTTGATAGATGTCGTTGATGAAAAGCCTCAATTTTCTTTGTTGTATTTGCAAGATTCTTTGCTAGCTCCCATGTGCATTCACTAATATTATATCTATGCCAATGAACAAGATATTTCAACCTATTTTGGTGCCACCTTGAATTGAAGATTTTTTCTACTTCAAATTCTTTATTATTATCCACTTCTATAAGAAGAGGTGGTATTTGTCTTCTTCTCAAGATATTCACTATCATATATGGCTCAAGAAGAGACATATGAAATATAAGTTGGATCTTTATAGACTCTGGTAGATATAATTAATAAGCAACATGATTGACTTGTTTACAAATAAGAAAAGATCCAAGCCTATAATAGTCCAATTTATCACAAAGACGAAGTCTTAATATTACAACAAAATAATCATACCTTGTCACTTATATTGAATTGTGATTATTTTTTATAATTAACATCTATATTAATCTATTGTCATACTTAAGCTCCCTTTAATCGCGTCTTCATTGTTGTATGTAGCTTTAATAAATAATTTTCCAAATCTTCTGTTGTAGGATTATCAACTTTTAAAAAGTCAAAAGTATCAAGCCATAGATAATAATCATAATTGATATTTTTTATTTTTATTTTTTATTATTAAATAGAAGAATGTACTAAATTATTATACACAAACTCTACCAATGATAAAAGTATTGTTCAATCATCTTGATGATAATTGTTGGTATATCTCAAATACTGCTCCAAAACTTGATTCACTCATTTTATTTGTTTATCAATTTGAGGATGAAAAGTTGAAGAGAGCTGCATATCTACCATTAAAATTTTAAAAAGGATTTTCTAAAATCTTGATATAAATTGAGTCTTCTTATCTAATATAATATCTATGATAGCAATAGATATTGTCATAAAAAAGCTTAGCTATTTCTTCATGTTATCGTATTGTAACATAATTATATAGTGAAAGATGATAATATGAATCTTATTATAGAAGAGCAAAGCTAAAAGATAAAGTAAAAAAATATGGATAAAAGATAAGAAAGTAATAAAACTTTTAATAGTAATACTACATTTTTAAAAAAGTGACTTCTACTTAGTTTGTAGAGCCATAAATAAAGCAAAACAAAGTGGATTGGAAAAATAAATAATATAAGCATATTTAAGAAGAAGTTAAAAATAAATTCTAATAAAAATTACGTAGAAAAATTAGATATTGATACTTGGCAAGGGCTAGTTATGAACCAAGATCAAAATCAGACCCTGAGATACAAAACCAAGTCTCGACAACAATTCTAGGGTTTTTTGGCAAATCAAAGAGTAGAATTAGAGAGCAAACTTGATAGATTTTTGATGAGCATTAATGTTGGATGATTTAAATTTTTATTGGCTTTGTAAGAGTTTTACAAAGTCAATGTTTATTTTGGATGACTTTGGATTTGTGAAATAATATGGAAGATATATTTTAGAGAATTCCATAAGTTTGGCAATAGATCTATAGATGAAATTTTGAGGGTTTGTGGATTTATATGTGTTCAATATATTCTATGAATTTAAGCTTGATCAAAGGATTAGATAGAGAGTTATTGAGATTTAAATAGGTCAAGGTCTTAGAAAGTAGAGTTTTAGGTCCAATGAGGGTTTCTAAGATTTCTTGCAATCTATTAATTGGATTGGAGTGAAAATTATGTATATAGGTAGTAAACTTATTTTTTTATATATAAAAGAAATTTGAAATCAATTGAATAGTTTGATAAAGAGATATTTGTGTTGGAAGTTCAACATTTAGATTAGAAAAGGAAGCATGGTAACATCCAAGAAAATATTAGGATTGATCTTCTTTTTGGTGAATTTGATCTTCTTCAAAAAGTTTTTGCTTGTTGTCAACTTAATTTTTAAGAGGTGTACAAAATTTAAATTAAAATCGGTGGTTCATTCATTAGTTATTGTGATTTAAATCTGCTATAGAAATTATTAGGATTTATTTAAGATTTGATTAAGATTTGTTTAGGATTTATTTAGGATTTGGTTAAGATTTGGTTAAGATTTGGTTAGGATTTGGTTAGGATATGGTTAGGATTTGGTTAGAATTTGATTAGGATTTGGTTAAGATTTGGTTAGGATTTGTTTAGGATTTCATTAGGATTTGATTAGGATTTGGTTAGGATTTATTTAGGATTTGGCTAGGATTTATTTAGGATTTATTTAGGATCTGGTTAGGATTTGGTTAAGATTTATTTAGGATTTGGTTAAATTTTGTTTAGTATTTGATTAGGATTTGATTAAGATTTATTTAGAATTTGATTAAGATTTGATTAATTTTTAACTAGAATTTAATTAGATTTTGACTAGGATTTAATTAAGATTTTTATTTTAATACTTTATTAAGATTTCTATTTTAGTATATTTTTAAATTCTATGTTATTTCTTTATAATATTTTTAAAAGATCTTTAAAAATACTTTATATTTTTTACATAATTCTTTTGAAAATTTGATTAAATTTGATTGATGTTTGATTATATTTGCTAATCTTTAATTGTAATATTTTTTTAGAATCTATTAGAGTTGTTAGGACTTGTTATTGTAATTTTTCTTTTATCTTCCATAATCAAGTGCCTGGTGCATTCTTAAGCCAAATGCCATATAATACAATAATATATGATAGATTTTATACATGGTATAAAATATACCATTTTGGTAAAAAAATCTACTATCATGAATATAGAATCATACAAATGTGAGATTGAAAGATCTATGATAAAATCCATAGAAACAAAAGACCATGATTATTCCAAAAGAGGTAATTGTTGAAGAAGTCCATAAGATGATGATGATGAATTTTGGATCTTGAACAAATATTGCATGATTGTACAAAGTCTTTAATTGCTTTATATATTTGAAGCTACAAAAAATCTCTAGATATTAGTTATAAAGTCTTATTTTATTCAAAATATTCCACTATTGAAAAATCATGATGAACTTAAAAAATACATAATCATGCTTTAACTTCTAGAATATATAATTGTCTTTTGAAGTAGAGTAGATTATTTTTGAACTCAAATTTGGAAGTATCATGAAATTTAGAAGAATTATTCTTGATATTGTGAGTAAGAAGATTAGAAGACATATTTGATTGAATTTGCTTGACAAAAGTTGAATGGATAGTCAATGTTGATTTTATTGCTCTAAGATGAAAATGCTCCAACTTCAAGAAAATTATTTTTTGTTAATCAAAAGCTGTATTTTATTCTTTTAATGCAAGATAAAAATATTTAAAAAAGGCATCTAATAAATGTTATTTTTTTTAGATCTTTAGATGTTCTTGAAATCAAATCTTCTTAAATACATACTACAACAAGCTTGACAATGATTCAAAATACATGCCAATATGAAGTATTTGAGATTCTTGTGATTTATATACACAATAATTGGATTAGAAGTGCTTTCTAAATAATGACACCATTCTTGAAATAAATCCACAATTGTAAGAAACTCTTTGTCATAGATTTCATAGTTAATTTTTGCTACAAAAAATTTCTTGGAATAAAAGACTACTGGATAGAGCTTATCATCTATTCCTGTAAGAAGATATAGATAAGATAATTATATTGTTGATACATATGAATAGATATTTGGAACTATATTTGAAAAATTATCGAAGTTTCTAGAATTGGAGCCAGATTAATGGACTATATAGGATCCATTGTGGAACATTTTAGAAAGATCTTAGGACAATTATTTAGGTGGGATCTACTATAGAACGTTTTAGAAATGACTTAGGGTGGTTATCTAGATAGGGCTAACTATAGAACCTTCTGGATGGAATTTAAGGTAGTTATCTAAGTGAAATCCATCATCTAAGAACATTCTTAGAAAGTCTAGGGTGGTAGAACAAATTATAAATAGGACTAACAAGGGACTTTTGGGGTATTTTGTCAAGTATGTCTTTGGACCCTTTCTCTTAATAAAATTTAGATTTATAACTTTTTGTTTTGTTTTGTTTTGTTCTAATTTTGATTGCTCAATTTTATCTTTTGTATCCTATTTTGTTTAATTGTATTCAATTTTATTCTAATCTATTTTGTACTACTTTGTGATGATGTTTTATATTGCTATGGATAAGAAGGATCTTAGACACTTGATGTAGATTGGTCTTGTTTTATTAGTATCAAAGCGAGTGTTAGACTATTCTTTGGTAGTGTATCAATAGTCATCATGTAATTGAAGATTAGTTGTTTTCATCATATTGAATACTGTATTGAGGCTACTATGAACTACTATTAAAAATTCAACCAAAAAATGAGAAGATATTACAAAAGTGAAGTCCAGCAGGGAATTATAGCATGAGAAATATGGCAGAGTAATTCTAGATAGAAGCTCAAATACAACACTTCTTAGGCTAGATAGCTACTTTACAAGAGCAAATAGAAGCCTCTAAAACAAGGAAGTCAACATCTTCTAGGCTAAAATTTAGTAAGCCTAGTACATATTTTAGGACTTCAAGGCAAGAAGATGTATATCAATGGTTCTTCAATATGTGATAATATTTCTAATTATTTAGAACAAATACTATTAAAGGAATTATGTATATAGGTAGCTATTTGAAAGATGCGACAACCATTTGGTCATGACATTGAGATCAAAACTATGGAGCTTAAAGTAGATTTTGTGATTGGAAGAATTTTGAGACTAAGTTTACGAATTAATTTTGGTCCATCAATGTGAAAAAGATAGCACAAGATTAGCTAGAAAATCTTATACAATTTAGGTTGGTGTAAGATCATATCTCTCAATTTAAATTCCTATATCTCCAAATTGATAATATTTTGAAGGTAGAGATAATAGATCAATTTTTGTGAGGTTTGAAACCTAATGTTTAGGAAGAGGTAGAACTAAAGAATCCACAAATATTTGAAGAGGCAATTAGGATTGTAGACAAGATTGATGTTATGGATTTTAGAAATTATAGAGTATGACCTATAACATGAAGTCCTATGCTGCTATTTAATATTATAACATAACAATCAATATCAATGGAAATTGATGTCCTACAAGGATCATTGATACTACAAAGATGACAAATATTGGTGTAAAAGAAATTTTATTTCTATTGTTCAGAGCTAAGCCATTAGATTGGAAGTTATTTAAAATATCAAAATTCAAGCACCAACAAAAGAAGGTAGATTTATAGTCTTAAAACTCACTAAGTCGATAATAAAAAAAAGCATGGAAATGAGGCTCCTTAGTGAAGGTGTCGAGGATTAGTACTGGAGATAGTTACTTGTCAAGTTGCCTACACACGTCTGTAGGATGGTTTTTCTAATAATTTCATCATATTATCTTATTTTCTATCCAACAACTACTTCATGCGTGTCTTTTTCCTCAAAGGTGGTGTACCTCATATTGTTGTCATTATAAGATCTTAAAGCCTTAGATGAAATTTTTTTGAAGTTGGAATTGGAAATTGAAACCTACTATACTTTAGTTCCTATGAGGTAGAACATATGATTGTTGCCCACTTTGACTCTCATGGTAATTTTGTTGGTTTGAGCAAAATTGGCTTATATGCCTAGATTGGCCACATTGAGTGCATTAAAGCTTAGAAGGGTGCCTATCAGATTCTATAGGAGGTGGAACTTGGTTTGAATTTTGACTCTTAATCAAAAAAGTCATTTGCTCTTGCATAGCCTTCATTTTTTGAGCAAGTTCATTTTGAAATCCTTGTTGGATTTTAAGGACTTCATTCTTAAAGCCATCCTTTCATTTATTCCTATCTTTTGGATATATCAATATAAGAAGGTTGGAAGAAAGTCTAAACTCTAAAGGTACTAAATAGGGATTTATAGGTCAAAATTGATTTTCCATAGCTCCATACAAATGCTCTTCAAAATTTTCTATATTTTGGGCATGCATAAGAATAAAATTAGGCATTCTATGGTCTTCATTTTTCCACATTCGTTCTTGTTAATTCTTGATGTCTTCAATCAACCAAGCCATTTTTTTGGCCTCATCTAAATTATTTGGCCTTCTATTTAAGATTTCTCAAATTGTTCCTTTACTATTAAATCCTTGAATGAAGAAATGAGTGAAGATATCATTTGTGAGAAGAGTTTCTACAAATTAGATTACTACAAGCTCAAATTACCAAATGTATTTGGTGTTTTCTTCTCCTTTTCCTTATCTCAAAGAAAAAAAAGAATGTGAAGGCATTACTTTGCTCCACTTTTGATTTAAACTTTTTTAAAAATGCTCTCATGAGCATATTTCAATTCTTAAAGATTTGAAATAGGTGGTTTCTATATCATTCATAAGCTCCATTCTTTAGGATATTTGAAAATCATATAAGATAATAATCCCAATTGGTTATTAAACACTTCATGAGAAGTTCCATGAATCTCTCTATATGTACCAATGGATCATCATCTCTAGTCTCTTTAAACATATGGAGGTTGTGGAGCATAAGAGCTGCTTGTAAATCCTTAGGAATTACTATTGGCAAGCCTTTTGGTTGAACCAAGGAATTGATGGATATAGAAATAGGTATAGATTCTCTTTCACATTCCATTAGAAGAAAAGAAAGTATTGATCCTTCTCTCTCTTGATTTACCTGTGTAATCAAATTAAAAGAATTAAAATCCAATCTTTTTTCTTATATTCCTTTATTTAGAATTAATTCAATTGAATTTAAAATAAAAACATCTTCTAATATTTGAGGCAAAGATTGCTAGTCCAATGGTTGAATCTCTATTAGTTTGAGCTTTGGTTTTTTTTCTTGTCAATAAATTTAAAATTTTCTATAGATGAAGATACGTTGGATTGCTTAGATTTAGTAGAACAATGCATCTATATAATTATAGATATACCATTGTCACATTACGTGTTGACTTACTTGACAATGCACCGAGTACCTAGCTATAAAAGGTGAGGTTGTGTTTCACAAATATCTAAAAAATCTTAATAGATTTCACCCATATGAGAAGAATATAATTCAAATTTTGATACAAAAGTGCTAAAAAATATTTTTTTTAATAGCCTCAATAACACATAAACTTCAATTACCTTGTTACTTTCATATTTAAGTAATTTAGATTTTTTTTTATAAGCCCTAATCCTAATCACTAAGCTTTAATAAGGTATAACTTCTAATTTGACTGTCCACTTGATGTTAAATTTTGCGTGCAATTGTCAATATAAGTCTTCTATATGCTCAAGAATTTTCAGCTCAATCTAACTTACAAATTTTAAGAAAACCTCCAAAAACTGCATTGATGTCACTCGGCTACCAACTTGAAAGATGAAGCAAAAATCCTAGCAGTGATTTTTCCTTCTTCAATTATTAACTTTGACTCAAAATTGGTATGCAACTTGATCTTTAAGTCTTACAATACCATGCCAAATTTTACCTTGATCCAATTAGTAGATCTCTAGATATCATAGAAACCCTATCCAACCTCAACCTACAAACTTCTAAAATCCTCTTGTGCTAAAAACCACATACCTCTAAACCACACTATTAGATTATCACAAAATTTTGTATATACTTAGCACACTTAATAATCCAAATAGTAGCAAATTTTGAACTATAGATATTACACCAATTACATGAACTAGCCAAAATTTCTAATCCTAATTATATTATATAAAATCCAAATCACCAATACAAACCCTAAATTTTAACAATAATTGCCAAGTCTCCAAAAATCCTCCAAAAACAACCATTATGCCTCTGAAAAGAGTTTCAACCTAGATTTCAAATCCTAACCTACAATCTATGAATGAAATCCTAATTTTTCCTAGATGGTCATTTTAGTGACCAAAGGTCTAATTTCGATTCCATCTCACAAATGGTCGACCTTCGGATATCAATCTAATCTATCCTAAGGATTTTTTAGCCCAATCCTATCCTCAATTTGATCCTAGTATCAACCATATCAACTATTTATCTCTTCTACCTTGATTTTATCAATTTATGGCCTTCCTAAGGAATAAAAGAGTTTCTATATCCTAGAAGGTAAAAATACTAATTTTCATGTACTTGCTTTTAAGATAAGAAAATAGGCTAAGAAGCTTTCATAAAAGCCTTATTAAAATATTTTGAATTCTTGTTGAACTAATATAATAGAATATTAATTAAAAAAATTATTTTTAATCATATTTTCATCATATAATTATTTCACAACACGACATTGTTCAACTTAGCACACTTTTTAATCTATCCAATTCTCCAATAATTTAAATGTTTGGCTCTTCTACAAACAATCCACTTAAGTACCTTCTAACATAGAAGGGAAATAAAATAGAAACAATTAATAGAAGAATGTTTGCTTAAATATCATTCTAAAGAAGAAAAATCTTAACTTCAATTGTTATATGGAACTACTATTGAATAAGAGTGATCCTAAGAAATCTTAATTGTGAAAAGGAATTTTGTATGGAGACACCAAGGAGCCATTTTTATTTTTATTTATTTATTTTTTGTTTTTTTTTCTTGCTTTTTTATAATAAGGCATTTAAAAAATTATCTACTATGAAAATTAACAATAAATGTTATAAAAATGATTCTTTACAAATAATTCATACCACATTGAAGAGGAATATACCAAGTTGTATCTCTAGCCAACTTGACACTTGTCAACAAACTTCCAAAATACGTGATTTCTCCCTTAATCGATCTTGAACTAAAAAATCTAAGTAGAGATTTAAGATTTAAGAATATTGAATTAATATTTCTATATACCTCTTTCCATCCCTATTTACAAGAGAAATTGGAGACTTACCTTTCTCGCATCTTCTTCCTAGATTCTACCCTCCAACTTACAAATTACTCTAAAAATTTCTATAAAATTCTAAATAAATTCTAAATTAAATTAAAAAATTTCTATAATATTTTTATAATATTAAAATAAATTTGAAGCTAATTTTTTTATCTTGATGATTTTTTATAGTAATAAAATCAATTTAAATCCACTATTAATCTTACTTTTTATATAAATAATTAAAAAGATATGAGGTTCTTTCTCATGCTTCTTCTAACTATTAACTAATATTTATAGTTTTTTATAAGTAATACTTATAGATAAAAGATCAATATAGATATTTATCTTAATAACTAATACTTATTACTTAATAATAAATAAAAATCCTAAATTAACTAAAATAATTACCTCCAAGACTTATCAAGACTCCATTTCTTTTCCACTAACACTATTCTCCTTTATTTAACATCCTCTAAGCATATCTTCATCTAAAAATTATAAATTTGGCACTCTACATGGATTTTTTTGTTTTAAAATAATTAATGAGTTAATTTCATGACTCATATATTATCTCATGTCATCGTTTTAGATCGAGACCAATGCTTTATGGAAAGTTTTTAGCAAGCCTTGTTTAATCTATGAGGCACACAACTTATCATATTTATAGCCTTCTATCCTCAAGTAGATAGATAAATAAAGTGTGCAAATTCGACCTTGGAAGATATGCTATGAATATTTGTGATAGTTCATGATAATGACTAAGATGAATATTTGACATCTTTAGAATTTGCTTATAATGATAGTATTCAAGCAAGTATCAATTATTTACTATTTTTTCTTAACATTGGTCAGTATTCAATTATGCCAATAATTTTCCATCATTCCATCGACACCAATAATCCAATAACAAAGGAGTTTATATAATGGCTTACAAAAAGCACATCACCACCTCTTTATCACATAGAATTGACAAAAGCAGTATGCACATAACCACTGACAAGACAAGACCTTCCAAGAGAGTGATCAAATACTACTCTCTAATGCCAACTTGTTACTTGCTACATCAACCCAAATTCTCAATGGTTTGGTTCTTTCTACATTTTTGTAGTGATTTTTGATGTTTCTTATCGCCTTGAGCTTCTGCCACATATTTAGGTCTATCTAGTCTTCTATATTTTGCAATTGAAGGAATTTCATATCAAGCCAAAGCACTTTTTAGATTGACACCAATGACAACTACCACCAATCGTAGTTGAAGATCAATAAGAATATGAAGTGGATATCATATTGAAGCATTGCTACCTTCAACGTGGCAATAGACATCTACAACTTGAATACAAAGTGCTTTAGAAAGGTTATTCCATCTATAATGCAACGAGAGAACTTGCACAAAATCTCACCTATTATCCAAAGATAATTTGAAGATACCATTGAAGTGAAATGAGGACATTCTATATTAGTGGATAAGGATTAACTGTAATAGAATATAGATAAGATAATTATATTGTTAACTTATAAAAATAGATAGTTGGAACCATATTTGAGAAATTATGGAAGTTTTTAGAATTGAAGCTAGGTTAATAGATTATGTAGGATCCATCATGGAGCATTCTAGAAAGATTTTAAGGTGGTTATTTATGTAAGGTCCACCATAGAACCTTCTTAAAATGACTTAAGACAATTATCTAGATAGGGCTATCATGGAACCTTGTAGATAGAGTTTAGGAGAATTATCTAAATAAGATCCATCATCTAGGAATATTTTAGAAAATCTAAGATTGTAGAATAAAATATAAATAGAAGTAGCTAAGGCCTTTTGAGACATTTGGTCTGATATGGCTTTTGATCATTTCTCTTAATAAAATTTGGATTAGTATCTTCATATTTTTTTTGTTTTATTCTAATTTTGATTCTTTAATTTTGTCTTTTGTTTCCTATTATGTTTAGATTTGTTCAATTTTATTTTGGCCCATTTTATCCTACTTTGTAATGAGGTTTTATATTGCTATAGATTAAAAGGATCTTGGACACTTGAAATAGATTGGTTTTGTTCCGACTTCCATTTGTGATAAGATAGCATCCATAGCAAAGTCTGATGCATTTGTTTCCATAAAGAATGCCTTAAAAATCCAATACCATATAAAATTGGTAAAAAAATAAATGATGTTTTTAAGGCTTCAAAAGATGTTTCATCTTCTTTATTCCACTCAAGTTTGTCTTTACATATTAGGCATGTAAGAAAAGCCACAACTTGAATTTTTTTTTTTTTAATAAAGATTTAATAATAATTGGAAAATTCTAAAAAATATTGCACATCTCTAACAGTTTTTAGGACCTTCCAATCCATGATAGTCTAAACTTTCTTAAGATTCATAATTAATCCTTTGTTAGAAATAATGTATCATAAGAAATCAATTTAAGTAGTGTAGAATACATACCTTTCTATTTTTATATATAATCATGTATCTCTAAGTTTTTGTAACATATAACAAATATGAAGTTCATATTCTTTATATTCTTAGAATAGATTTGAATGTTGTATAAATGATAGACGAAAAAATCATAAAAAAACTCACAAAAGACATCATTCATAAAATATTAAAAAGTAGCTAGTATATTTGTGAGTCCAAAAGGCATAACATTGTATTCAAAATATCCATACTTAATTCAAAAAATAGCCTTTTATTCATCTCTTTTTTTAATGGAAACTAGGTTATATGCTCATCATAGATCTATTTTTGTATAGACCTTTGTTTGATTGAATTGATCAAAAAATCATGAAATCAAAGGTAAGGAATATTTATTTTTGATGGTAATCTTATTAATTCCTATATAATCTAGGTACATCTACAAAGATCAATCTTTTTTCTTTACAAATAAGATAGGAACTTTTGCTAGAGATTTTGAGTGGCATATAAAGTTTTTATCCAAGTTCTTAATGTATTGCTAGAATACGATCAATTCATTTTATAATAAGCTGTAGATTAGTCCGAATGGCCATTAAATTCCTTCTTGTATATCAATTAAATAATCATAAGGTCAATACTATAGAAAAATATATGCATTTTTTTCAAAAATATTCTAAAAATCTTCATATTGGCTAGGAATACTACTTCATATCTTTTCACAATAAAAAATGGATGTAGTTTATATAGCAAAAGATGATTCTTCTTTTCTTCCATGCATGAAAGTTATTACATCTACAAGTAAAGATTTGGATATACTAGGCTTATCTATTTCTACTTCACAATTGAAATTTTGGATTAAACTACAAAAAAATTTAAGGTTATAAGAAATTCAATCTATCTAAGGATTATATTTTTTTAACCATGATAATCCTAAAATGATTGGATTAGAAGAAGATGTGATTACATTGAATATTACTATACTGTTATGATCTTTAAATATTACATCTAAAAGAAGAGTTTCATGAGTAACATTTCTAAAAGACAACAAATGACCATCTATGATTTCTACATATATGGGTTTATATTTTTTAATAAAAAATATTTCTTATTTTTTTGACAAAGTTTTTGTATATAAAACAAACTAAGGCTCTTAAATCTAATAATGCAAAGACTTTGTGATTTTTAGGTCCTAAATATACATGTATTATAAAATAAGGTGAGAGATCTAAGGGAAGAATAGGACCTTTATTAGATGATGCATATGATTCCAACTGCATGATTTCTATTATAGCTAAAAAAAACTTATTTTTTGACATATTAATTTCTTAGGCAATCATGTTCTTTATTTTGTGATTGTATTGCTTCTTTGAATAATATTGAGGAGTGTACTTAGTTTCTCCACAATATAAGCACAAATCTTCTTGATAATTTTAAATCTTTTCTTGCTTAGTGACAAATTTAAAACGTATCATATCAATTTACATTGGTTCAGGCCTTAATAAATATGTTTATGAAAACTTGGAAGTTGCCATCATTACTTGACTTATTCTTCTCTAGCCAAATCTTTGTTCTTGACATCTTTCAAATAATTCATTATTGCATGCAATACCTTGAACAATAAAATTTTTTAAAGATTTTATTTTTGGTATTGTCAAAAATAAATCTATAGTATTAT
Organism: Physcomitrium patens; assembly: GCF_059467195.1. NCBI lineage: Eukaryota > Viridiplantae > Streptophyta > Bryopsida > Funariales > Funariaceae > Physcomitrium > Physcomitrium patens. The sequence goes on from NC_143416.1 coordinate 16,555,193, forward strand.
TGTCATGAATATACACATGTAAACCAATAATTATCTATATGATTAAATAAAAAGAGGTAAAAATAAATAAAAATAGATTAATTCCATAATATCTTTTATAAAAGCTTCATAGACACTGCTTTGACTTTATAGTTATCTATAATTCATTTTTTCGATTAAAAACGTCGTCAACAAGTTAGCTATGTACCACACATGTTAGTAGCTTGAAAAATAAGCTAACTATATGGCGCATACATAAGAAACTTACCTTGTAAGGTGAGGCATGTGTCTTGCAAAGTCAACACATTTTAGAGGTCCTATAGAACATTACCACAGAGCTCTTAGTAAGATAGTATATATAGAGATGAGAGTGAAGCCTTCTTCACTCTTGCCAATTTCTTTCTTGCTTCTAGTCTAGATGCAAGAGTCACTAATTTTCTTATTTTTTAGCAACAGCCATTTCAATTTTTTTTTTTAATATATATATTTTTTAATTTTTATTTTGTTATACTTGTTTATTTTTTTTATTAAGTTCTTCTTTCTACTAGATTAATAAGAATGTACATACAATATTACAGTATTCTCATTTTTTGATTAAGAATGGATCACTCCTTTCTCTTGATTAGACATAAGCATATTAGAAGTTATAGAATACTTTTTTTTAAATTAATATTATTCTTAGTATCTTCTTTAATGTCCAGTCCATCTTCCTTTGGGACTTGAGTAAAATAACATATATATATATATATATATATATATATATATATATATATATATAAGTATCATTATAGCAAAGCTTGTTGAAATGAAGAGTGCAATGATACTATTGCAAGATCAATTAAGAGAGTTAATGTTTGTGATGCATCAATTTAGTTTATCACCACAAAGAGCAACAAGAATAGCAAGAAGTAAAGATATAGATATGATTTGAGCTACTTCAATATTTGTACCAAATCATATTCTTTTTACTATGGCTGAACATCCTTCTGGTACTAAAAAATCAAGAGTTGCCATGCTTGAGAAGTTTAATGGCATAAGATCCAAGTTTCAAGGATTTATCAATCAAATATAACTTCTGATTGAACTTTAACTCTAAAGCTATCCAACAACATGATCATAAGTTAGATTCATTGGTATATTTCTTTCAAGTTCAACACTATCATGTTTTTCATCATTTCTTGAACGATGAGATTCAATACTAGATAATTTGGAGTTTTTTTTGGTGGAGCTTCAATCCATGTATGAAAAACATGATGAAACTCATGTTGCAACCAATAAGATCTATATTTTGTGATAAAACAATTGATCCATAATATTATATGGTTCATAATTATGACCACTTGCAACTGATATTAAGTAAAATAATGCTACACTTTTTAGCCAATTTTTCTATGGATTACAATATGAGGTAAGAAAATTGATACTCAACTTATCTAATCCTCAAACATTGAGTCAAGCAATTGACTTTGCTGTGCTATGAAGTGTAACAATCAACTTTTTAAATTTTGATTTGAGAGTTGGACAAGTAAGTCCCAACATTATTATAATTCAATAGCAATACCAATATCTTCTCTACACATACATTCGAGAGCAGAGGATATGTAAATTGATGTGATATATTTCAAACCTCTTACTGAATAAGAAAAGATTCATTGTTGTCAGGAAGGATTATGCTTATATTGTAGAAAACCTAAGCATAATGCTCAGCATTGTCTAAAGAAGTGATATAGTTATAAAATAAGGAGTATAAATATCAAAGAAGACAACATATCAAAAATAAGTTTTTTCAACTATAATAGGGATCGTGCGGTTGGAACCTTGTACAATACCTAATGAAGGTCCTATTCTCTCTTCAAAACTCTTTCCTTGTTTTATATTAAATATTATTTTAAGACCTAAACATTACAAAACCCCTATCTTATTAGATTCACAAGTCTCAGCGTGTTTCTTAAATGAAAAGTTTGCTAAAAGACTTAGTATACCTTTAATGAAGAAAACTAAATCTATTCATGTAAAAGTCATAGATAGTCGTATGTTGTCTTTTAGAGATATTACTTACAAAATCCTTCCTATAGAAGTAATAATCAATGGTCATAATAGCTTTGTGGTATTTATTATCATTAGATTTTTTTAATCAAATTATTTTAGACTTATTCTAGTTAAAAAAAATATAATCTTCAAGTAAATTAGATTTCTTGTACTCATTTAAAAAATCACATGTTTAATACAATTAAACGTGTATTTATAGGTGCAAGAGTTGTCTTGCATGCTACAAAAGAAAGATCACCTTATGTCATTTATGCCACACCCATTTCTAATAGTACAAAGACTTCAAATGGTATTCCAAGCTAATATCAAGAATTTTAATATGTATTTGAGAGAATAAATGGAAATATTCTTCCAAAACATCATTTCTATAATTATTCAATTGACCTTCAAGAAGGAGCACAATTGCCATTTGGATTAATCTATAATTCATTATAAAATAAATTGGCTAAACTTAAGGAATATATTAAAGAAAATCTAGCCAAGAACTTCATACGCCATTCTAAATCTCCAACAATAGTCCCAATTCTATTTGTGAAGAAAAAAAAATGGATCATTGTAGATGTGTATTGATTATTAAAGATTCAAAAAGTTCACCATTAAGAATAGATACTCACTAATTTTAATATTTGGATTTCTTGATCAGTTGAATCAAGCTAAGATCTATACAAAAATAGATCTATAAGGAGCATACAATTTGATACACATCAAAGAAGGAGATAAATAGAAGACTATATTTCAAACTAGGTACAGATATTTTGAATATAATATTATGCTTTTTGGACTTATAAATGCACTAATAGCTCTTTAACATCTTATGAACAATATTTTTTAATAATTTTTGGACAATTTTGTTGTCTATTATCTAGACAATATCTTGATTTATTCTAAGAACATAAAAAAAAAAAAAAAAATCTTGTTCCCCATGTGTTACAAAAATTAAGAGATATAAGACTCTATACCAAGATAGAAAAGTATATATTCCATACTACTCAAGTTAACTTTTTAGGTTACATCATTTCAAATGATGGACTTATGATGGATCCTAAAAACATTCAAACTATTATGGATTAGAAGATTTCAAAAAATGGTATGAGATGTCTAATATTTTTTAGAATTTTCTAACTACTATCAAATCTTCATTAAGGATTTTTTTGAATTACACTTCTATTTACACGTTTGACTTCTAAAGACAAACTTCAATAGAATGAATAAGCAAAAACAATATTTGAAGCTTTAAAGACAACCTTTATTTTTGCACCAATTTTGTATTATGTTGACTTTTTTAAAGCATTCTTTATGGAAATAGATGCATTACATTTTGCTTTAGATGTCGTATTATCACAAATGAGAACAGATGATAAACTTTATCTAATAGCTATTCATTCTAAAAAAAATTCAGTAGTTAAGATTAATTATGAAATCCATATCAAAGAACTTCTTGCAATTATAGTTTTTTTTTAAGAATGGCATTATTATTTAGAAGGCTCTTTCAATCCAGTCACCATGTATATAGATCACAAGAATCTCAAATATTTTATGTTAGCACGTGTTTAGAATTGTCACCAAGTCCGTTGGAATATGTTTTTATCAAGATCACATATTAATCTGAAAAATAATAATGTTTGTTAGATGCCTTGTTTAGATGTTCTTATTTTATACCAAAAAACTGAGATGCATCTTTTAATCAACAAAGAATGAGTTTCTTGAAGCCCGAGCATTTCCATCTTTAAGTAATGAAATCAACATTGATTATTGATTCAACTTTTATCAAATACATTCAATCAAGTATGTCTTGTAATCTTCTTATTTATAATATCAAGAGGTCTTCTTCTAAGTCTCTTGATGGTTCCAAATTTAAATTAAAAAACAACCTATTCTATTTTGAAGGATGCTTATATGTTATAGAAGGAGAAGCACATTTATGTATTCTTTAAGTATGCCACAATTGTAAAAGGTATTCAAAGATTTTATTCAATTATAAGATGTTTGTTCAAGATTAAAAACTCTCTATCATTGATCTTACAGACTTCTTCAGCCATTACCTATATCAAAACAACCATGGTCTTCTGTTTCTATGGATTTTATCATGGATCTTTCAATCTTAGGTTTGTATGATTCTATATTTGTGATAGTAGATCATTTTACAAAGATGGAAAATTTTGTACCATATACAAAATCTATCACAAGGAAAGAAACAGCTAAGATTTTTTTTTGATAATATCAATTGGTATCATGGATTGTTTCAGATTATTATGTTAGATAGGAAGATTCAATTTATATTAAGATTTTAGAAAACTCTTATCAAGATTTTAAAGATAGTGTCATGTAGCACATGGATATATTTTTAACTTAAAAATATTCCTTGGTTGACTATATTTTTAACCTAAAAAATCAAATATAGACACCTATAAAGTCAAAGCAGCATCTATGAAGCTTTTGTAAAAGATATTGTAGAATTAACCTACTTTTACTTACTATTATTTACTTCTTTCTAATCATATAGGTAATTTTTGGTTTACATGTGTTTCTTTGTGATATTACTTGCTTTCTAGAAAGGAAAACTCATCATATATTAAAAAAATCTAAAATATAATAAATTATATTTGCCACATACTTTGATCTTTTTTTTTTTTGAAGATGGTTGATAGGGCCTTTCAACTATAAGTAATGTTCCATTTCAGGGTGAAAAGACCATCTAATTATTTAATCATTATTGAGGCTTTTATAACTTCATTCAAATATAACATTTGGAATACTATCAGGAGTTGTTTCTATTTCTAATAAAATCACCAAATATTGGAAGTTCCTTCCAAGGTTGTGATATCAAAGGTATTATATCTCGCCATCTATTCAAGGAAAAATATGTAATTCTTGAGGATCTTCATCTTGATAGCATTGTCTTGAAAGTTGTGACAATCATAATGTCTCATCGAGCAAGTCATTAAATAAAGGCTCTTGAGTTGAATCTATAGATTATTGATTTTTCATCTCCGTAGTGTCATAAATATAAAGAAGTATTAATAAAAATAGATATCTTGCATAGATCTTATTTCTTTTGTAAGAAAGATCTTCATCTTAATTTTGATGAATATTGTTGATGAAAAGCCTCTACCTTCTTTATTGTATTTGTAAGATTTTTTGTTGGCTTCTATGTATATTTACTAATATCATATCTACATCAATATACAAGATATTTCAATTTATTTTGGTATTGTCTTGAGTCTAGAACTTCTTCTACTTCAAACTCTTTATTATTGTCCACTTTTATAGAAGGTGGGGCTTATCTTTGTTTTAATATGTTCACAGTCTTGTATGATTGAAGAAGAGATATGTGAAATATAAGATGGATTTTCATTAACTCTGATAGATGTAATCAATAAGCATTTAGATTGATTTTTTTACAAGTAGAAAAAAAGTATAAGCCTATGATAGTCCAACTTATCACAAGGACAAGTGATCTTGATATTATGATGAAATAACCATACCTTGTGACCTATATTGAATTATGATTGTTCTTTTCAATAGGCATTTGCATTGATCTTTTGTTGTTCTTAACCCTCTTTTAATTGCACCTTCATTGTTGCATATAGCTCAGACCAAAAATGTCATATTATGGGTCATCATATTTGAAAATGCACTAGGCATCTGGTCGTGGAAGGTAGAATTGTATTTTATAAGTATCTAAGAGTCCTAATATGTTTCACCTTTATAAGAAGAATGCAATTTGAATTTGAATTTAAAAGTACTTAAATCTAATATAAAGTACTCAAAAATACTCTTTTTAGTAATTTCAACCATACATAAATTCCAATTACCTTATTACTTTTATAAGTAGGTAATTTTGAATTTTCTTTATAAACCTTAATTCTAATCAGCAAGCTTTAGCGAGTTATAGCTTCTAATCAAATCATCCACTTAGAGCAAAATTTTACGTAGAAATATCATTGTAAGTCTTTTATGTATTCAAAAAGAATTCATTCCAATTCAATGAATAAATTGTAAGAAAATGCCCAAAAACCACATTAATATTACTTAGCTGCCAACTTGAAAGTTGATACAAATGTTTTATTAGTGATTTCTCTTTCTTCAACTATTAACTTTAACTTAAAATTGGAATGTAGCTTCATCTTTAAGTATTCTAATACCAAGTCCAATTTCACCTTGATCCAATTGATTTATCTTTAGATATCATAGAAACTCTATCCAATCCCAAATTATCAACTTTTGATACCTTCTTGTATCAAAATCTAGATATCTCCTAATTGCACCATTAGGTTTTTAAAAAAATTTATATATACTTAACACACCCAATTAACTAAGTACTATCTAATTTTGAATTGTAGATATAACACCAATTTTACAAACTAGCCAAAAGTGCTAGCTCTAGTTGTATTGCATAAATCTCAATTTTCCAATATAAATCTTCATTTTGAACAACAATTGCTAATTCTAAAAAAATCCTACAAAAACAAGATTTATGGCTTTCAAACAAGCTCTAAGCTATTTCTTAAATTCTAATCTCTAATCTTCAAATGAAATCCTATTTTGTCCTGAGCTATCATTTAAGAGGCTATAGGTCTGATTTCAACTTTGCCTCACAAACAATCGAACCTTGGGTATCAATCTAATCTATCATAGGAAATTTTTAGCCCAACTCTACCTTCAACTCAATCCTAATATCAACCAAGCTAATTATTTATCTCTTTAAATTTGATTTTATTAATTTATGGTCTTTCTAATACAATATAAGAGTTTTTATAGCCTAAAAGGTAAAATTACTAACTAATATTTAACCTACTACCTAATATGATAAGAAAATAAACTAAGAGGCTTTTATAAAAGCCATGTTTAAATATCTTGAATTATTATTAAATCAAGATAATTAGATATTAATTATAAAAAAATAATTATTTTTTTATCATGAAGTTGTATTACATGACGACATCCTCTCCTTTTTAACATAGGTATTATTTGGCATACATCAAATGAATCATATTTCATAATTGGCATCATACCATCTGTCTATTTTATGCATAAAATCCTTCATTATTATTTTCACCATCTACTTCAAAACAATTATCTTCTTTAAAAATATTGATATCTTTAGTATGATTTTTCACAATGATTTTTCTATCTCTTATAGAATCTCTTATACTCCAAAGATAGATTTTACAACTGATAATGTAAGATGAATTTCTTCAAGCTGAATCAATATTTTTTTACAATCTTGTATATGATTAACAACATATTTGTGACACCCTTTCTTATCTAAAGTTTCATCCTTGTCTTCTTCTTTTTATTCCTTAATACAAAAATCATCTACAAAAGGTATAGTCTTCTCAAGAATAAAATCCCTCAATACCTCGTTCATCTCGTTCATTATATACTCAACTGAGTTAGTTGTGCTTTGAAAAAGAATATACATTCTAATTAGTCCAAGTAGTATTTTTATCATTGTCATATCTCTACTCCCTTCTACAAGTTGAAATTGACTATAGTCCAAATACAAATTATCTATTGAATAAATTATCCTTCTTATAAAGGCTTCAGTAAATTCATCCATTATTGGTCTAATTCCTATGTTCTTGTTAGTCACCACATTCATTAGCTGTATATCTTGAATAAATCATAATGATCCATTTTTCTTAGGCATTGTAAACCATTGACTAGAATATGATACAAAAAAAGGCTTTAAAATCTTCATCTTCATCTTCTCTTTCAATAATTCCACTAAATTTGGTAAATATACTTTTAGTATTAGAATTGGCTTTAAATTCTAAGATACATGTGGTACAATGAAAATAACCATAGAAATTACAATATTTAGATCTACACACTTAATTTTTTGAGATTCAAACGTAAATAATCTATCTCATTTTGTCAACATTTCTTTGAAGCAAATAATTTCCTTTGGCAATAGAGAACCATCAAAATCAATCTTCAATTCTTCAAAAGTCTCTTTAGTGAACTTGTGCCCAATATTCCTTGGATCTCTTAAGCTCTTTTTCTTTGAAACTTCCTCCATCTAGTCTTTAGAATCTTCTAGCAAAGGTCTAGCAATAGATTTCACCTCTTTATCTATTGTCTTATATTTTGTCTCAACTATAACTTCTAGTATTTGAAAAGATTCAATCATATCATAAACTTTTCTTAAATGAATTTATATAACTTTATCATCATTATTTTATCCAATAGGTGCAAACAATTTCAAAGAATCCTCTAAATCATTTTTTTCATAAATACCAATAATCTTTTCATTATTTTTTAATATTTTTAATCCACAAAATTCTTTTTCAATAATGCATAATTCTTTTCTTTCTTTTCTTTTTAATTCCTCAATCTTCTTAAATATAATACTTACATTCTCAAAAATATCAATAAATCCTACATCAAAGGCACTTATATTGCTCTAGTCCAATACTTTCAAGTATAATAACTTGAAATCTCTTTATCTTTATTACTTTGATCATCAAAATATAATTTTTTAATATAATTCCTTCCTTCAATTATTGATTATTTGCAATAATTATCAATTTCATTTTCTTCATCCTCATATATGTATGCATCAATAACATGACTCAATCCAACTTCTTCCATTAATTACCTCTTTTTTTTTAATACTACCAATAATAATATCATGGAATTCTTTCTTGGCAACTTCCAAAATCTCCTTCAATATAAATTCAACCTTAGCATTGAGTACACGTTCTTCAAGCACTTCCTTTAAATCTATTGCTACTTCAATATTAAAGAGTAATTTATAAGTTATCAATTTATCTTTATCTTTTGTTATCTTTGCTTTTTCTTTCAATATTATTGAAGTATCCTTTGTGGATAATTCTTGTGAAGCCGCTTCATGAGCCTTATCTCCATGAATTTGCCTCTTGGAAGAATTTCCTTCTCTTATATTATTATAATTTCTTTTCTTCTTTTCTTCCATTAAAGCTTCATATTGGCTTTTAAGAATATATGCATATACTGACAAAGCTTCTACAGGATCCTCCTAACTTGTAGTATTACAAATTGTTACTAGAATTCTCTATAAAACTTTCTATGGCATCTTTTCTTTTATATTATAGAAATGGCAAAAGACCAAAGTCTACTTAGTTGAATATTTCCAACAAAATTTTATTTGCCATCATTATCCATCTTAGTTCCATAACTTGTAACGTGTATTGTTGTAACTCCATGTGTTATTAAATAATCCTTAACTATTGATTTCATCCTTCATTTACCAAAATTGATTTAAAAAAGATGACCAGTATCCTTCAATGTAACTTTTTCATATTTCCAATAAATAATGCCTTGTTGCACCATCTCATTGAATTCACTACAATCTTTTTAAGAATGAGAATCATCATCACATCAAATATATTTTTGGATATATTCATCTTTAAAAGTAATCTTTGAACTTATTATAGAAGTCTTTTCTTCAAGCCTTGCAAATTTGATTTGAAGATCCTACATCCCACATACAATCTCATTGAGTCTCATATCTTCTTTCTTTGGTGTAGCTAATGGAAGTTGGACAATAGGCATAGTCAATCGTATAGAAGGCATTGAGGTCTTTGATACTTGTACCATTCTTTGAGCACCAATCCTATCCTTTTTTCTTTCTCTTTTGGCAAGCAATCCAATAACATCTTAAACATCTCCTCACTTTGTTGTTAATTCTTCATCTTCTTCTTTGTCTTCAAAAAGAACCTCTAACTTTTCTTGTAATTCTCCATCAATAGCTTGAAGAAACAATACAACCTTATTTGGTCCCAATGTTAACTTTTCTACTTTTGATAAATAAAAAAATTGCCTTTCAAATTCTCTTAATAATTTTGTAGCTTATAAATTCTAATTAGGTCGTTCAATCTATTCGAAGAATGATTTCTTTGTAACTCAATTAGTATCCTCCAAAAAATACTCATCCTTTAATGCATGGAAAATATCTCCCATGAACTTTCAAATTATTCTATAATAGACCTTATATACTCTCTTATCTATAGTATCATAGTAAGCTTAAATAATTGAATCATCTCCTTTTCAAAAACATGACTCAATTCTATTTTCCACATATAATATTTTAAATATTTAAAAATATCTCTCCCATCAAATTAGTCAACCTTGTTAACTACCACTTACAATGCTTTGGTTGCCAAAGCTTCTTTGCGAACATTGCTTTGTTACTATTGCATAAATAATATAAATGCTTAAAATATTTTTGAAATATTTGGATCAAAGTACATATATTGTTCACTAGTAGAAAATCCACTTGTAGGTCTACTTAAAGATCCACTTGAAGCTCCATCCAAAGGTCCATCAAACATTCAAAATTCAACCTTCTTGCTTTCTTGTGCTATTAATTCCAAATAATCACAAATACAATCCAACACCTTCCACCCTAAACTTTCATGTCAAATTCACTACTTATATCATATTACATATTGTCTTGTTTAGGAATGTACCAAATATTTGGCTATCACAGATATACATAGGTATTCTAATAAATACCTATATGATTAGGTAGGAATAAGTAAAAGAAGATAAAAGTAGATTAATTTCATAAGACCTTCTAGGAAAACTTCCTAGAAGCTTCATAGACACTCCTTTGACTTTATATGTGTCTATAGTTGATTGATAGGTTAGAAAATCGGTCAACAAGTTAACCACATATTGACAACTTACAAAACATGCTAAATATGTGGCGCACATGTAGAAAACTTGCCATGCAAATTAAGATATGTGTCTTATAAAGTCAACATGTTATAAAGATCCTATAGGACATCGCCACGTAGCTCTTAATTAAGAGTATATATGGAGGTAAGAGTGAAGCCTTCTTTACACTTCTCAATGCCTTTCTAGTCTTCTTATTTTTGACAATAGCCATTTTAGTTTAATATTATATCACTTTTTGAGTGATTTTTTAGTTCTTTTCAGTGACACAAGAATGTATTGAAGATTTTCTTACTTCAAGATTCATATTCTTGACAGTTTGACAAGAGTGCTCTTTTTGTCTTGTTTTAGAAGTGAGTATATTATCTTACTTCTATTATTATATTTTGAAGGTTGAAGAATACTCACCTTCGAACAAAAAAATCTTATTTTTTAATATTGATCTTTTCCTTAAAGAGAGTGGATTATCCTTCTTTGTAGAAATTTTTGTTAGAGATTGTAGATTACCCTCCTCAATTTTAACTTTTTAATTTTGTTTGAGTTGTTTATGGAAGAAAAAATTATTGATGCTATTCTTAGTAGAAGTCAAAATAGATTTGCAATTATTACAGATCTTCATGAGCTTGTCAACACTCTAAGAGTAAAAATTTAATATATTTTTAATATGAATCATGGAGATACTATGCCTATACCTATGAAAGAAGTTCAAAGTCTATGGCAAGAAGTTGTGCTATTGAAAGAAGCAAGTAGATCAACCTCACAACCAAATCCAAAGAATTTTACTTCTATAAGTATGATAGAGACAAGGATTGGTATGTCTGAAATTTTTGATGGAACAAGATCAAAATTTTGAAGATTTTTGCAACAAGTCAAGCTCTATTTAAGGTTGTATCTTTTTCAATATCTTGATGAATTTACTCAAGTTGGATTCATAGGTGTATTTCTATTAGGAAGTCTTTTTTCTTGGTTTATACCTTTAATGAAAAAAGATTTTGACTCTTTTATCATTTGAATTCATTTCTAGAAGTGTTTACAGTTACATTTGGTAAAAGTGATTAAGAAAGAGAAGTAGACACCAAGCTCTTATTTTTATGTCAAGGATCATGATCAACTATCATATATGGTACTAAATTCCAAAACATTCTTTGCAATGTGGATTAGAATGACAAAGCTCTTATTAATCAATTTTGATATGTGTTAAAGGATAATGTCAAAGATTTATTACTGATAATGCTAAAGGAAGAATCTTTGGAACAATTTATTGCTTAAGCCATTGCATGTGACAATCGATTATTTGAAAGACATCAAGAACAAAGATTTGGTTGGAGAGGAACAAAACAAATAATGATGATAACTCTTAAATTTTCAAATACTTATTCATCAAGGTTAGAACCAATGCAAATTAATATGGTTTTTTTTTAAATTCCTCACAAAGCAAGAAAAGAATTGATGATGTTAAGAGGGTTCATACTTATGTTGTGGAGAAGCTAAACATATTACTCAACATTATCCAAAGAAGCAACACAATCACAAAATAAAAAATATGGTTGCTATAGAAGACGAGGTATTGAAAAATAAGTTTCTCCAACTACAATAGAGACCATGCAGCTGAAATCTTGCATAACTCCTAGTAAAGGTCCTATTCTCTCCTCGAATCCCTTATCTTATTTTACAATAGAAGTTTATTTAGGACCAAAAAATCACAAAGTCTTAGCTTTATTAGATTCAAGAGCCTCATCCTATTTTATAAATGAATATTTTTTCAAAAAATAAAAAAATATTATTAATCAAGAAAACTAAATCTGTATATATAAAAATCATCAATGATCATTTGTTATCTTTTGAAGATGTTATGCATAAGATTTTTCCTTTAGATGTAATAATTAAAGATTATAATAGTATAATAATATTTAATATAATAAAATATCTATCTAATTTAATTATTTTAGAATTATCTTAGTTAAAAAAGTATAATCCTCAAATATATTGAATTTCTTGTAACTTTAATTTTTTGATAGTTTAATCCAAAATCTTATTAGTCAAGTAGAAATACATAAGTTTAGTACATCCAAATCCTTATTAGTAGGTATGAAAGCTTTTAGGCATGCCACAAAAGAAGGATTATTTTTTGTTTTATATGCCACAATCATTTCTAATAGTGAAAAGATATCAAGTAATATTTCTAGTTAATATCAAGATTTTTAAGATTTTTTTAATAAAAAGAACGTAAATATCCTTTTAAAATATTGTCCTTATGATTGTTCCATCGATCTTGATAAAGTAGCTCAATAATTATTTAGATCAATCTATAGTCTATCACAAAACAAGTTGATTGTATTCAAGGAGTACATTAATGAAAATTTGACTAAGAATTTTATATGTCATTCTAAATCTTTAGCATAGGCTTCTATCTTATTTCTAAAGAGAAAAGATGGATCTCTACAGATGTGTGTGGACTATCTAGGATTCAATAAGATCACCATCAAGAATAGATATCTTTTATCTTTGATTTTAGGACTTTTTGATCAATTGAATCAAATAAAGATCTATATAAAAATAGATCTACAAGGAGAATATAATTTGGTACATATTAAAAAAAATGATGAATAAAAAATTACGTTTCAAACTAAGTATGGATATTTTGAATATAATGTCATACTTTTTGGACTCATAAATACACAAGTTGCTTTTTAACATTTAATAAATGATATCTTTTACGAATTTCTTGATGATTTTGTCATCTATTATTTGAATGACATCTTAATCTAGTCTAAGAATACAAAAAAACATAAAATCCATGTTCATTGAGTATTATAAAAACTTAGAGATACAGGATTATATGCAAAGCTAGAAAAATGTATATTCCACACTACTCAAGTTGATTTCTTAGGATATATCATTTCTATTGAAGGACTAAAGATGGATCTGAAGAAGGTCCAAAATATCATGGATTGAAAGATTTTAAGAGTAATAGGAGACATGCAATGTTTTTTAAGCTTTGCCAATTGCTATCAAATCTTCATCAAGAATTTTTTTCAAGTTGTAGTTCTATTTATAAATTTGACTTGTAAAGACAAACTTGAGTGGGATAAAGAAGCCAAAGCATTGTTTGATGTTTTAAAAAAGGAGTTTACTTCTACATCAATTTTATATTGTTTTGACTTCTCCAAGATATTTTTTATAGAAACAAATACACTAGACTTTGCTTTAGATACAATATTATCACAAATGGGAAGAGATGACAAATTCCATTCAGTAGCTTTTTATTCTAATTTTTTTTTAGGATTTGAGATTAATTATGAGATCCACAATAAAGAGTTCTTTGCAATTGTGGATTCATTTTAAGAATGCCATCATTATTTAGAAGGTGCCTTGAGTCCAATCACCATATATATAAATCACAAGAACCTCAAGTATTTTATGTCAATACATGTTTTAAATCATTGCCAAGTTTATTGGACAATGTCTTTATTAAGATTTGATTTCAAGATCACTTATCAAATTAGAAAATAACAAGGTTGGTCAGATGCTCTTTCTAGACGTTCTTATCTTACACCAAAAGAAAGAGATGTATCCTTTAATGAATAAAGAATGATTCTCTTGAAGCCAAAATATTTTCACTTTTGAGCAACAAAATCAATACTAATTCTTGATTCAACATTTGTCAAGTAAATTTAATTAAATACATCCTCTGATTTTTTTATTTATGATATCAAGAATAATTTTTTTAAGTCTCATGATACTTCAAAGTTTGAGTTGAAGAACAACCTACTCTATTTCAAGGAATGATTATACATTCCAAAAGGTGGAACACAATTATGTTTTCTTTAAACTTATCATGGCTTTCTAGTAATTGGACATTTTGGATACAAGAAGATATTGAAACTAATATTGAAAGAATTTTGATGGTTTCAAATGTAGAAGGCAATCAAAGACTTTGTACAATCATGTGATATTTGTTCAAGATCCAAAATACCTTGCTATCAATCTTATGGATTTTTTTAGCCTTTACCTATTTTAGAACAATTATGATCTTTCATTTTTATGGATTTTATTATAGATCTTTTCGTCTCAGATTTGTATGATTTTATATTTATAGTAATAGTTTATTTTACCAAAATGACATAATTTGTACCATGTACAAAATCTATCATATGTAAAGAAATAGCTAAACTTTTTCTTAACAACATTTATCGCTATCATGGATTTCCTAAAGATATTATATCAAATAGAGAGACTAAATTTATATTACAATTTTGGAGAACTTTTTTTAAGATATTAAAGGTGGATATAAAGCTTTCTTTGGCTTTTTATCTACAAACTCATAGGCAAATAAAATAAGTGAATCAAGTTTTGGAGCAATACTTAAGGTGTACCATCAACTATCATTAAGATAATTGGACAATTCTTTTATTATTGGTAAAGTTTGTGTAATATAATTTAGTACATTCTTCCATTCAAGAAACACCTTTTTTTGTCAACTATGGTTATTATCCATAATTTGATACTTTTGACTTTTAAAAAGTTAATAATCTTGTTGCAAAATATTTGGCAAATTGTTTGATAGAGCTACATGCAACAATGAAGGCACAATTATTAAGAGCTCAAGAATGACAAAAAATTAATATAGATGCCTATTACAAAGAACAACCACAATTCAATGTAGGTGACAAGGTATGGCTACTTTGTCACAATATTATAGGCTTAGATCCTTTCCTATTAGTGAATAAGTCAATCATGTTGTTTATTAATTATATCTACCGAAGTCTATGAAGATCCACCTCATATTTCATGTGGCTCTTCTGTACCCATATAAGATATTGAATATCTCAAGAAGAAGACAAATGTTACTTCTTTCTATAAAAGTGAATAATAATCAAGAATTTGAGGTGGAAGAAGTCTTAGATTCAAGGTGATGCTAAAATTGGTTAAAATATCTTGTTCTTTGGCATAGATATGATATTAGTGAACGCACATAGGAACTAGCAAAGAATCTTACAAATACAGCAAAAAGAGTTAAAGCTTTTTATTGATAACATCCATCAAAACCAAGATGAAGAATTGCAAATCTTTGCTATAAAAGAAACAAGATCAGAAGAAGATAACATTCTACCTTGTATCTTTCTTTGTAGCTTCTATGTATTTGTGACACTAAGGAGATAGAGAATCAAAAATTAGCAAATTCAACTCAAGAGCTTTCATTTGCAAACTTATCAAATGAGACAATGTAATTGTCATAACCTTCAAGATGAAAAAATTGAGATAAAGATCTTCAAGAATGACATTTCTTTCTTTGAATAGATGGCGAGATACAACATGTTTGATAATTTTACTGAAGGTAGGAACAACTCCTAACGGTATTGTATTATAACACAACTATATAGTGAAAGATGATAATATAGATCTTATTATAGAAGAGCCAAGTTAAAAGATAAAATAGAAAAATATAAATAAAAGATAAGAAGGTAGTAAAACTTTTAGTAGTAATGCTATTTTTTTAGAAAAGTAACTTTTACCTACTTTGTATGACCATAAATAAGGCAAAACAAAGTAGATTGGAAAAATAAATAATATAAGCATCTTTAAGAAGAAGTTAAGAGTAAACTCTAGTAAAAATTATCTAAAAAAACTAGATATTGATATCCAAAGAAGGCCAATTATAAACTAGGATCGAAATCAAACTCAAAGGTAGAAAATCAAGCCTTGATGATGATTCTGGAATTTTTTGGTAGATTGGAGAATAGGATTAGAGAGCAGACTTAATAGGATTTTGATAAGTATTAGTTTTGGATGATTTAAATTTGTATTGACTTCGTAAGAGCTTTGCAAAGTTAGGATTTGTTTTGGATGACTTTGGATATGTGAAATAAAATGGGAGATACGTTTTGGAGAATTCCATAAGTTTGGAAGTAGATCTATAAGTGAAATTATGAGGGTTTGTAGGTTTATATGTGTTCAATATATGTTGTGAGTTTGAGCTTGATCAAAGAGTTGGATTGAGGATTATTGAGGTTTAAGTGGATTAGTATCTCAAAAAGTAGAATTTTAGGGTTAGTGAAGATTTCTAAGATTTCTTGGAATCTATTGGTTAGATTAGAATAAAAATTATGCATACAAGTAGTAGAATTATTTTCTTATATATATAAGAAGTTTAAAATCAATTGAATGGTTTGGTAAGGAAATATTGGTACTGGAAGTTCAACATTCAGATTAAAGAAAGAGGCTGGCTAACATCTATGCAAATAATAGGATTGATCTTCTTTTTGGTGAGTTCGATCTTCTTCAAAATATTTGTACTTGTTTTTAACTTTATTCTTAAGAGGTATGTAAAATTTGAGTTAAAATCAATGGTTCATTCATTAATTATTGAGGTTTAAATTTGATATAGGAATTACTAGGATTTATTTAGAATTTGTTTAGGATTTGATTAAAGTTTAATAAGGATTTGGTTAGGATTTGATTAGGATTTGGTTAGGATTTGTTTAAGATTTGACTAGGATTTGATTAAGATTTGTTAGAGTTTGATTAGAATTTGGTTAGAACTTGTTCAAGATTTGACTAAAATTTATTTAGGATTTAATTAGGATTTTACTAAGGTTTGATTAGAGTTTGTTAAGATTTTACTAAGGTTTGATTAGGATTTTTTAGGATTTGACTAAAGTTTGATTAGAATTTGTTAAGATTTGACTAAGATTTGATTAGTATTTGTTTAAGATTTAGTTAGAATTTATTTAGGATTTGACTAGGATTTGATAAAAGTTTGTTTAGGATTTGATTAGGATTTATTTAGGATTTGACTAAGATTTGACTAGAATTTTATTAGATTTTGACTAAGATTTAATTAATATTTCTATTTTAATATTATATTAAGATTTTTATTTTAATATATTTTTAAATTTCTAAATTATTTCTTTATGATTCTTTAAAGGATCTCTAAAAATACTTTGCATTTTTTACATAATTCTTTTGAAATTTTGATTGAATTTCATTGATGTTTGATTATATTTTCTAATCTTTTAATTAAATTTTTTTAAGAATCTATCGAAGTTGTTAGAGCTTATTGTTGCAATTTTTCTTTTATCTTCCACAGCCAAGTGTCCAATGCATTCTCAAGCCAAATACCACATAATACGACAATGGTGTTCTAAATATTTTATTTGAAGGAAGTTATAAAGACCTCAACAATGATCAAATAACAAAGTGGTCTTTTTGCCCTAATATAGGACTTTATCAATGGCTGAGAGGACCTATTAACCACCTTCAAAGAGAACAAAGATTAGAATACGTGGCAAATATAAATTGTTGCATCTTAGATTTCCTCAATATATGAAGATCACTCCTCATGGAACTCATCCCTAGAAGAGGGGATAATATCACAGATACACATAGGTATTCTAGTAAATACCTATATGATTAGGTAGAAGTAGGTAAAAGAAGATAAAAGTAGGTTAATTTCATAAGACCTTCTAGAAAAGCTTCTAAGAAGCTTTATTGACGTCGCTTTGACTTTACATGTCTCTATGGTTGATTGATAGGTTGGAAACTTAGTCAATAAGTTAATCTTGTGTTGATAGCTTGCAGAACAAGCTAACTATGTGGCACACATATAAAAAACTTATCTTCCAAGTTAAGATACATATCTTACAAAGTCAATATATTTTTGAGGTTCTATAGAATATTGCCATGTAAATCCTAATTAAGAGTATATATGGAAACAAGAGTGAAGCCTTCTTCACTCTTGTCAATGCCTTTCTAGTCCTTAATCTTATTTCAAGATTTTTTAGTCTTTTTTTTTTTTAGCAATAGCCATTATAGTTTAATATTGTATCACCTTTGGAGTGGATTTCTACTTCTTTTCAATGACACAAGAGTGTATTGAGGAGTTTCTTTCTTTGAAATTCATGTCCTTGACATTGGCTATAGAAGATAGAATTGTGTTTCATAAGTATCCAAGAGTCCTAATATGTTTCATCCTTATAAGAAGAATGTAATTTGAATTTGAATTTAAAAATACTTAAATCTAATATAAAGTACTCAAAAATACTCTTTTTAGTAATTTCAACTATACATAAATTCCAATTGCCTTATTACTTTGATAAGTAGGTAATTTTGAATTTTCTTTAGAAACCTTAACTCTAATTAGTAAGCTTTAGCGAGTTGTAGATTTTAATCTAACCATCCACTTAGAACAAAATTTTACATAGAAATATCATTATAAGACTTTTCTGTGTTCAAAAAGAATTCATTCCAATCCAATGAACAAATTGTAAGAAAATGTCCAAAAAACATACTAATATTACTTAGTTGCCAACTTGAAAGTTGATACAAATGTTTTATTAGTGATTTCTCCTTCTTCAACCATTAACTTCAACTTAAAATTGGAATGTAGCTTTATCTTTAAGTCTTCTAATACCAAGTCAAATTTCACCTTGATCCAATTGATATATCTTTAGATATCATAGAAACTCTATCCAATCCCAAATTACCAACTTTTGATACCTTCTTGTATCAAAATCTAGATATCTCCTAATTACACTATTAGGTTTTTAAAAAAAATTATATATACTTAACACACCCAATTAATCAAGTACTATCAAATTTTGAATTATAGATATAATACCAATTTCACAAACTAGCCAAAAGTGCTAGCTCTAATTGTATTACATAAATCTCAAGTTTCCAATATAAATCTTCATTTTGAACAATAATTGCTAAGTCTAAAAAAATCCTACAAAAACAAGATTTATGGCTTTCAAATAATCTCTAAGCTATTTCTTAAATTCTAATCTCTAATCTTCAAATGAAATCCTATTTTATCCTGAGCTATCATTTAAGAGGCT
The DNA here is from genome assembly GCF_059467195.1 of Physcomitrium patens. Taxonomy (NCBI): domain Eukaryota; kingdom Viridiplantae; phylum Streptophyta; class Bryopsida; order Funariales; family Funariaceae; genus Physcomitrium; species Physcomitrium patens. The sequence goes on from NC_143416.1 coordinate 16,574,725, forward strand.
ATAGGTCTGATTTCAACCTTGCTTTACAAACGGTCGACCCTTGGGTATCAATCTAATCTATCATAGGGAATTTTTAGTCCAACTCTACCTTCAATTCAATCCTAATATCAACCATGCTAATTATTTATCTCTTTAAATTTGATTTTATTAATTTATGATCTTTCTAATCCAATATAAGAGTTTTTATAGCCTAGAAGGTAAAATTACTAACCAATCTTTAACTTACTACCTAGTAAGATAAGAAAATAAACTAAGAGGCTTTTATAAAAGCCATGTTTAAATATCTTGAATTATTATTAAATCAAGATAATTAAATATTAATGAAAAAATCATTTTTGATTATATTTTCATCATATAGTCGTATTAAATTATAACAATAATTTTCCAAATCTTTTGCCACAAGATTATCAATTTTTGAAAAGTCAAAAGTATCAAATTATTGATAGTCACCGTAATTAGTAAAGAAACATGTTTATTACATAGAAAAATACATTGAAATATTATAAGCAAACTCTGCCAATGGCAAGAAAGTTCTCTAATCGTCTAGTTGATAATTAGTGGTACACCTTAAGTATTGCTCCAAAACTTCATTTATGTGCTATATTTGTCTATCAGTTTGAGGATGAAAGCCCAAAGAAAGCTTTATGTCTACCTTTACAATCTTGAAAAGAATTCTCCTAAATCTTAATATAAATTGAGTCTTCCTATCTGATGTAATATCCTTAAATAATCTATGATATCAATTGATATTATCAAAAAAAAATCTTAGTTGTTTCTTCCCCTGTGATAGATTTTGTATATGGTATAAAATTTTCTAACTTTGTAAAATGATCTACTATCACAAATATAGAATCAAACAAACCTAAGACTGAAAGATCCATGATAAAATCCATAGAAACAGAAGACCATGGTTGTTTTGATATAGGTAATGGCTGAAGAAGTCTGTAAGATCAATGATAGAGAGTTTTTGATCTTGAGCAAATATTACATAATTGAATAAAATCTTTGAATACCTTTTACAATTGTGGCATGCTTAAAGAATACATAAATATGCTTCTCCTTCTATAACATATAAGCATCCTTCAAAATAGAATAGGATGTTTTTTAATTTAAATTTGGAACCATCAAGAGACTTAGAAGAAGAACTCTTGATATTATAAATAAGAAGATTACAAGACATACTTGATTAAATGTATTTGACAAAAGTTGAATCAATAATCAATGTTGATTTCATTACTTAAAGATGAAAATGCTCGGGCCTCAAGAAACTCATTCTTTGTTGATTAAAAGATGCATCTCAGTTTTTTGGTATAAAATAAGAACATCTAAACAAGGCATCTAACAAACATTATTATTTTTCAGATTAATATGTGATCTTGATAAAAACATATTCCAACGGACTTGGTGACAATTCTAAACACGTGCTAACATAAAATATTTGAGATTCTTGTGATCTATATACATGGTGACTGGATTGAAAGAGCCTTCTAAGTAATAATGCCATTCTTAAAAAGAAACTATAATTGCAAGAAGTTCTTTGACATGGATTTCATAATTAATCTTAACTACTGAATTTTTTTAGAATGAATAGCTATTAGACAAAGTTTATCATCTGTTCTCATTTGTGATAATATGACATCTAAAGCAAAATTTAATGCATCTATTTCCATAAAGAATGCTTTAAAAAAGTCAACATAATACAAAATTGGTGCAAAAATAAAGGTTGTCTTTAAAGCTTCAAATATTGTTTTTGCTTATTCATTCTATTGAAGTTTGTCTTTAGAAGTCAAACATGTAAATAGAAGTGTAATTCAAAAAAATCCTTAATGAAGATCTGATAGTAGTTGGAAAATTCTAAAAAATATTAGACATCTCATACCATTTTTTGAAATCTTCTAATCTATAATAGTTTGAATTTTTTTAGGATCCATCATAAGTCCATCATTTGAAATGATGTAACCTAAAAAGTTAACTTGAGTAGTATGGAATATATACTTTTTTATCTTGGTATAGAGTCTTATACCTCTTAATTTTTGTAACACATGAAGAACAAGAAATTTATGTTTTTTAATGTTCTTAGAATAAATCAAGATATTGTCTAGATAATAGACAACAAAATTGTCCAAAAATTCTTAAAAATATTGTTCATAAGATGTTAAAGAGCTATTAGTGCATTTATAAGTCCAAAAAGCATAATATTATATTCAAAATGTCTGTACCTAGTTCGAAATATAGTCTTCTATTTATCTCCTTTTTTGATGTGTATCAAATTATATGCTCCTCGTAGATCTATTTTTGTATAGATCTTAGCTTGATTCAACTGATCAAGAAATCCAAATATTAAAAGTAGTGAGTATCTATTCTTAATGGTGAACTTATTGAATCTTTAACAATCAATATACATCCACAATGATCCATCTTTGTTCTTCACAAATAGAATTGGAACTATTGTTGGAGATTTAGAATGGCGTATGAAGTTCTTGGCTAGATTTTCTTTAATATATTCCTTAAGTTTAGCCAATTTATTTTATAATAAATTATAGATTAATCCAAATGGCAGTTGTGCTCCTTCTTGAAGGTCAATTGAATAGTCATAGAAATGATATTTTGGAAGAATATTTCCATTTTTTCTCTCAAATACATATTAAAATTCTTGATATTAGCTTGGAATACCATTTGAAGTCTTTATACCATTAGAAATGGGTGTAGCATAAATGACATAAGGTGATCTTTCTTTTGCAGCATGCAAGACAACTCTTGTACCTACAAATACAAGTTTAATTGTATTAGACTTGAGATTTTTTAAATGATTAACTACATTCTTAATTATACTTTTAAAAAAGTCAAGAGTACGAGAAATCTAATCTACTTAAAGATTGTATTTTTTTAACTACAATAAGTCTAAAATAATTTGATTAAAAAAAGATCTAATGATAATAAATACCAAAAAGTTATTATGACCATTGATTATTACTTCTATAGGAAGGATTTTGTAAGTAATATCTCTAAAAGACAACATACGACTATCTATGACTTTTACATGAATAGATTTAGTTTTCTTCATTAAAGATATGCTAAGTCTTTTAGCAAATTTTTTATTTAAGAAACACGCTGAGACTTGTGAATCTAATAAGATAGAAGCTTTGTAATATTTAGGTCCTAAAATAATATTTAATATAAAACAAGAAAAGAGTTTTGAAGAGAGAATAGGACCTTCATTAGGTATTGTACAAGGTTCCAACCGCACGATCCCTATTATAGTTGAAAAAACTTATTTTTGATATGTTGTCTTTTTTGATATTTGTACTCCTCATTTTATAACTATATCACTTCTTTATACAATGCTGAGCATTATGCTTAGGTTTTCTATAATATAAGCATAATCCTTCCTGACAACAATGAATCTTTTCTTATTCAGTAAGAGGTTTGAAATATATCACATCAATTTACATATCCTCTGCTCTCGAATGTATGTGTAGAGAAGATATTGGTATTGCTATTGAATTATAATAATGTTGGGACTTACTTGTCCAACTCTCAAATCAAAATTCAAAAAGTTGATTGTTATACTTCATAGCACAGCAAAGTCAATTGCTTGACTCAATGTTTGAGGATTAGATAAGTTGAGTATCAATTTTCTTACCTCATATTGTAATCCATAGAAAAATTGGCTAAAAAGTGTAGCATTATTTTACTTAATATCAGTTGCAAGTGGTCAAAATTATGAACCATATAATATTATGGATCAATTTTTTTATCACAAAATATAGATCTTATTGGTTGCAACATGAGTTGCATCATGTTTTTCATACATGGATTGAAGCTCTACCAAAAAAAACTCTAAATTATCTAGTATTGGATCTCATTGTTCAAAAAATGATGAAAAACATGATAATATTGAACTTGAAAGAAATATACCAATGAATCTAACTTATGATCATATTGTTGGATAGCTTTGGAGTTAAAGTTCAATCAAAAGTTATATTTGATTGATAAATCCTTGAAACTTGGATCTTATGCCATTAAACTTCTCAAGCATGGCAACTCTTGATTTTCTAGTACCAGAAGGTTGTTCAGTCATAGTAAAAAGAATATGATTTGGTACAAATATTGAAGTAACTCCAATCATATCTATATCTTTACTTCTTGCTATTCTTGTTGCTCTTTGTGGTGGTAAACTAAATTGATGTATCGCAAGCATTAACTCTCTTAATTGTTCTTACAATAGTATCGTTGCACTCTTCATTTCAACAAGCTCTTCCATAATAATACTTTAAAAAAAAATACCTAGTATTCTTGAAGACAAGTAAAAAAAAGGACTTGAGAACAAAGAAGAGATTCAGAATAATATTAGTTTTAGAAGAGGATAATCTGCAACTTTTAATATGCTTATGACTTATTAAGAGAAAAGAATAATCCACTCTTAATCAAGAAAAGACAAAGCTCTAATATTATAAGTGCACTCTTATTAATCTATTAGGGACAAGATCTCGATGAAATAAATTAAATAAGTATAAAAATTTGAAAATAAAGAAGTATATATATTAAAAAAAAACTAAAATAGCTATTTTTAAAAGACAAGGAAATTAGAAACTCTTGAATCTAGACAAGAAGCAAGAAAGGAGTTGACAATAGTGAAGAAGGCTTCATTCTTAACTTTACATATACTATCTTACTAGGACTTATGTAGCAATGTTCTATAGGACCTTTAAAATGTGTTGACTTTGCAAGACTCATGCCTTAGCTTATAAGGCAAGTTTTCTATATGTGTGTCACATAGTTAGCTTATTATTCTTCAAGCTACCAATATGTGTGGCACATGGCTAACTTGTTGACCACGTTTTTAAGCTAAAAAATCAATTATAGATACCTATAAAGTCAAAGCAGCATCTATAAACCTTCTATAGAAATTATTATCGAATTAATCTATTTTTACCTATTTTTACCTACTTCTATTAAATCACATAGGTAATTATTGGTTTATGTGGATGTCCGTGACAAGTAGATATTGAACTATCAAAGCAGTACCAAAATAGGTTGGAATATATTATTCATTGGCATGTATATGATATTAATGAATGCATATGGAAGCCAACAAAGAATCTTGTAAATGCAACAAAGAAGGTAGAGGCTTTTCATCAACGACATCCATCAAAACCAATATAAAGTCATTTCTTATAAAAATAACAAGATCTAAGCAAGATAATATTCTACTTTCTATCTTTATTGTAGCTTCTTTGTATTTGTGACACTAATGAGATAGAAAATCAACAACTTATGGATTCGACTCAAGTGTCTTTATTTACTAACTTATTAGATGAAACATTATAATTACCACAACCTTCAAGTTCACACAATCAAAATAAAGATCTTCAAGAATGACATGTTCTTCTTTGAATAGATGACAATGCATTTGATATCACAACCTTGGAAAGAACTCTCGATGTTTAGAGATTTTACTAGAGGTAGGAACAACTTGTTGTCGTAATACGTGAAGTCTTGCTTGAGAATGCTTTGGGCACCTAGCTGTAGAAGGAAGAATGGAAATTGTAATAACAAAATCCTAATTCTAAAAGAATACTAAAAATACTCTAATTAGATCATAATAATGCTAAGCAAGCTTAATAAAATTCAAAAAAACCTCAAAGAAATTTCAAATAAACAATAAGAATTCTTAAAGAAATATTAGAAGGATCATAAATATCACTCAAATACATCTCAATTCAATCTTAATTTAATTCTAATTAAAATCATATAGAACTTCATTCAAACTTTAGGCCAAAACTAATTGAATCTTAAATCCTAATAAAATCCTAAACCTTAAATCAAACCCTAAACAAACCTTAAACCAAACCCCAACCAAATCCTAAACCAAATCCTAACCAAACCCTAAACCAAATCCTAAACCCTAAATCAAATCCTAAACAAATCCTAATCCAAATCCTAAACCCTAAACCAAATCCTAATCCAAATCCTAAACCCTTTATGAAATCCTAATCAAATCCTAATTCAAATCCTAAATCCTAAACTAAATCCTAATCCAAACCCTAAATCCTAAATTAAATCCTAATCCAAATTCTAAACCCTAAACCAAACCCTAGTAATTTATATAATAGATTTAAACCTCAATAACTAATGAATAAATTGTCGATCTTAATTCAAATTTTTCACACTTCTAAAAAAATAAGTTAAAAATAAGTAAAAAAAAAATTGAAAAGGATCGGAGTCACCAAATTGATGATAACCTCAAAAATGTACTTGGGTATTGACTGGCCTCCTTCTCCAATCTTGATGCCAATCTTCCAGAGCTAATATCTTTCTTTTGCACCGTTTGAGTGATCTCAAAATTCTTATACACATAGAAAATCAAGTCTAATATCCTCTCACGTAAGTTTCATTCCAATCCAATTGGTAGATTGCAAGAAATCTTAAAAACCCCTATTACACCTAAAATTCTACTTTTTGAGACCTTGACCCACTTAAACCTCAATATTCCTCAATTCAACTATTAGATCGAGCTTAAATTCACAACACATATTAAACAAAACTATAACCATAAACCCACAAAATTTCACCTGTAAATCTATTACAAAACTCTTGAAATCACCCAAAACATAAACCCTATTTTATTTCATAAAACCCAAGTCATCCGAAACAAACCTTGACTTTGCAAAGCTCTTACAAAGTCATAAAAACTCCAAATCATCCAAAATCAATGCCTATAGAAACCTTATCCAATCTTCTCTCAAACCCCACTCTCCGATCTCCCAAAGAGTCCTTGAGTCGCCGTCAGAGCACGGTTTTGTGCCTCGGGGTCTGATTTCGACCCAGGTTCATAACCGGTCCTCTTCGGGTATCAACTTTCGTCTTCTTGAGGTAATTTTTACTAATTTGCAATCCTAACTCCTCCTTAAATATGCCTATATCCTTTATTTTTCTAATCTACTTTGTTTTGCCTTATTTATGGCCTTACAAAGTAAATAGAAGCATAATTTGTAAATAGGCAGCATTAGCACCTTTAATTTTTCTACCCTTTGACTAATATCTATTTTTCCAAGATAATTTGCTACAATATTTTTGAAGTGAGATCCTCAAAACATGATATTTTCTTCACCCTTTCACTTATTATCCATGTTACATCATGACATCGTGATGGTATTCCAAATATTTTATTTGAAGGAAGTTATGAAGGTCTTAACAATGATCAAATAATTGGATGGTCTTCCCACCCTCATATGGAACACTATTGATGGTTGAGAGGCCCTATCAATCATCTTTAAAAAGAACAAAGATCAAAGTATGTAGCAAATATAATTTGTCGCATCTTAGATTTTTTCAAGATATGATGACTGCTCCTTATGGAACTTGTCCTTAGAAAGGGAGGTAATGACATGGATATATACATGTAAACCAACAATTACCTATATGATTAAATAGAAGTAGGTAAAAATAGATTAATTCCATATTATCTTTTATAGAAGCTTTCTAGAAGCTTCATAAATACCGCTATGACTTTATAGGTATCTATAATTAACTTTTTAGATTAAAAACATGGTCAATAAGTTAGCCATGTGCTACACATGTTGGTAGCTTGAAAAATAAGCTAATTATATGGTTCATACATAGAAAACTTGTCTTATAAGCTAAGGCATGTGTCCTACAAAGTCAATATATATTAAAGATTCTTTAGAACATTACCACATAGCTCTTAGTTAGATAGTATATATAGAGGCAATAGTGAAGGTCTCTTTACTCTTCTCAATTCCTTTCTTGCTTCTAGTTTAGATTCAAGAGTCTTTAGTTTCCTTATCTTTTGACAATAGCCATTCCAGTTTTTTTTTAATGCACATACTTCTTTATTTATATTTTTTTATATTTTTTTATTTACTTTTATCAAGTTCTTGTATCTAACAGTTATTCTTTAATTCATATTGAAATTGATTGATGACAGCATTGTCATTCCAGTCCATATTGCAAGCAAGGTTTTGGAATTCAACAACATATATACTACTTGACTATGATCTTTGTTATAAAGATAAAAGCTTAATTTTTGCAACTCTTTTTTTATCACTATCTCCAAATGTAGCCATAAATACTTTTAAGAATGAATTCAAATCATAAAAAAATCATGAATTCTTTTCTATTAACAGTACAAAACAAGAAAGAGTACTTCTAGATAGAATTGCGCTTATGAACCCAACTTGAGTAAATCCATCAAGGTATTAGAAAGGATGCAACCGTAGATAGAGCTTCACTTTTTGCAAAAATCCTCAAAATTTTGATCTTGTTCCATCAAACTTATCAAGCATACTAATTTGTATCTCCATCATACTTGTAGAAGAAAAACTTTTTGGATTTGGTTGTGAAGTTGATCTACTTGCTTTCTTCAACTACACAACTTCTTGACATAGATTTTGAACTTCTTCCATGGATGTAGGATTAATATTTTTGTAGTTGGGATTGGTGATGCATGAAATTTCTACTCTAAAAGTACTAATAAGTTTGTGAAGATTTACAATAGTTGCAAATCTATTCTCACTTCCACTAAGTATAGTATCCATGATTTTTCCTTCCATTTCAAATAACTTAACAAATCCATAAATCAAATTAGAGGAGGATAATCCACAATCTCTATTATCAAATGAAAATTTCTACAAATGATAATTTGCTCTTTTTAAGGAAAAAAAAATTGGTGTTAAAAAATTCAATAGTTTATTTAAAGGTGGGTAATTTGTAACCTTCAAAACACAACAAAAGAAGTGGAATAATCTACTTATTTCTAAAACAAGACAAGAATAATAACTTAGCACTCTTGTCAAATTATCAACGACACGAAGCTTGAAGAAAGAAATCTTCAATATACTCTTGTGTCATTCAAAAGAACTAAAAAGTCATTCAAAGATGATATAGTATTAAACTAGAATAGCTATTGTCAAAAACAAGAAAATTAAAAAATCTATTTAAACAAGAAATAAGACTAAGGACTAAAAAGGCATTGACAAGAGTAAAGAAGGCTTCAGTCTTGCTTCCATATATACTATTAACTAGGAGCTACATGATAATATCCTATAAGACCTTCAAAATATATTGACTTTCTAAGACATGTATCTTAACCTGCAAGGCAAATTTCAATATCTATGCCACATAGTTACCTTATTTAATATTATATCATCTTTGAATGACTTTTTAACAAAGAAATTTTGTTATTTACAACAAAAGACCATCAAAACTACAAAAATAACATAGAGATACTACTTTGTTAGATAGTTTCTTTTCAATGGTTATAAATTGTCATCTAAGTGGTATATGCCATATAAGTTGTTCTTAGTTCTGTGGCATTCACTCTAAGCTTGGAATCAAAGCTTGCTAAAGTATTCCTACTAAAATTCTAACCTAATTCTACACAATCAAAGGAGCAGTATCTCATTCATTGGGAGAGACAAATACAAAGATATGCTACACGATCGGAGAAGTGAGAATTAGGTTAGCAGAAAGGATGTGAGGATTCCGCAGCAAACCCCAATTTCTGCACCGCCATCGCCGACCTCTCCCCCAATACCCGGCACTATAATTTTCGAAGACTAACATGATTTTCGAGCCCTCTTTGACTGGGATGTTGACCAGCAGTGAGTAGCTCGCTTGTACCTTTTGAGGGAACGAAACTCTTGTGAAATCTATGAGATGCAGAACGTGCAGCGATGTCTTCATTGGTGAAATCTCCGAGTGGTTTGCAGGGGTCTATGCACGCAACCCCATTGGAAGCTCTACTTCGTAGGTTTGCGTTACTTGGTGGGCACATTTGTATTGCTTTGCTTAGTTTTTTTTCGCCTGTGAGTGTGGACGTTTTCGAGTGGGTTCTGCGGAGCATTTGATAATACACTGTGGATTAGTACTAATTGATCTATATTTTGAGTGCTGTTTTTGTCATACGAGGAGATTTAGTTGGCCATGGCGGAGGAATCGGTAGATGTCGTAATTTTAGGGGCCTCCGGGTTCACGGGGAAGTACGTGCTGCGTGAGATTCTTAAATTCGTCAGTCCATCGAACGCTCCGCTTCGGAAGATCGCCATTGCTGGCCGCTCCAAGAAAAAGCTTGCCGCGGCTCTGACATGGGCATCCGGGGGCCTGAATGCCTCAGTGAGCTCTTCCATTCCCATATACGAAGCAGATGTAAGCAACGTGGAATCGCTCGTCGCTGTTTGCAAGAAGACCAAGCTGCTTTTGAACTGCGTTGGTCCATACAGGAAATATGGTCGGCCTGTGGTTGAAGCCTGCGTGGAGGCCGGGGTGGATTACCTCGACATCACTGGGGAACCAGATTTCATGGAGCGGATGGAGCATCTGTATCACGAGAAAGCTATGCAGACAGGTTTGTCACACATTTCTCTTTCTGAGCCGGATTGCGTCATAACCGTGCACGTGTTCGTCCACTTCTAACGCATCGATATTTTCTTCTGCTGATGTTAAGATAAGCTTGTGACGTTACTCTAATGTTATTGCAAAAAATGCATTGGTAGTTCAGGAATGATTTGAGGATGTTCAATGAGTGGCGGGATCATTACAGCCACACTTAGTAAGTGGCTTTCATTTAGGCTCTTAACTTTGATTTTCTTGAGTAAATGATGCACTAGGGTAAATATTGTTAGCTATACAATTATGGTTCGATTTTGTAGTTGGATGTGTAATGGTAGGAGCTGTGATGTCGTCCAGGGTCATTGGTAGTGAGCGCATGCGGCTACGACTCAATCCCTGCAGAATTCGGCGTTATCCACAATACTCAGCAGTGGGAGCCTCCTTCCGTTCCCATCACCGTGGACTCGTACCTTGTTCTGGAATCTACTGGCAAACGCATTAAAGGTAACATAGGAACATGGGAGACTTTAGTCCTTGGCGTTGCTAATCAGGCCGACCTTCAAACGCTACGAAAATCAAGACCCCGGCGGCAGCGTCCTCAGGTAACTCATTCTCTTAATCCGGAATGTTGTCTTTCCTATCTACTTGTCTGAAGTTTTCTCGAAAATGCTTAGAATCTGGATGTGTTTCGGGAGGTTTTGGTGATGAAGCACCTTGCTTTAATTCTATAGTTCTAGTCGTCGATATCCAACTGCAATTAGAGGTAATTTGTGGTCCTCTTGTTGATTGAGTCACAACATACGAAATTCCGTCCTTCTTTCAATCTACGATCACTTTAGATTGATCACACACATGCGAGTCATCGTTATATAAATATTCTTTATGACTAGAAATGAGTCATGACACCCTGGAGGGTCGAGAGTGTGATCACATCCCCTTCAATTGAAGTAACGCTCTAATTCTTTTCATTAATATGCTAATACATTATTTATTTGTATTTTTGAATCTTTCCCAATCGCGCAGATCCCAAGGAGTTCTTCAAAGAAACCAGGGTTGATCCACTGGGAGGGAAACGCAGGCGGGTGGGCTGTTAGGCTCCCTTCAGCCGACGCCACAGTAGTACGCCGCACTCACGCCACAATGGTCGAAAACCCTAACGGGCTTTTCAATGCATCAGGGGAATTCCTATCCTCAAATGGTCAACCATGGACGTCCATCAAGCCAGTACACTACGGGTGCTATGTGATCCAGAAGTCAGTTATTGGCATAATAGGGATGTTCGTCATAGGCCTCCTCCTGGTGTTCTTCACACGATTCAAGTTTGGTGAAAAGCTCTTAATCCAACACCCGGAGCTCTTTTCCCTTGGCATATTCCAAAAGGAGGGCCCCAGCGAAGAGGAAATCGATTCAGCCTCCTTCAAGATGTATTTCGTTGGTCGAGGTTGCAGTAATTCTACACAACACACTCTTAGCGTTAAGTTTGACCAAGAAATTGTGACAAGAGTTTCGGGGCCCGAGATCGGGTATATCACCACTCCCATCACCTTGATTCAAGCTGCTTTGATCGTATTGGACGAACGGCACAATCTGCCCAAGGGAGGGGTGCTTACTCCTGGTTCAGTGTTTGGTGGAACTGACTATCTGCAGCGGCTGCAAAAAAATGGAATAAGCTTTGATGTTATCAGCTCCAAAAAGTTGTAGAGAAAACAACCCAAATCAGTATGTCGTCTCCCCACAGGGTCGGTTGATTTGCTTGAACTGATTGGCGGGTAAGAAAAAACTGTAGATACAAGTTCTTGGAATTATGTTTCTTTACATCATACATGTTTTCGGACGACTTGTATGTGTAATTTTTGATAAATGTATTCGTAATATTTTTGCTATTACGAAGTAGAACTATATAGAAATTTTTTATCTATTAGAATAAATTTCTGAGGGCAATATATTTCGTAAATGATATCAATGCTTTTAGATATGTTAAATATTTGTGTATAAAACATGTTTGAGACTACACATACGGAGGAGTAAGTCTACAACTTTTAGATTCATCAAATCAAACGCACATTAAGTTCTGAGAATGGCAAGATTCTTCCTTTAAACTATGCATGTGTAAATAAAGAAATTCATTAAGTTTAAATTTCACGCTCAAGAGAAAAGATTACACAATGAAAATTTCAAACCGCCCTGAGAAACATTCTGCTTGCATGATAACTACATGGAGTACACTCGTTCATATCTACGTATCTGATGTAGCCAACAAATTTAACGACAGTGTGCATGTTCGTAGACACACTACCCCACATCACGTTTGGACTAAAAACCAAAAATGGCAATGCAGTAACATTTGTTGTGCTCCTTTTTCACACCAGTTACCTCCACATAGTGGAACCGACATGGATACGAGAGCATCAAAAACGTCTGTCCAAGGTGGTTATGTGGTATGTAATGAGCCTGTACATTCTACATGTTTTAGTGCCTCATTCGATGGGTGCTACAACGATCTTTCCAGTTGCTCGTCCTGTGTCGAGGTACTCAAATGCTTCAACCAACTCTGAAAATTTGAAAGGGCCCTTGGGATCAATAATGGGCTTCACTTTCCCACTTTCAAGGTAAGGGGTTAACCTAGCCAGACTTTCGCCATTGGAAGTGACCACAAAGCGAACACCCGGAGGCTCCAGGGCTCCTGTCAACGCGATAACTGCACCGCCCTCCTTCACAATCTTCACGCATTTGGCGCATTCTCCTGAGAATTTCCACAATCCTTCCAGATTAGGTCCACTGAAACTACGGCACATTCTATTACTGAAAGTGGGACAATTCTGGGTCGCATGTAAAGGTTCCATTCTGGAGTGCATAGCATCGGAATCTACAGAAAATTGTAACGGCTTTACATGAATTGGCGGGTTCGAGGCTTACCAACACAATCTAAAACGACATCATACTTCTCCGAGACTTCCTCGAATTTTTCGTTCTTATAATCAATGACTTTGTCTGCTCCGAGACTCTTCACGAATTCCAACTTTCCAGTGCTTGCCGTAGTTGTCACTTGTGATGCTCCGTACACATTCTTCGCCAACTGTGTACATTCGACAGTCAAATTTTGTAGAATTTAGATAGCTTACTTTACTGCCGCATGTACAGGTCTCTATCTATCAGCTAAAATTGGGTCGAGTGTCATTGCAAATATTCCTAAGGTGATCGACTAGGAATTCAGAAGAGATAACAGGAGGAAAATTCAACGTGAAAACAAGTAGTGCGAATGTTACGAGTTGAGTAGGCAGTGCTCTAACCTGGATGGCTAGACTTCCAACACCTCCAGCTCCTCCGTTAATAAATATAGTTTGTCCTTCCGTAAGGCCAGCCCTATCCAGTGCTTCTTGGGCAGTTAGAACCGCAAGAGGAAGGCTTGCTGCTTCAGCAAAACTCAAGTTAGCGGGCTTGATTACTAGAAGCTTCTCCTCAACCGCAGTGAATTGTGCCAATGATCCAACCTGCCTAGGATTGTTCAATGGAGCTTCGGAAACGTCGGCGTAAACTTCGTCACCCTCCTTGAACTTGGTCACGTCGGAGCCTACTTTCACAACTACTCCCGCAACGTCGTAGCCGGGTACATGCTGTTGCAAAGTTGTTAGTGAGCAGGATAAGATGAGATGCGGCTCTTTCCATTAGACAGAAGCAAGTAAAGGATTTTCCATCCTTAGAATTTTACTAAGCACTTCTCTGGTTGGAATGGAGAAATGCCTTGGACTTAAAATAGGACCCCACATTAAGGCATTGAACGTCAATTAATTAAAGTAGGTGATGTTCTAATTCAAGCATTCGTACATAGACTGAAACCATTGAACACCAGGTTGACGTTTTGAGGTGACTTAGAGCTTCAGGAGTACTCTTTGGTACAGCAAAGGCACCACAAATTGAATGAATACGAAGACAAACCTAACGAGTTAAAATGCACGAAAACACATACAGGAAGCTCAGAATCCGTGTTCTTGAATTTCCCCGACATCCGTTTGGAATCCACGGGATTGAGCGCTGCAGCTTGCACCTTCACTAAAACTTCGTCTGGCTTCACCTCGGGCATTGGAATGTCCTCGAATTTCAGGACGTCTTTCGATCCATACTCACTGTAAGTCCACCCTTTCTGCGTGGTTGGTAGAGATGTCACCGATCCCTGTGTCTCTGCCTCCTCTGTGTAAATCTCATTGTCAATGTATATCGCAGCCCGTGCACTACCCCCAATACCCGCTCCCTTTCTCGTCGACTGCATATGCTGCGTCTCTTGCACTTGTGTTCCTAAGTACGAGGACCTGGAACCAACGCCTTGCTTCCCAAGTGAAGAGCTATTCAGTGCTCTCAGGATGGTCGGGACTCTCCTATCCGAGCCTGCATCACATCCAACCGGAAGAGAATACCGTTCAAGTTCATGCGCGCAGTGTCCTCATGTACAGGACCTTGGTACTTGAATCATAGGAGAGGACATACCAATTGCAGCAGATAAAATCTGACTCCCATCAAATCTACAAAGACGAATTTGATCACACCAAAGAATATGCACAGCCCACCGTATGAAAAAAATAACACATCCAAAAAATATGCGGCTTGATTCCACCAGAAACATCTCTCAACTAAATCATAATCCAAAATTAGAACCAAGCGCACGGAAGGAAAAAACTCAGCACCAACGGGAGTTGACGAAGCAATGCCGAATTGTTTGCACTGCTGGAATGCGGCCACATTCACCACAGCTGCACCAGCACACGCCATTGCCGACCTCCACGCAACAATGCAATGCGATTCGATTCCACTTCCGAGGCAGGATCTGTGGACGACCTTCGGCGGGTGTCACAGCGAGTTCGATCTTGCTTCAAACTCGGTGGCTGTGGCGGAACAACGTGTAACTGCTTCATAGAAATCTCTGCAACGCAGAATTCCCATTCAATCCCCGAAATCACGCCCCTACAAACAGGATAATGAATTCGAGAGGCTCTTTTCGCCACGTGGCGTACTTCTAGAGGCTTCGAATTTACCGTCCCAGCCCCTCATCCTTGAACGAGTGCCTTTTTATCCTAATTTCATTTGGTGGCATCTTATATGTAACCATTAATATAAATGCATATTTACTTGTATAACAGCACATACTTGTATGTGAGAACTATAGTTGAGGTGATTGGGGTCTTCCACTTGAAGATAATACTTTGATAATGGTTTAAAAAAGGCATCGAGAAGCTTTAAATAGAATTTCAATGTTATAGCTTTCACTTTCCATACAATGGCGACTTTGTGCTTTAAAGCAAAGATTAAAGACAATGTTGTGGTTCTCGAATAATGATCAGGTGATTTAAATGAATGCGATTAGGGGTTGAACTCGAAACTTGAGGAGCTGGGATGGATGTTGGATGTATGAAAATGTCGGGTGGATGAGAACTGTTTTTCGCGCCTTGACGGGGAGCGGAATCAAACGTTTTTGTGCCCTTAGGGTTCCGTCGCTGGTTGCTCCATCCAGAGATCGTTCCGAGCTTTGTTGCAGTCCGATCGGGTCCTGTCACACGACGCCTCGCTTTCTTCGTATTTCTGTGTTTCCTGATCATTCCATTGAGCTGTACATCGTCCGTTTTGGCTCAGTGTGAGGCATGCTTGGCTCATTCTAGCTGCTGTGCTAGCTCGTCTCTGTTCTGATGGATCCTTGGGAGGGAGTCGACACTCTTGTGAGATATATGAACAACTTTTGATGTTACATCTGATCGGGATGCTTGTTCTTTAGTACTACGCTTTTGCCTCTGCAGTGAGCTGAGTATTCCGGGGATCCTCTGGCGCTCGGAAGAGCGGATGAAGTTGCTGTCTATTGCGTACTTCTGAAGGATCGCTCTATACTGCGAATTGCGCCAATTTTTCGTTGGAAGGAGCGTTTCGTCGAACAGTGGTGTGTCGATACATGCTCTGGGCAGGTCATTCGTGATAATAACATGCTTTGTATTTGAAGAGTTTTCGAGGGGTCTAGCTCTTTCTGACAATTGTAGTTCCCCTGTGTAATGCACTGATCTGTTAATTGTTCAACTCGAGTAGGTCGGGAAGTGGTCTCCTGAATTTGAAACCCCTTCTCCTCTGTTTCTAGATCTCATGAAACCTAGATAGAACACTTAGTTCTCACACACTCTTACATTAATGTTTATTGTTTCGTTTAGATCCCTTATGCTTCGGTGTTATTATGTTTCATTGATGTCTTTGCATGGGTTACTTAATTCATACGTGTATCTAGTTCACTACTTTTTACTTTTAGTTTTTTTTTTTTTAAATTCTAAAATTGCTGCAGGTCAATGTTTTGGGTCCATATGTTCCTGCCTCCGTAGTATTCTTTCAAGTTGAGCATCACTCTCCTTTACATCGAAGAACTTGATGCTGAGGCAGTGTGAGAGATGGGAAGTTCATCGGCTATGGTGAAGGATGAAGCCGAAGACAGTGGAGTTGAGAAAACAGAGACTGGTCCGTTCAAGGAAGGCGAGAAAGTTTTAGCCTACCACGGCCCTCTTGTTTATGACACTAAAATTCAGAAAGCTGAATTTCAGAAGAATGAATGGAAGTACTTTGTGCACTATTTGGGATGGAGCAAGAACTGGGACGAGTGGGTTGGAGCGGATAGGCTGATGAAGCCTACAGAAGGAAACCTTGAAAAACAGAAAAAACTCTTCAAAAGCCAGACTGGGGATAAGCAGTCCAAAGGTCGAGTGCCAGCAGGGAAGCAGAAAAGTGCATCTGAGAGAGACGAACTCAAGAACGAGAACAAACTATCAGGTACTCGAGGGAAGAAGAGGAAATCTGATCCAGTTTCTGAATCTAAAGTCACTGATGAGCTTGACCAAGCTCTGAAGATATCTCTGCCTGGCACTTTGAAAAAACAGTTGGTAGAAGACTGGGAATTTATCACTCAACTAGGGAAGTTGGTAAAGTTACCACGATCTCCATCGGCAGAAGAGATTTTTAAAAAATATATAGATTGCAAGACCAAGCGGGATGGTGCTGTAGATGATTCTCTAATTGAAGTTCTGAATGGCTTGAGAAGTTACTTCGACAAGTCTCTGCCGGCGATGTTGTTGTACCCTCAGGAACGAGCTCAATATGCGAGTGCAGTCCCAGCGGGAAGCGACGTCAGCCCTTGCAGCATCTATGGAGCAGAACACCTACTTCGGTTATTTGTGAAGTTGTCCGAGTTGCTAGTCTATACAAATATGGAACACGAAGCATTGACCCAGCTACAACAGAAGTTAGCGGATTTTGTAAAGTTCCTTCAACGGAACCAAAGCAACTTCTTTCTTACCAGTTACGCTTAAGCCGCAGCTGTAAATATTATTATCTCACATCAGCAATTTTTTAAGGCCCTCATTTTATTTTTCACCTGATGACAATGGTCCACATTGTTTTGTACAGCTGCTCAAACTCGAATTAAGAATGGTGGATACAAAGTCCATCTTATTCCGACTTTTTCGTACATTGTTCTTTGTCCATTGGTCATCCGAGTCGAGTGAAGATCTGTGTGTACTCTACGCCTTGTCTTAGCGTAAATAAAATTATAAGAGTAAAGGAGGGGCGAATTTTGAATTCGTGTGATTATCCAATCTTGTGCAATGAATAAACTGGAATGTGAGCGGAGTATTCACATGCAAGTCGCTGTATGTCCAGTACATGGTGCACACAAGTATGCAGTCAATCACTTTGTAATGCCAGAGGTTTGATCGTGAATTCAAGATTACTGCAATTTTGAATTTTGTCAACATGTCGATCACCAGCAACAAGGCAAAAGCTAGAGCAATGAAAGTTGCGCACACGAGTCTATCATCACCGATGCGGTCTGAAGTTACCTTTACACAAGCTCAGGCACAGCTACACAGAAGCTCTACCGACAATTGTGTAATGTTATCACACTCGACTTTGGCGAGATATTTAGAGAACCGATTAGAAAGGATGCAGACCGGGTCTAAAACCAGTTGAAATGCAATAACCTCGACACTCAGGGCTTCTAGTATGTCGAGATAATTATACCTGCAAGCACAAATAAATGCATTTTATTCAACATTGTCCAAGTGAATTCAACCCACAGAAATACTTGATTTCGAGGGTGGAGATTTCAGCTGTTAAGATGACGAAAACTTTGTACAAAAGACGGATGTGTAAGGACCACAATGACAAGCCCCGAAGTTGTCATGGAAGACACTTGCCAACAAATATTCTGTACATGTCAACTGTAGATTGGAGTCCCAAACGAGTAACTCTAAAACAATATCAATACAATTACAGCAAGTTTTCGCAAACTGGAAGCATGAAAAGATTCTGAGCAAAATTCTCAACTGTGTACATGTCTAAGATCGTTTCACCGCCATATTCTCTAAAATGTCAACTCTTGGAGATGCAAACAATTTGTTATCAACAAACTATACCTGGGTGAAAATCTCTCCGTATGCAGTTGAGAACGTCGACGGTGATAGCCTAGGCCATGATGGGGTGAGTTGGCACAAGTTTGGTTTTCCTGAGGTTTATCTCACCATGACTGTTGCGTTTAGTACAAAATAGCTGAATATGAAGAAAAAATTCAAGTGATCTGCAATGATCATCAAATCAATTCATTTTTTAAATCAATGCAATACCATCTATAACGAATTACTACAATACCAGCCACCTGCTGCAGGGCGTGCCTCGCCTACAGAGGGACTTGCAACCCCATGTATTGTTGCTTTCATATTGCCACATCATCAGCAGACATTGAGAAAGCATATCCAATTAAATTTTACTACCAACAACACTCAAGAAGTTCAGAATTGGTTATTCGAAATCTGATTACAACCGTAGCGTATTATAGAAAGCTTCGACCAACAAATTTCTACAATAAAACAACACACTGGTTCGTTATGAGTATCTGGATTACTCAACTTTGATTAGAAAGTTAAAATTTTAACCTCAACTCAGATCGATGAGATACAGGATATTCTATTTGTGATCACACAATATTACCCGCAGCACAAAGACTAGCCTCAATTTGGCACTCCCATGAACTTAATCTAGGTAATCTTCTAAGTAAATGCGGTGAAAAACATCCACGTTAATGCTCCATTGCATTGTTTTGTCAACTCGTTTCGAATGCAGAAATGCACGTGAAATGAAACACATCAAAAAATAGGTTCCCTACAAGAAGAGCACGCTCATATTGGAAACTATAATTCCACATGATCCACACAAGCGACGTCAACTTCTGTACATCTTCTTTCGAATAATTCATGGATTGAACGATGACCACCTCAATCTACATCAATTTCCAGAACCCTACAGGACGGTTTACAAAATTCCCTTAATGTGATATATGTTCAGACATCCAATTGTTGTGAACCAAAAGCAAAATTCTCCTCCGACCCTACAAATTACAAATTCCCAGCTTCCAATTACAAGTCACCTTACCCATTCTCACGTGCTCTCGAGCATTATAGCATCCTTGCAGAGCTCCATTTCGTAAGACCGTGCTGAAATCCTTATCCCCGAGACTTTTGTGGCTCACTCCACGCCATAACCATGTCGGAAGACCGTTGTGCGACAAGCAATCCCGCGTGCATGAGCCAAAAGCTAGCAGCCATTATATCTACCGTACACCTACGACTGCTCTCATAAATTCTTGTAAGGAATCCTTTGATGATCGAATCACCTTGAGAAATCAAGAGATGTAGACTGAAATCTCGTGGGAAACCATGATCTAGTGCAAGAAGATCGGAAGCAAGCAAGGAAGAAACCATGGAGACCTCCGTTAACGTTGTTAGGGTTTCTTCATCTAACTTCTTGCAAACGTTTCATCCACGTAACGTCATCCGTTGGTTTTACATCCGTTGAAAAGGTACATCTGGATGGTCGCGATCTCGCCGTTAGGAAGCATCCCGTTCGAAGGTCACGCTTTCATCCGTTGAGCTCAGCCGCTTCAGTTTCATCAACATGGCATCTGTTCGTCCACACGTGTGTTATAATTTAATTTTGTGAGAATAAAGCCCACGATTTCAATGTTTTATTACAAATGGCATTTCCTTGACCCTAAACATTTATGACATGAGACGAGTGCTCTACTTTGAATGAAAACTTTGTAACAGTATTATTATTAAATAAAATAATCGGTAGTGATTTACGATATTTCAATCTTTATACAAATATAAATTTATACTATTTATATTTTGTATTTATATTTATATTTATACATTTTTATATAGTTTATATATTATATATATTTATATATTTACATATGTTTACATATAATTTGTATTTCAAACTTTATTTTTATATATATTGGATTTAAGCATATCCGACTCCACCATTTTATACAAATAATGTGAGAACACCATTTACATCGCAAATATTGAAAAAAAGGGATAAACACATGGACTTGTCTCGATAAATCTTGAAAAATGAAAGTAGAGAAGCGTGAGCAGAGAGAAATGAGCACTACGTTAGGGTTTGGGCATCGAGGAAGCTTACGGCGAGGGGAGGCGAGGCCCGGCACTGAAGCAGGCCGTCAAGAAAACCTGGCAAGTTGCAGGGACGAGTCCAGTCTCAAGGCATCGCCCCCGTCCAGCACACGGGGTACCCTGCAGGAGAGGAATCGTCGCCGTTCGATGCAGAGAGGAGGGATCTACGGCGGAGAGGGGGAGATCTGCGACCGGGAGGGAGGGAGGGAGACGACAGAGAGAGGGGAAGGGGGGAGATAGGGGCGGGCTCGCATCCATCCAAGCATCATCTTCTTCGGCGCCACAGCTACGGACGGAGTTGGAGAGCGGGGACAGGGAGGAAAGGAGTTCATCGCATCCAGAGCAGCAACTGTTGAACAGAACCACGAGGAAAGGGAGGCCGCCATCCCTCGCTCCGTTGCGGGTGTAGGCGACGACGCGACCACGAAGAAGAGTGGGGAGCCACCATCGTTGCGAGGAGATGATGCTTCAGCAGCATCCGCACCAGCACCAGCATCCGGGCGATGGCGGGGGGGCGGGAGGCGGCATGGAGGGGTTGGGAGCCTGCGACGACCGCCATGTGGTGGTCGGCAGGATGGACCTGGCGCCGCAGGTGCAGGGGCTGAGAATGCTGGACGAGCAGCAGGAGCACGAGCAGCAGCAGCGGATTTTGTACGGGGAGAAGGGGCTCGGGGACCACGAGCATGACGACATGGGCAAGGGCCAGCACCCGGGGCACGTCGTGATGTATGGCGACCGCGGACATGAGAATGGACATGACCACGCGCATGCGTACGGGGTGGAAATGGGAAACGGGAAGCACGGCGTCGTGGATGATATGGACGCCAAGCTTGGGGGATTGAGCGCGGTCATGCTCCGCGTGGATGGTAAGATGGAGGGCCGCGACCGGCAGATGAGTGAGGGCGATGTCGGGACCGCGAATAGCCCGCAGATGGGCTCGCAGGTGGCAAAGCTGCGGGGTCGGTCGTCTCGCGACCCCGCGATTGAGTGGAGCGAGCACGCCACCACAGTGCTGTTACAGGCTTTCGGGGAGAAGTACCGCGCACTTGATCGCGGAAATTTCACGAGCAAGATATGGGCTGACATTGCGGCCAGGGTGAACAGCCGCGGCTCACTGACGGTAACGGACGGTTTCCTTTGTGGAATACTTTGTGTGTGTGTGTTTTTCTCTTTTTTTCTTCTTTTTCTTTTTCTCAGGCGTTCTTTCTTTGTTATTGAGTCGGCGGCGGTATTTTTCCGGTCGCGGAGGGTTAGAGCTGGTCAGAGTAGCTCGACCGCTCTTCAGGTTGAATGTGTGGGAGAATGCATGGGGAGGAGCTGATTGATGACAGGGGCATGTAAAGGCAAACAGGAATGAAATTACGATTGAGTGCTACAGGAAAGAGGCCCCGCAGGAACCGTAGGTCTTTCAAGTGAATGGCGGGTTTTGATATTTCCGATAAACCAATTTTTATACGCATAATGTGTTCAGTAAGGTTGTGACCGAAGGCTTGGAATGGAAAGGCTTTGGTAGGTATTGTGTTTTTTGTCACTGTCCTTGCTCCTTTTTAGTATATTTATTTTTGAGCCTTTTTAATTTAATAAAATTTCTTTAAATTGAGTCGCGTAAGTGGAGGTGAGAGCATGTAATGACTTTCGCAAGTACATCTTAACAGGGGAATTATAGCTCTAGCCATGAATAGCGTCTCAGATCCTCGGCTCAGTCTCAAACCTCTCAGAGATGCCTTCAATGGGCAACCATTCCTAAGTTTCTCCTAGTTTCAGTTTTCATGATCTCGAAGTAGAAAACATCGCCGCTTTTCGCCTTTCCTCTTAAGCTGCGTCATGGTTGAGGGTTGCATTAGGTCAGTCCTTGTAGCAATTATCCATTACCTAACCTGATACGAGATTATATATATAGATACACTTATACATACATGTGTGTGTCTGTCTGTGTCTGTGTCTATGCATGTACAGACGCAAAATCTTGTAATGGATAACTCAAATTGTTTTTCATTGAGAATTCTGATAGATCTTCGAAGAGTTAACTTATAATGGCTTGCACTATCTGTTCATGCAGGGTAATATAGTGGACGGAATACCGAAGACGCAGGAGCAGTGTCGCATTAAGGTGGGTGAGCTTGTTACATTCGCTTCATGTGATGATTAGTTTGCTGTTATCTCAGCGAATTAATTTTCATGTTGAAAAGTTTCAAAGTTTGTAGTCTTCCCTGATCTCTGCTGTAGACATTTTATTCGTCGTTTCTAATGATTCATGTAAACGCAGGTTGATAATCTAAAAAAACGGTATAAAGTGGAGAGGGAGAAAAAACGTGTGTCGGGGTCTGGGACGTCGAAATGGATATTTTATGATATGATGGATGAGTTGATTGGTGCAAACCCGAGACACATGCGCAGCGGGGGTGGGATGGGAGGCGAAGATTCTCCATTGGGCTTGGAGGGTGGTGGCACTCCTTTAGGTATCCGATCGTCTGGGGAGGAAGGGGACAGGATGTACTACTTGGAGAGTGCAGGTGGAGATGGTGATCAAACATCAGAAACGATCCCCAAGATTTCGCCGATTCAAGGACGAAGGAAAAGGAAAAGGGCCTTGGAAGACTTGGAACGAGAGCACGTGAATGCCCCAGCTCTGATGGCCCTGTTCGAGGGTTACAATGTTCCACCAGCCATCATTGATGCCATGCTGCAGGAAGACATGGATGAGTACACTTTGATTAACTCTAGAGATATCACGGTGCTACTTGACCAACTACGATCCAAGCACCGGCTGCACATCAAGCTGGGACCCGCGGAAAGGATCAAACAAGCCATCGAGGCTGCAAAAGAGAAAAAAAGTAGCTTGGCTCTCGTTATCCAGCAGCAGCAGCAGCAGCAGCAGCAGCAATGAGTTGAGACGAAATAAACGTCGCGAATAAGAGGGGGATGAAAATCCATACGGTGAGATGATGTGACGGTAGGATGATGTTTATGTTGCTGGGCGTTGACTCAGGCAGAGACGTGATATTCCAGAGGACGTTTCTTACGGAGTGGATATGCGTAGAAGCTGCTATTAAGGGGACGCAATATGGTCGGGCGCAAATGAGCAGTGTGGGTGGCAGGAGAGTATGAACGTGTGAAGTTCAGGTTTATGAAATCAAGTAGGCGTTCATGGGCATGGATGGATGGACTAGAATTGGCGATGGATAATCAGACAAGGGGAGGCAAATCCCCAAGAGCGTACGCTGACGATACTTGTGGCGTTGTTGCAATTTATTGTCGATGTACGTGGGTTGGATTGGTGGATGGGAGTCGATCCGTGCTTAATCACCTGAAGTTTCGAGCGTAGTATGATTACTGAAGGGTTTCTTTTTTCTTTTTCTTTTTCTTTTTCCTTTTTTCCAATATCCTCCCTCCTCTTTTTCATTTCTATTTTCGGGATTAGATTAACTATTTTATCTTTATTCCTATCCTTCTTTTCTTTTCTCCTCTTCGTCTCCTCCTCCTCTTCTTTCTTCCTTCATCTCTTCTTTTTCCGAGTTTATTTTAGTTTGTAAAGGAAGCTGACTTGTTTTTGGCGAGTTCAGCAGTATGTACCATTCTTGGTTGTACCATTGAACTCTTTCTGTCTTATGTGTGAGGTGGAAGGAAGTCTGGCCATGCTTTTTTCATGTACAGGTGGAAACGATCGCGGGGGCCTGCAGTAGGAGAGAGTATGCAAGGATGCTGAAAGTACTTGATGGCGCTCAGTTGTATCCTATGAGTAGTTTTGAGGCCTTGATCCTGTCCTGAGTAGATGATGTTTCACTTAACATCCTGTTGCTGCTTGGGAGCGTGTGGAACAGCCATCGGTGGCTTTAGATGGGAGTTTTTTCACGTCGTAGCTAAGTTATTTTCATTTTTCCCCAACATGTTATGGATAGAACAATGGTAGCGGAACTCCCATCACCAACGATGCTCAAGGTACATTGCGTTATCTTCACGTGGTCCAGTTATAGCAGCAGAACGTAGAAGGGTATTGAGGTTCGTGTGTAGATATGTTGGAGCAAGTCTGGCGGACACTGCTGATCTATAGAGGAGTGTGTTCGTGATGTATTCAGGATCAATGAGATATGTGTGTCAGGTTGCAGAGGTCTGAGGCTGGGCAGTAGTAGCGTTGAGGTAATGATCTCAGGTATTTGTGACAGATTGTTATTCTTTTTTAATAACAGCACTTGAGTCCTGGTTTTTCTTTAGAGTCTGAAGTCTCGATGAAGGGAGGTAATCGTATTGTGTACTTCTTAATCCCATTTAGAAGTGACTGAAGAAGCCTGAATATGTTGCATTGCAGATAATGCAGTTGCCGATCCAGCCACAAGTAAGAATCTGGTTGTTCGCATCACGCACCCAGTTCCCCTAATGAGCTAGCTTGTGTGACCGAAATTTCGAAGAGTTTCGTATATGCTGCATAGGAGGATTGTGTTTGCGTTATATAGAACTATGATGCTGCAGTTAGGTCGGGCAAGTTTTGGATCAGTTTGGGCTCTGGCATTGTTAGGTTTGATCTCTCACAGATTAATCAAGAGGATTACTGATAGAAATTGAGATGCACCATTCGTTATGTTCAATAGAAACAAAGAGAATGTTTCCACCTCCTATTGCATTCCAGAGTTTGTGATTTTTTTGGAAGGTTTGTGTCTAGCTGGAATGTTTCATTCTTAATCTTGGTCATGGATGGTAACGTATGGGGCGGCGACATTTGTGTTTGAGCACGTTTACTTCAAATCTGTCAGTGCTCTTCAGTTTTGTTCGTTGAACGATTTTTTGTTTGAGGGATCAAACTTGGATCTTAATGAGCTTGTTGTGATGATGCCAGTAGACCAGGCTATTCTTTCCTTGATCGTTGCTTAGCTCTTGATGAATTTGACACTAGTTGATCATTATTTCTGTTCCTGTTTTGTAATGATGAAGTCGTATCGATTCGTATCGTGCAATCAATATAATTAAACAGCATACACCTTTTTCTTTGGAATTTAAGCCCGTGTAATCTTTCGAACGATATAGTAAAGATTCTTGTTGGCACTATCTACGTGTCTAGGAAATTTGGGGCTTCTGCCGTGTATTTTGGTACAGTATCAATACACCACGTTTTAATGCAAGTCCGTCTGCTGTGGTCCTTCCTAATTCGATCTTGTTCAGTCGACAACTTGTTGCATGCCACGTATGATGAATTTAATGACATGGTATGAATAAAATCTGTTATCCTTTTCTTCCTTGCAATAATCCTATATAAACATTGGTAATTGTTTGATTTCACAATAATATAAGAACATGATCTGCAAACCTAGAAGGAAAAATTAGTTGATATACATTAGGTTGAAACTTTGTTGCTTGTTCATCACGACACGCCTCAAATGCACCTTCAAAACCACTTGATATTGGAAGTCAGCTAAATTGAGGCACACAGACCCAAATTATTACTCACACAACTTCACTCTTACAGCTATGTCACAAATGGCAATTCCACACCGAATAAAGCACACTTCAATTTGAAATCAGCAAATTACATAACTCATTCCCTGTATAACTAGAAAACATGATCAAAGTCAGTTGAGAAGTTCTTTTTTCGAAAAAGTTGACACCAAATTTTGAACACTATCCATCATTGACCATTTACAGCTTCTCACACTTATAAAATAAAAACAAAAAAATATGTTTATATATATATATATATATATATATATATTTTCCTACTCACACACAAAATAAAAACATCAAAGTGTATATGTTTATATATATAAAGGGAGTTGTTAAAGCCACATTCTAATGTTGTTAAAGCCACACCATGTGATACCATGTTAAAACCATGTGATAATTAATTTTGGGGACAAGGGATGGAAATAAGGATGGACGTAATCAATCATGAGATGGTAATGTGGGGTGTGGCTTTAACAACATTGGGGTGTGCTTTTAACAATTCCCTACATATATATTTCTACTCCCACACACATTTTTAAAAAATAAGAAAACATGCCATTTAAGTGCAATTCCAGGCAACTATGAACCTTGAGAGACCATTCTATAAGCCACGTATGAGTCCAACTAAGCAGCTATAGATGAGGTGGATTGTAGTATAGTGTTACAAATTAGGGTTAGGGTTCGAGGCGGCCGCGGCCAATGGAGAGGCCCCCGCGCGGAGCCGGTGCCCGCGGAGCCCCTCCGCTCGAGTCTTTCGCACTGCGAGCTCGAGCTCTCCAAGTACCGAATGCTTTCCTCGCGTGCGTGCCCCCAGAGTCGATCGGAGAGCCCTGCATGGGCTGCTGCTGTTGAGAGATTGGTAAGGCACGGTCCCATGGGCCAAGCTCTTTTTTCCTCCTACTGTAAGCGCGTCTGTGAAGGCTTCATGGTGTTAAGGACTCTCCAGGTTTCGTTGTGTGTTATTTGCATCTTCCGCTGCCCATTCTAGACTCTCTCCCGCAGCCGTTGTAAATCAATGTACCCTTGTATGTTTCGCGTTGCGTTGAGCAGGCCGTGACCCCACGTCGGGTTGCTATGGAGCCGGTGCGTTCATGTTACTGAAAATGGTCTGCGTGCGGAATGCGAGGGCGAGGTCTGTGGGGAGTGTTCCGGCAGCGACTGAGACGTCTAGGTTTTGGTGCAAATGGTTAGTGCAAGGATCTGTGTTATCTTTACTTCAATGGGGGTTTTTAGATGTTGCGTTTTTGGCACAATTGGAAGCCCTGCGGTGCCGATTGAAACCCCCAATTCGACACCCGAGGGATCCATGTTTTTGGTCTGAATTTCCAATGTTTCTCAGACAAAGAGTTTTTTTCTCCTCCAATTCCTCAGTCATGTAACCCGAGAGCTAGTGACACGGGCAGCGTGCGTTTTGGAGTGTCTTGTTTTTCTACACGAAAGGCTGCGATCGCCATGTAGGGTTCATGAGCTATGTGCGTACCATACTTAGCTGAATTAGGGGTTTTAGTGTTTACTAGGTCATTGCCCTGTGGATGATGTTTTTTTTTTTGAGGAAATTATGTATTTTGTGAAGCTCCTACACATCTTCAACTCAGAGGTTTTATACTGAGGGTTTAGTCGAGTGTCAGTTTGATTTCGTTGCAAAGTGTCCCATTAACTGTTATTTTCTTTTCTGCAGAATACCTTATTTCTCAACAACATCTTCAGATCAGAGCCATGTCGGGAGATCTAGCGGTTGTCGCGAAGGACAAGGAAGCTAGTTCCAAAGGCACCATGCAGACGCAAATTACCACTGATCCCCCACGGGGAACCAGAGATTTTCCTCCTGAGGACATGCGCATGCGAACATGGCTCTTCGATAAATTTAGAGAGGTTGGACGCATACATTTTTAACTGCATCTGCAATTGACATGAACCATGTCACTGATCAACAATGACACGTTGCTCCAGTCACTGAAAGTTATTTTGTAGCGCTTATGAATATTTGCGTGCAAAACTCTTCTTTGCTTCCCCAAAGTGTAGGGTTTGCGAAGATGTCCGCTGATTCTGTTGAATGATGCAGGTGTCTAGGTTGTTTGCATTTGAGGAAGTTGACTTTCCGATGGTGGAATCGGAGGACCTTTACACCCGTAAAGCTGGCGAAGAGATCGTTGGACAGGTTCACAAGATCCAAACGTCATTGAGGACGCTGTGTATCAGTGGATGAATGATAGCAAGCCTTTCTTCACAGAAACAGGCTTTCATTTACCCCCAGAGTTGTGTGGACATTTGCTGTTAGTTATTGTGTATTAAGTACGAGTGCTGACATTGAGCACTTGCTTGATGCAGCTCTATAATTTTGAGGACAAAGGTGGTAGAAAGGTTGCCCTTCGACCCGAGCTCACACCCTCTTTGGCTCGCCTTGTTCTGCAGAAAGGGTCTGTTCGCCTTTGTCAAATTTATATTACTCCGCTATTTTCGTTCTCCTTCCTTAATTCGTTGGGGGCATTATTTATAATCATGTGGATTTGGAGGATTTAGATTGTGACAAACTCAAGTCTTTCACCTTGCCAGGAGAGCTCAGTCCTTCCCTTTGAAGTGGTTTGCTATTGGTCAGTGCTGGCGGTATGAGCGTATGACTCGAGGCCGTCGTAGGGAGCACTACCAGTGGAATATGGACATCATTGGCGTTCCCGGAGTTGAGGCAAGCAGCGTGATCCTTATCCAATGACTGTAATGGAAGTGTGTTGATTCGTGTTTAGCACGTTTCCTAAAAGGTTATAAAGTATACTCTGCACTAGGAACAAAAGGTTCTGTTTAGACTTGGAAAGTGAACTCGAGCGTCATCTTCTGGACTGTAGGAGACTGTGTTCGTGTATTGTTCCTGTCAGTAGACAACCTTCCCAGGGTTCGCAGCTTGGGTGTTTGTTTTTTCGTTTTTTTAAAATTCTCTTATCGGTGTTACAGGCTGAAGCTGAACTCTTATCAGCCATCGTGACGTTTTTCACTAAACTCAACATTACGTCTGATGACGTTGGGATCAAAGTTTCAAACCGAAAGGTCTCTTCTTTTATGTGTTTTAATCCTGAGATTTTTCACTCAACAAATGGTTCAGAAACTTTCTTAGACCTAGATTAGAGGTTCAGAATGAGTTTGAGAACATCTCATTGTTTAGAATAGCGCACACTTAAATGCGTTGCACTAATATATATTTCTCGATGTCTTTGATGTTGATGTTCGTGCTCACCATCTAGCAGTGGTTGAACTGGTTTGCGTAACTTACGAATAGCACATACCTGGTAATATGCAGGTCCTCCAAGCAGTGCTTGAGAAGTATGACATCCAGCCTGATTCCTTTGCAGCAGTGTGTGTAATCGTTGATAAGGTCTTGTTGCATACCCTTTTCTTTCTTTGGGGATCACAAGTTTCTGTTGCATTTTCTCGCACACCGACTGTTTTCTTTGTCAGCAGATTTGGCTGGACGTTCTCGTGTGTTACATTAGATTTTTTCTCTGCTTAGCATATCCGTTGATTCTCGTTTGACTCACCATACGTATGCTCATCATCTTCTGTCGATACATTCATCAGTTGGATAAGTTACCGAGGGAGGAAATCGAGAGTGAGCTGGACAAGGCTGGCGTTCCTTCCGTGGCCATTGAGGGAATCTTGCAAGCTCTCACTCTTCAATCTTTTGATGATCTTGAAGGTAATCTATCTCATGCGATTTGAACATGAGTGGTGCCTTTGATTGTAGAAATTTTACAAGCCCATGGCAATCTGGAGGTTGCAAGCTCAATCGTGGTCATTAAGTGTTCACTCTGATCGTAGTGGACTGTACTATGATTCTGATTTACTATTACTAATGATTGAAACATGATGTACGTTTGGCAGCTTTAATAGGAGCAGAGAGTGGTGCAGTTGCAGAATTGAAACAACTCTTCGCCTTGGCAGAGGGTTATGGTATCCAGGATTGGCTAAGGTTTGATGCCTCAGTCGTTAGAGGCCTGGCATACTACACTGGGACTGTGTTTGAGGTGCGTTACTTCGACTCGGTTTTTTGCTGATATATTGTTCAATTTGTTTCTATACCTTCAGCAAGCGATTTAAGCTTCTTAAGTGAATTAAGCATGAACTTCGTCCAATTCTAGCTGGCAGAAACACATTGAGATGTGGTGAGCCTGTGAATGATTTTGTATTATATAAATCAGTTTTCTGCTGCAGGAGACAGCCTTATTGTGCTTTATGTTGGTATGAACTGGAGATGATTGATCTGCTTTGTTGATGTGTTCTTATGTTGGCTACATATATATCTTTCAGGCTTTTGATAAGGAAAAGAAACTGCGAGCCATTTGTGGGGGTGGTCGTTATGACAGGCTGCTCTCCACTTATGGAGGCCAAGACACGCCTGCTTGTGGATTTGGTTTTGGTGATGCTGTTATTGTTGAGGTTAGCAAGCTGTTCCACAGTCAATCTTAAGTTCACTTTTGGATAATCAATAAATCAATACCAACCTTTTATACATGCTTCCTCTTGAGTACATAACGCAAACATAATACTAATATAACTATTCTTATTTCTGCATTTCTTGCACAGAGCACTAACTGAGATTATAGAGCTCTAATTGTATCTTAGTTTGAGTTGATATTCCAAGTAATTATTCTTGCAAGGCAAGGTGATGGTTTCCAGAGTGGATTGGACTGTTGAAATTGGTTTTACTGATTAAAGAAGCAGTATTTGGGCTCAGCGAGTGAATGATGTAGGGCATGCCTGTGTCAGTGTAGCTACTTTCCCCTAATTTGGGAACGTAAGTTTTCAGGTCATCTCCACTATGCGCTATGTAGTAATGATATTTGGATGTGTGCAGCTTCTGAAGGAGAAAAAGTTGCTGCGTGCCTTCCCTCACGAGGTGGACGATGTCGTGATGGCTTTGGATGATTCATTAAAGATTCCTGCAGCAGGAATCGCTAGTCGCTTGCGCAGTACTGGCCGGGTTGTGGAGCTTGTTATTGAGAAGGGCAAGAAAATGAAATGGTAAGCTGTCGTCGATGTCCCCTCACATTTTTTTGTTTTAAGGACCTCAGTCGAATCTACTGTCATCAGCCACCTCATTACCACAAGAAGTACGCATATATGGACCTTGGAAACTTTTCCTCTGTGGTTCCAGTCTACGGATAGACAGGTTCTTGATTCGAAGACGAAGTTGACCTGATATTTTAGATTCTCATATAATATCCTCTACCACCACTCAGTCACCTCCTGCTCGTAGTTTAATTTGGCTGATTTTCTTGTGGTGTGAAGACAACTCATACAAAGCTAGGTTAGCGTAAGTTTAACATGGTGTATTTTACAGGGTGTTCAAGCACTGCGAGACGTTGAAAGCTAAGCGCCTCGTACTACTTGGTACCACTGAATGGAAGGAGGGGAAAGTACTCGTTAAGGACTTGAATTTACGGGAACAGACTGTTAAGACTGTGGATGAGCTTATCGCAAGTTCATAGCCGTCTTGCGTAGATGTGTACACTATCAGACGGCTCGTACATTCTTTGAGAGGCTCGTTCCTCAGTTCTTATCTTATGTCTGAGAAGTAATTCATGAATTACAGTATTCATCTTACGTTCCACACTGAAAAAGTTTCCATTTTTGTGCAATAGGGATGTGTTGTGTGATGGTTTCGTGGAGCTGTGGAGCGTGGTGTGGTTGGACCCCTCTTTCCCAGTCTTTTACTCAGCAGCGTTTTCAATTACATCTCAAACAATTGTTATATAATCCGAGTTATTTAATCAGAATTGCATTTCATAACTTATGAACTCCTAATTTGATTAAATAACATGACCACACGGATCCCAAACAGTAATGCGTACACAATCTCTAGTTCATCAGCTATCCAATATTTGTCGACTTATTTTTTGCTCTACCTTCAGTACACAATCGGGTTGAGAAAGTCGGTGGAGTTAAAGTAGTTTGTGTTTGTTATGTACTATTCACACCAGCTGGTAAGAGCCTTATTTATTTGAGCCGTGCCATTATGGTGGGTCAATTTAATATTACCCTTAGGAAAAAAACACTTAAAACAATTTCTACCCATTGAAATTAATAATACAAAATTATATTACAATTTGAATAATGTATTGAATGTCCATGAAATAATTTAAAGTTGTGCAATATGGTTGAAAAAAAAAAGATTATATATTTATCATATTACATCAATATTTTTGCATACACCCAAATGATACAAAAAATTATAATTACATCAAAAAATTATGTACTTACTTATTATAGTACATTTAACATTAGTTTTCTAATTATGTCACTTTTAAATGCTCTATTTTTTTCAATACATTTATATTGTAATCAACAATTACATCATTAATATTTTATGATGCAATTTTCATGCAATGCAAATTGTAAACCAATATCTATGATTCCCTTTCTTAATTTATACAATGTTGTTATTAATTCAATGTATAAAAATGTATGGTATTTTATTTATTTGTATATTCATGTATGGACCAAATCTATTTACCATGTATTAAAATAAAGCATCAAACTTATTTCATTCTTTAAAAATATTTCATTAAATGTCAAGTTTTGATAAATGGAATTGCAAGTTTAGTCTCAATTACATTTTTAAAGGCATTCATCATTTCTCAAATACATGATAGCTTGCACTCTAAAAACTCATTTGTACAAATTTAAAAACAAAGCCATGAGTCGCACTCAAGTAGTTGGTTAAAACACTTTCTTCCATTGAAGACAAGGAAGGTATGGCAAGAGAAACAATGTAAAAACTCAAATTGTTGTGTGTCTCAATAAGAAAGAAGATGAAATTGTACTTTGATTTGCAAATCGAAAGTAAAATATATATATATATATATATATATATAAATTGTATAGCCAAGAATTGAAAGGACGTGAGTACATGATTTATTCTACATACTTTAGTTAAAATAAAACATCAGATCAATACAATATTATTTCAATGTTATTATTTCAAGAGCTTTTGTGTGTTAGATTCATAAATAAAAATAAAAATAAAACTATGATTGATGGTATTCGTTTTATTTAAAAAAATAATAATAAAAAAAAAATCCCTCATACAATATACAAATTTAAATCTATTAATTTACACAAGTGAATTATAGCTAAGCTAATTATCCTTAAAAAATACTTCGGAATGGAAAACAACAGGAAAAAAGAAGAAGGGGAATAAAAAAAAATTAAAAAAATTAAAACTTTAAAAATTTAAAGAAGGTTGAAAAATATGAATTGAAGCTAATCCGACATGGTGTGTGCTGAGTTGGACCCTGAGCCGAGTTGGCAGTGTGTACGGTCAGTGAAGCCACGTCAGACATGACCAACATCTTTTACTTTCTCCTCTTCATCTACATTTATCCCTGTCATTCTTTTTGCTATGGAAAGCATTCTTTTATACTCTCAGTGTGATGTTACTAAGTGCAAACAAATTGCTCAAATCCTTCTAGAATACTTCTAGTATGCTTTCCAAGACTACCAATAGAAGCTAAAGTAAAAGTTTGAGGCTCTTTCGCTAAAAACTGAATTCAACCACCAAATTGAATAACACCCACTTCTACATCACAAAAGGATACCAAACTAAAGGGCAAGCATTGAATCCAAGGCCTCTTTGGTTGGATGCTTTGGCCCACCTTCGGATGATTATTTAAACTTAGGTCTAACCCCTTTCATCCAAAAGCAACTCATCCACGTGTTCTATCCATGGATCACACGCTTTGATGCGACATTTTCTATTGCACCTCACAAAACCCCCAAAGAAAAGTGGGTTTGGAGCAAACAAAAGAAATGAAAATGAAACAAACATTCTACATCATGGATGAGTGAAAAAAAAAAAAAAAAAAAAAAAAAAAATCATCCATGAGATGCAATTGCTTCAAAGGGGGTGTTTTTTTCGTATCACATTCCTTGTTCAAAAAGCAATATGGGCATGCTCATGCGGATGTGTAGATTTTGTGATAAGCCTCGTGAATGCGCAACATATGAAGGTTGGGGGCCCCATTTGCTTGCTTTAACTTTTGCTATGATTAAGAGAAGGATGTATGGATGGCTATGGAGGTATCAAAGTGCTTCGCAATGAATGAATTTGTCCACATTAAGCAATACTTGAAGCTCTCATCACCATTAAAATGCCTCTATATAACATGACTCATGCTTAGATATGGGGCCTATCTTCTCAAGGAACCAATCAAGTTTCTTCATTAAAGTTGAATAATCACAATCCAGATTTCGTTTTTGGAAAACAAATTAATTAAAGCAACAACATTGATGCAGACAAAAAATAAAGGGAGAGTTCCGAACTCTCAAAATTGATGGCGATGGAGAAAAAATAAAAAGGGTGCGAACAGAAGGGATGAGATAAACGGAATGGATGAATAGAGCAGTTCAATTAGGGTTTCGGGAGGAGCCCATGGATGAGAAAGCTGAGCCTCTGCCACGCCAGCTATGCCACGTTGGCGGCGATGAGGTGTGTTGTGCTGACGTGGATATACCATTTATGCGTGGGAACGTCCACGATATTGAAGGGGAACGATTAATTGCGTTCTCATGGAATTGAAGGGGTTTAATAAATTTCAATACCTTTGTTCACCTGGCATGCCAGTTTCTGGAATCTTGGTTGATTGAAAAAGTTATTGAGATAAGGAATTCCAATTGTATTTAGATTCTTTGGAAGAATGACACTCATTTTGGGATATATATATATAATAAAAGATAAAAAATGTTTGTGTGCGTGTTGCATTATATAAGAATTTGACATTTTAACCTCTTTATTACAACATGCTTGTCCTTATTTCTACTTACTTCTGTTTAATTATATTTATTCAAATGATGTAGGGATTTCTGGAGGGCACTTTATATTTAGAAGTCCACTTTGAATGCCCATGGTTCAAAATCCTTATTAAGGTCCTTTGCTTGGTAAAGAAGCAGATTTTGCCTTCGGGTAGTTTGAAATTAGAAGTTGTTATGAAATGGACCAAATTATTATTTTTATCTAAATTCTAAATATGTGAAATTATGTTTATATTTAAAAGCTTGATTCTTTATATTAAAAAATAAAAATATTATTTTTAGCTGTTTTTACACATCTTCTTAAATACTTTTAACCACATTTGAAATAAGCACAACAGAAATTGTGAGAGACAATAATATTCATGACATGTAGGCAAAAAAAGGAATTCCACCTTATATTTTTTTCTCTAGGACTTAGGGCTTATTTTTAAAAATATTAAATCAGATTAAGGAGACTTCTCAATTTTAACCAATCAAGACATTTAAAAATTAATACTTCTTATCTTTTTTTAAAAAAATGTAAAGTGCCTTTCAAATACTTTCTTCCAATAAACAAATTCTACAAAGAACAGTTTAGTTGTCTCATAAGTTAATGAAGTCTAAGGTTTGTAAAGTACTGTTTGCAACAAATCATTTTTTGTTTTATTTATTTTTTAAATATCTAGCTAAGGTATTTCTATCTACTTCTTGGCATGCATACTTTTTTTTCTTTTTTTTCAAGAGATATAGATACCATTAATTTATACTTGCAATTTCTTCATGAGTATTAAATTTCTAAATACATATTTGCAAAAATCAATTTTTTTTAATCCTACATTAACAAAAAAAAACACTAAGAGTGGTGGAAAGAAACTCATACATTCAATATATATATATATATATATATATATATAATTAAAAGATTACGAAATTATATAATATAGTTGGAACAGGCTTTAACTGGAGTTATTACTGTTTGAATTTAATCTACCCAGATTACATGTGTTAGAACTGAGCTATCTAAACTTAGGCATTAAGATTTGAAGTATTTCTGTTGAGTAATTTTACAGAATTGAAATAAAACATAGGCTCAATAAAAGACTTTTTGATACTAAATGAGTAAATATATTGGTAATATATATAAATTAGTCATCTTATTAAATTAAGTGAAGAATGATTAAATAAAAAATAAGATTGCATTTGCTGGAATATATATATATATATTGAAAGAGAAAGAGGATTTAAATTATTTTTATTTTTTGTGTAAAAAGCTTCTTTAAACTTACTATGAAACAATTCAAGTCCTGAAAACACTACATTGTCTACACCTAAAACATTCGTAAGCTAGTTTTTTGTACAAAAATTATAAGTTTTTAACATATCCAAATGTATTCCTTAGTTCATGTTCTAGATAGAAACATCCATCAAAATTCCAAATCTAGATGCACTTCTAGTAAAGATAATCTATGTTCCCTAAAAATCTACAATAGAAATTAAAAGGCTTTTTTAAAGTTCAACAAACAGTGTAAGTCTTACATTTCTATTTTAACAAAAGATCAAAGTTAAAAGAGACAAATCAAGCACATTCAAAGAAAAATATAGAAATATAAAAAATAACTATATGCGTCTCTCTCTCTCTCTCTCTCTCTCTATATATATATATATATATATAGATAGGGAGTTGTTAAAGCCACACCCTCAAAACTATGTGATAATTAATTTTGGGGATAGAAAACAAGAGACAAAGTCATGGATGGACAAAATTGATCATGAGATGGTAATATGGGGTATGGCTTTAACAACTCCCTCTCTCTCTATATATATAATATCAATTAGGGTGGGAGAGAATGGTCTCCTTTACCCACCAAAGACAATGTTTGTCATAACAACATGATATGTGGTTCTTTTAAGAGCTTTACTACAACAACCACACTTCCTTGTTTGCCCCTCAATATCACACTATTAAAACACCACACTACTCTTAAGCATTATCTAGGTTGACCCAAAGCATATCCACTACATGTTTAAAGTGCAGACAAAAACAAAAACCAAATCAATAGGCTAACAATGGGAATCCATTAGACTACACCAAGTGATAATACAACTCCGGAACTATAACGACAAAATGCTTTTTGTGAATTCTAAACATGTTCAGCATATTCTACTTACTTACAATGCTAACAAGTATAATGTACATTCCTCCTTTTACTTTTCAAAGACTTTCTCCCACCGAAAAGTAACTTTTTTCGCGCATTTCCACTGCTTTGAAATGGACGTCCCTAAGAACCGTTCGAAACTACCGACGGTAAAAAAAATCGTTAAAAAAGTTTTAAAAAGTAAGACCCCATGCAAAACGAGTGACCGAACTTATCCTCAGATCTTGTAGATGCAATTGTTCCACGACACCGTCCCACAAGTCTAGGAAATTTATAGATGTACCGAATTTGTACATAATGAAAGAGAGCGGGAGGAGGAGGAGGATGCCTTTGTAGAGGGGCACGGGAAAAGGGTGCGAAGGAATCGTAGGGGCGACCCCATCTAATAAAGGGGCGTCCTCCCAGGATTCTATACCCGTGTGCATTAAATGGGGCTCCCACATCCCTCGGGAACAGAATAGTGGAACGATCGGTGGGAACGTCAATTCCGCTTTCTGCCTTCGGTAGTTTCGAGGAAGGGAATGGGAAACCGGGAACGGAGAATTGTGCGGCACATGTGGATAGGGCGCGGGCGTTGCCACCCTGGACTCTGGAGCAAAGAGAAGAAGCGCCGCGGGGCCGGCCGGTCCGGGCCAGCAATGACGGCTGACAGGAAGTCCCCGGTTGAAGGGGGGTTGTAACGCTCCTATCACCGTAGCCGAGGGCCGGTTATCGAGAAGTTGTTGCCTTTGAATTGAGAAAAAAGGCACTTCAATTTAAGATCTTGGATTTGGGGAAATATGGGCAGATATTAGAATGGGAACATATTGCGAGGAGATGGGTATTATGAAGTTATGGGAAAAAGCTTGCTTGGACAAAACTATAGACAAAAATATGTCAAAAAGTCGTCTAAAAAAGTGCTTGTTATGTTGTGGCATTTTGTTAAAGTAGGGAAATGAAACCAGATAGGGGAATTATCAGATGCTTTTTTGTGATGTGGAATAATAACCTAACCTGTTCTATTTGTATTATTTGCACCCTACTTTGGAGCTTCGAAGAAGAAAAAGAAACAGAGACTTTGGACATGTGAAAAGCTTCTGTTGGTTTGTCATTAATATTAAAGAGGTCGACTGCCTTTGTTTTAAAAAAAAAAAAAAAAAAAAAAAAAGACGCTCAAGTACAAGTCATTGTTTTGTCAGTTATTGTGGGTTTGTAAAATGAAGACCTTTTGCTATCCATCTGGATGTATATTTATATTTTCACATATAGTCAAAATGTATCAGCATTTAATTGTACTTGTATTTTAATTTGGGGAAAAGTTGCATTGTTCGTTTGCTATCAATAACTCCATTCGTAATTTGATTGTCATTGTATTTGCTTGCTAACAGCACTTATTCAAGACATTCCAAAACATTATGGCAATTAGGTAATATATGTATTTGTATATATGTGTGTGTGTGTGTGTTACAGAGAGAGAGAGAATGTGTGGTAGAGAATAAGTGCTTTGCTGTTATTGTTTTTGTTTTTCCTCTCCAAATATCCAAAAATTAAATTTCAAACACAATATACTTATTTAATGTAAATTATGGAAATTCTATAATCTTAATTTATTTTACTATTTGATATTACAAAACCAAATAAAAAAACAATACAAAATGAGTGTTGAGACAACCATGTATAAACTGTAAGATTCAATAGGCAAATGTTATTGATTGCAACAGAAACAATCGAGTAAAAGAAAATGTTGAACATGTATGTGTGCACAACAGTTTGATGCAGTTTACAAACTAAAAACTCCCTCAAAGTACAAAAACTGTGTACTCTTATAAGCAATTGAAAGATTAAAGTTCAATTGAAATTGATTCATGTGAAAAAGAAGTGTATTATAGCCAGGAAGAATATCCAAGTTGTTTGCTTTGATTATATTGAGCAGCACAAAAAAACCTAACAACAATGTCAATAGATTGCATACAAAATGTTCACAAATGTGTGATCCCAAACTACAACATAATGAAACCACTAAGCAGTTTGTAGGATCACCAAACATTACAATCATGATAGAATAAATATAGTTGAATGCATTGAACCCTCATCATCACCTGCACAGTTTTGGGGCCCAGTCCCCCCCAGTTGATGTTTTGCAAATTAGGATTTGTGGGCAAAGTGGGTTAGGCTTTCCTGGATCCTCACCTCATTGTCTTTGCAGAAAAGCTCGGCAAAGGCACAGCATTTAAACACTAAAATTTCTATAGTTGAAACTTGTTCTTGACTTTTCTCCCTTTTCTTTCCATACAAACCTGCAAAATCATCTCGGTTCTGGTGCAGATGGATGAAGGAACACTGACAATGCTTTAGCTGCTCCCTCCCCTTCAGCACTGAACTCGCTGATCCCTTCTGATTTGAACACACTTTTCCCCACAAAACCCAACATGAGGTTATGAAAGCTTTGGGTAAAAAAGCATCGAGAATATTTATAGGTACTGGACACTAGATGTTTATAACATCATCCTTAAAACTGGAGAAAGTGAGCAATTTAAAACAAAAAGGACAAAAACAAAAAACAAAACCCAGCTGGAGTACTTTGAAAAATGAGGCATTAACCTCAACTTGTTTGGAGAATGATACTGGTGTGTTCCTCTCATCCCCAAATAAATGTTAAAAGAGAGAGTTGAAGTTCCAAAGCATGGTATTCACTTCAGAACTGCGCCTCCAAGCGTAACAATGACATCCAAAATGGATGCAAAAGGTGGAACATTGGAGATTATCCAACGAATGAACCCATCCATCCATACGAAGGGAATTGCATTCACTGTTGGATGATTTTTCAAGGATGTGGGGTATTAAATGATGTTGGCAGAAAGTGTTGGGGAAGTGTGTAGAATGTCACACGGTAACCACTACTCCCCTACTGGTTCAGAGTCAAGAGAACCATGCTGAGGTGGAACCCACGTGGAATGACCGACCCCTTTGGCAGATTAGGGTTTGAGAATGGGACCTTGGGCAGCAGCAAGGTGACAACTGCTCCCAGCAGAATCCCACCCACTTCTATTTGCATCGCCAAGCTCCACATCTCCCAACTGTATGTATACCTTCTAGAGAGTGTGTGCCAGAACTTGGAAACCTGCTCTTGCCAGCTTTTTCCTAATAACTTTTTTAAAGCCCCTTTGATGCTTTGTTTTTCTTTTCCCCCATAGTGGTAGAGTGATCCGGCACAAACCCTAAACCCTAAAACGATTGCTGCATTGAATTGTGTTTCTGATTGTAGTGGAAACACTTTACATGGCAGAATAGGATTTTTGATGAGTTTCTTCCTTAGTTTTGTGTGTCACCTCATGCTCCCCTTTGCCACGTGCATTGGGAGGGAAGGCCAAGTTAGGAGGTGTTTGATGCTTGTTTTGTCTAAATAACCACTTTGTCTTGTTAAACTAAACTTGTCTGTGACTCCAGTAGCTTGTCTCGTATTGTGTTACACAAGGAGAGAGCACACAGTAAAGCTACTCTTGGATGATAATAACAATCAAATAACAAGCGTTTGTGCAAATGCTTCCGAATGAAACTATTGTTGCTGTTCTATTTTTAACATATATATATATATATATATATAAAAGTAAAATTCAGTTTAATCATAGTGTTGTTCAGGACCAATTAACTGGACAGTGATTTGAAATGTTCCTGGGATTGTCTATGAGGGCTTTTGGTGGATGCTCATCATTAACGACTCAATCTGAACCTCAATGGACAAAAGGCTACAAGGTACGTGCCAACAAGCAAAATCAATATTCAAGCATAATATATTCCCTAATTATAGAATAAGTATATTTGGTATAATAAATGCCAAATCTGCAGGGTCCAAAGTCAAATCCCACAGGATGAAATACTGTACAAAGTTTCTGAGGAGAAACTTCTGTTCTAAATTAAAAGGTAGTAAGGTACTCACTATATTAGGGCAACCTCATCTATGCCAGTTAATAGAACAATGCCATATATATATATATATATATACATATATATATATATACATATATATATATATATGTATACACATAACACTTCAAACATTGCCTTTCTAGTACATCGACTGGATATTCTAAAAATCCATTGCACAATCCACGCAGAATATTCCACATATTTTGCAGTGTCAAAGCCTTGGATTCCATACTTAACAAGGCACTCACAAAACACTCTGAAATTAGTTTTGTATGATTATGGGATATTCAAAAGAGCTGAGGAAGAAGAAGAAGAAGAAGAAGAAGAATCAATAAAGAGATTACAATGTGCTCATGATAATACATTCAAGTCACAGTGTGTGTGTAAAGGAATATTGACACCGTCATTATTTAGAGGTACTTCATTTGTTATTATATAGAAAAATACAAACTACTTCCAACACTACGTTACATTCACATGTACATCCGCATACACACATTTCTGTATGTATATAGACAGTACATTTAAAAAATTGTTTTCAAAAACTTAAATTATAATTACAATAGGAAATGAGGAAGAAAAAATAGGACCTCAGAATAGTTTGTGCTGGCATTGAAAAAATTAATATTAAAAACTACAGATAATGTCTACATATATGGGAGATTTAAAGAAATTTAAAACCACTTTCTAAAAACAAAAAGAGTAAACCAATTAGTACAAGACATGTGTTTTTGTAGTTTTATATTATGGAACTAGTAAATGGACTGATCAATGCCATTAGTTAATGATAAATGTTTGTATACACCCAATCTGAAAAGTAAGCCATTCAAATAGTAGAAAACAAGGATTTCAGAGTAATAATGTGATGACATCGGCAAAAGAAGCACAGCAAGATAGAATGTTGCAGAAAAAATGTACAAAAAGGGACAAAAAAAGGAGTTAGGCAATATAATGATTCAATGGGATCATGTGCTTGAGCTATTAACACATTTTTCTTTGAGCACTTAATTAAAAAATAAACCTGGGCCCCTTCTTATCACTTTTGATGCCCATCTGCCTGGTGGGTTCCACAATAAAATAAAATAAATAAATCATGAAAGCAAAGCAAGCTTTGAAACTGGACATGCTCTCTCTAGTTTCATCTCCTCCCCCAGTTTGCCTCTTTCTTCAAAGCCTGTCCACCAACACTCTTAATTGTACCTTCCTCACAAAGTTGACTTTTGGTAGCCTCTAGAAACTCCAAACTTCAACGGGAAGCAAATGAGATATACATATTTATATATATATATATATAAAGAGGTCGAGAAAGTAAATGTAAGAAAAGGAAGATAAATAGGGCATGTGTTGACTTGTTTAAATTAGTTAATTTTGTTTTTTTTTGTTGTGCGTGTGTGTGTGAGATAGAAGCTACTTGATTGTGATGAATCATTTTTATTTTTATTTTTATAATCCAAACAGGCAATTAAGAATGGAAGCAAAAAGCTGGGGGGAACCTGTGAAAGTGGATCATGATTATGTTATGAGTTGCGTGATTTGATTCCAAAAATGCAATCACACTTTTGGGTACATTTATTGTTTAATTGTGGCTTTTAATCCAACAAAGGAGTGATATATTTTAATTTAGAATTCAAGTGGAGTGTGAATGACATTACTCACAATCTCCACTCCACATCAAGGGTCATGCTGGAATGCTACAGCTTACAGCAAAGAAAATCTCAAGTTTCATGTGTTGTAACAAAACTAAGCAGTATTTGATTTCATTCCATCCTATTTTTTAAAAATTAATTAGTCCTAAATTGTAAGAAAAAAGCTCACTACAGAAATCTAAACAAATGGTTGTGTACCCACAAAACAAAATTGGCCAAAATGTCACCTGTAGGGAAGAAACTCTCTGCCCAGTTTAAAGGATGGGCAGAGGC
This sequence comes from Physcomitrium patens, assembly GCF_059467195.1. NCBI lineage: Eukaryota > Viridiplantae > Streptophyta > Bryopsida > Funariales > Funariaceae > Physcomitrium > Physcomitrium patens. Next base: position 16,617,757 of record NC_143416.1, read on the forward strand.
TACCAGAGAACAGGCTCCAAGGCTCAAACCCTAATCCTGGACCACTGCTTCTGCTTCTTCATCATCTTCTTCCATTGTAGCCCAACTGTTGCTTTGTGTTGTTGGGTTATGGAGTGTGGGAATCCATTGCAACCCCCCCCCCCCATGACCCAACAATCACTGCTTAGCATTAAATGAATGTTGTCGATTCTGGTCAATTGGGAAGGTTCTAGAGATTAGGTTTTGTAGAGTGGAGACACAGTAAGCAGATGAAGGGAGGGAGTTTTTGAAGCCTCCGAATTATTTTCCCCCTTTCCAATGGGCAAGTGTGGAAAAGGGGTGGAGCTATAACACAAGGAGCGAAGTTCCTTTCTCTTCTCGTGACTCCTCCCCGAGCTTTATTTTTCTTTCTTTTGCTCTCTCACCTTCCTTCCAAAGCCACAGCTACTACTCACTCTGACTCACTCACACAGCCCCCAGGCATTCAATGCTTTCTTCTTCTTTTTCTTCTTTTCCCCATTGAGCCTTTTCCTTCTGATAGCTATGTGACAATCAAACTGGACTGCAAAGCCCCAGGAAAGGGCCGCCCATTTCCATTCATGCACCCACCACAGTGTCCCTGTATTGAAACCTCCCAGATGTGTGTGTGTGGGGGGGGGGACTGGGGAATGGCAAACAGAACCCACCCACGCCCTCTCTGATAAGACTCTCATCTTCCTGATAAAACTTCTGATAAGGCGGAGCAGGGAGGGCCCAGTTTGTTAGGAGTCACTTTCTTTCACATGCTCTCTCTTTTTCCACTTTGTGTGCTTGGCTGCTTGTTATTGTTGCTTCTCCCACAGCTGACTGAGTTTGTCATCAGAGCCACATTCTTTTTGTACTCCGTGCTATTGATATAGGTCAGCATTGTGGGTATTATCATTTCAATCTATGTTTTGAATTCTACCTGTGATCATGGCATTGCTCAACAAAGCATATGAGCCTATGGATTTGGAATATATAGCTAAATGATGTTGTCAAAGAATTTTGGAGTGAGATTCAAAGATTTAATGTAAACAGTGCTTTTTGTTTACAATAAAATAAAATACAAAGTTTGTGCTTAATTTTCAATTTTTTAAAATTCTCAAGGAATCATGTCAATAAAAATAATACTTAAAAAATTTATTATATGTTAATAACATACAAAATAATATACGATATAATATACAAAAAAATCCAAATACTGATTAAAATTTTGGATCTCAAAATGTACTCTTTACAACGATAGATTTGTGAATTTTTATGTGCAATGTGTGTGTGTATGTATATATATATATATATATATATATGTATGTATGTATAAATATATCACAATATGAAATTGTAAAGCATTACACTGTGTTAAAACCAACAATTATAATTTAATTATTTCAATATTTGTAATGTCAAACTTAGAAATCTAGTTGATTGAATTATGTGAAAAACTATTATCTTAAATACTGCATTCACTTCTATGTTAAGCTCTGTCTTTTTTTCTTACTTTCGTTAAATTAAATCAATGTTAAAACATTAACCTTTTATTACAAAATAACTCTGGGTAAAAAAATCGGTATATAAATGGTACTGTAATTTATTTATAAAAAAATATATTAAGTAACAATTAATTCTTTCTTGTTTCAAAATACCATACAATTATTTTTATCAAAATATATATAGATAATAAATAAATAAAACTAAATAGGCAAGGAAAAAATAGTATATATATACTATTCATACGTAAAATATTATAAAATCATATTAAGGAAAAGACAGATCTATAGATTTTATCTAATTTAAGAAACTAAGATGCTCTCAACAAAATAAAAATCTAATGCAAATTTCAAAAAATAATACCAGACATTCTGATTTGTGAAAGTGATTTGAGTTTTTCGAATTTTTCTGAGAGAAAAAAAATATTAGTGAAAATTTTACTTGATCAAATTTTGAAATAATAGTGAAAACATAGTTATGAAATTCAATTCTACCTAAAAATAAAATTGGACCATTCATTCATTGAAGAACCATCTCCTAGCTCACGTGCACGTGTGGTGAATGTGTGTGAATATAAATAAATAAATAAATAAAATTTAACTAATTAATTTACACTAAACGCAAATACTTAGTGGTCGAAATAAAAATGTGAGTATTTTTCCTTGTTTTGAATCAAATATTTCACAATGAATACTATCTCACTGCACACATACTACATACATACACACATATATCTATGAATTTCGAGAAGTACTTTAGAATTTAGTGTTTTACCCAATGCTTGCATTAAATTTTTAGTTAAATATATGTTTTTTGTCAGCATAAAATTTACATCACTAAATATAATAATTTTTCTTATCTAACATATCTATTAAAAGTTTACCATTATTATATATTTAATAATTTATGGTAGAAAGTTGAACACTATATATATATATATATATATATATATATCCCAATATTTAATTGAAAAAGTTATTAACCAGTTAAGTTTCATATTGAAATTATACCAGTTTTATGTATATTTAAATCTATATAAGAAAATTTTGCTTTTGATATTTATGATTAATTTTTCACTGATAATAAAACTATACTTTTTTTTAAGTATATTGATTTTCATCAAATTATATTGCATTAGTAAACTAATCAATTATTACATTTATAAAAATAAAATATGAAACTTACTTATATGTTAATTGATATTTAATTTTTGATAACTAGAAACATTGAGTAAATTATAGTTTCTTGTTTGATTAATGCTAGTGCACAAAATATTTTCTTATGGATATGTTTCATGCAAAATCGACACTCTTAGAAATTTACATTGACATTATTCAGTTGCTGTAAACAATGCACAGAGAATTTACTTTTGCAATTTAATTTATTGTTGCCTCTTCAAGAGAATAAAAGTGTAACTAAATCAAGATATGATATGTATATACCCTCAATAAAATATATTATTCTTCTCGATGAAAAGGTGAAATAAGTTATATTTTTATGATTTTACAATCTTTATAACATTTGTGTAGTTGATTTGACTTCATTTTGAATTAATAGTTAACTCCATATTTAGGAAACCGAAATTATTGTAGTTTTTAGTTTTTACAGAAATTGACTGTAAAAGTCAATTTTTAACTCTCAAAATAAAAAACAACAACAACAACAACAACATAACGTTTAAAGTAATTGAATAGTTGTTTTGATTTTAGGTATTGTTATAACTCACAAATTTTAGAAGTTATCAAAATGTAAAACTAAATTAAAGTACTATATTAGCACAGGACATAGTCATGAAGAAGTGTCAAAGAAAATATATATCAACACAACATGTGTATTCTGTATTTATTGTCAATTAGACAAGGACATCAAGGCCAATTAGTTTCAACTTAAATGAGATAAATATTAATAATTGTTCTCTTTTATTACAAAAGAAACCACTTAAATTGGTAAACCACAGCTGTTGTATGAGCAATCAGAATTAAGGCTTTTTGACATGATAATATGCTAATTGTGTGCATTTTGCACCATCAAATTTCCACCTCACAAAACTCCATTCTATGCATTTCCAATTTTGCTTTTCCCCCTTCACCCTCAGTTGAACATTGTATGAAATGAATAAATTTGATTATGTGTCTTTCCACGGAAGGACTTAAAGGTCACACATTGGATTCGAATGCAATTCTTTCTCCTCTATGTTCTCATTCTTTTGTTCAGATATTTATCCACAGAAGAAACTTTAATAACTTACTCTGACAGAAGCAGATTTTTACAGCTGTTTCCTTCTTATTTTTTCTCATGTTTATGAAAACAAAAACAGGGCAATGGTGTTGGAGACTTTAATCATGGAATATTAAAACATAGAATACACACAAACGCACAAACACACATGTGAAAAAATACATCCTACCCACAATTCTCCAACCCTAATCCAAAACCATTTAAATCTGAAGCAAAACATTTACAACCTCCATGTGAAACGAGAAATAATTATAATAAAACAACACGAATAATACAACATAGGAACGTAAACCAAGGTTCAAATGAATTCAGCTTTGTAGAGATTCCAGATCCATTACGTCCTTCTCTTGTCCCTTTTTTTTTTTTTTTTTTTTTTTTGTTTCCTTCATTGAATGTATATTCCAACCTAAACCCAGAATAGCCAGGGTGACAAAAAAAGCTTTGCTGGCATGGAACAGCCCCCAACACACACACAAACACATGCACACCCACTTAAATGAAGCAAAAAGGTGTATTGAGATGAATGAATATGAGTAGCGTGGATGGATGTGCGACGTGTTATCATCTATTTGGGTTGCTTGCGTGCGTGGGCGGGCGAGAGTGTGCGAGTGCGTGTGCTTTGTGGATGTGAGTTTTGTGTGGCGGACCTTCGGAGAGGCGGATGTGTGAATGGCAATCGACGGCGGAGGTTGTGACAAACAAACCCAATTGTCACAAATCCCAATTTCGGGACTCTTGCGGTGATTCATTGATGAGCCTGCAATACCCACTTGCTCATTTCGTTTTCCTTTTAATCGCAGGCTCATTTGTTGTGTGTCGGTTTGGCCTGTACGGTTTTGGCTTTCGGACATCCGTCGTCAGATTTCCGAGGGCCGAAGCGTCTCTTTACGCTCGCACGTCACTTGCGGAGCAGGTGGCAAACGTTTATACGGTTGCGCGGCGATGGTGGTGGTGCTACTGCTGCTGCGAGAGCTGGTACTGTCACGAGTGCTGTAGAGAGGAGAGAGCAGTAGCCAACAGTGTAGAGCATGGGAATGGTGGAGATGATTAGAATTGTTGTTTGGGGGGGGGGGGTCTCGGTGATGGGTTCATGTCGTGTTCCACCTTTGGAGGCAGCCCTGCAGCAGGAGGGGCAACCCAGTTGGACTGTGCGACCAGTGTTGGTTCCTGCTTTTTGAGGATCGTTACTAATAATGGAAGAGGCTTCACATGATGGCACGTAGGAGAAGCTAAAGTTGCCACCCCTGGTTGTCTATTCATGGACTCTGGGTTCCGTGGGAGCACACAGGAGGCGCATCTCGGCCGTCCCGAGCATTTTTATTCAATTAATTTACTTTTCTTCTCTTTCCTCCCCCATGAGGTTTGAGCTTATGGCACATTCTTTGCTGCCTTTTCGTAACCATTTGCTATGTTTGGGTTGTGGAGCCCCCGCTCTCTGGAACCTCGGTGTCGAGATCCTTTCAATGGCCATGTTCGCTGCATGTGCTGAGCTCATTGGGTGCGCTGCTCCCTGGTGTGCTCACGATCAGGAGCGGCATGGTATTGCGTGGAGAACAGGCGGACCCCGCTTCGCAGCCTGCCGCAACCTGCAAGTACGATGGGGGATATTCTTGCATCAATTCTTGAGGGGGAGCGGTGGAAACCGAAAAGTAAAATCACAGATCACAAGGGACTACCCGATTGGCCAAACGCGGTTCCAGTAAAAGCAGCAAACTCTTTGTTCCACCGCCTTTCGCTTTTACTGCGACCTTAATTCAATGGGAAAGAGCGCAAACCTCCCTAAACCCGTAAACCCTGAACATGGTTGAAACAATTGAATTGAGAAAAGCAGTCTTTCTTTGTCATGGAATTGATACACTTGTTCACATGCTTCTGAAGATTGGAGGGGAAGGGGTGAGTTTTTTTAAAAGGTCATTTATAGAATTAAATATTTTATGTTCAAAACAATGAAAATGTTGAGTGTATTTTGATGACCACAACTCTAGCATTGAACTTGTCTATAGTGAAAAAGGTTAAATTTTATTTGTGATGCGAAGGTGTATTATATGGTTTTGATACTTTTTAGAAAAGAGTCTTAATTCTTACTTTTGATTCAAATCTTGTAAAGTATGCATCCCTGTAGAAACACAATACAAATCAATGATTTTGAAAGTCTTCATACAAGATTAAGTGATTTTAATGTTACTATTTTATTTTATTTTATTTTTTTCCAAATAAAATAAAATCTTACAAACAGTAGTATTGAGTTGAGATATTTTATGATGTCATTGATGCACATTTACACTTGTGCAATTAATGACAATACTTAAAAATTACAAAAAATGCTAAAAGAATAAAGAAACTTTCATATTATTTTCTAAAGTAATAGGTAAATGTGAAGTTATAAATATTGATTTTGCACATGTTGTATTTATAAAACAATAAATTATAAATAAATATATGTACTCTTTAAACAAATGAAAGTGAATTATTTTTTGGGAAAATTACGAAAATTTCCCTTCAAAATATCTGAAATTAATCATGTTACTCTTCAATGTCACATAGGTTATATTTATTATGACTATGTGCTATAATGCAATTTTTTTTAGTATCTGAATTCAAAAATACATTCAACAGACTCATATCATTTGTCCATCAATTGATCTGTTTGGATTCTACATTATGTGAGCCTTTTTTTTTTTTTTTTTTTTTTTTTTTTCCCTTCTATGCTGAAAGAATAATTAAGTACTAATCTAAACAAACAAATGAAGAGTGATGTGTGAACTCCCAAAGTGTGGACAATTTTTTTGTAAATGAGAACAAGTAACTTGGAAGTAGTAATGAATTTTGTTATTTTTTATTGATATTATCATTACCTTAGTATTTTTATTCTTTTGATTCCCAAGAGGGAATTAAATAGGGTTCCCGCTCTTCCCAACTTGAATTGGGTGCTTTCATTGTGTTTTTTTCCCTCCTTTGCCGTTTATAACCATTGTCTGCACAGGAAGGAGTTTGCTCCCATCTTTTTCTTTTCGTTTAATTTTTCTTTGTATCTATCTATCTATATCTGTATATATATATATATATATATATATATATTAGAGGGCATGCTTGCTGTCTCACCACAAAATGAGAAAATATCATGGTTTCCCTAGTCCAGTCATCAATTTTCAAGTTGGATGCATTTCCACTGGCATCCAATTATAATTCAGTCTTTCAAAAAGATTTCATGCATTTACACTCCAGTTAATATTACGTTACTTAAAATAAAATTAAACAGTATAATTCTACTTGATGAGAGACACATGTTCATATCATTTGTGTTCTCTCTTCATTGTGTTGTCACCCACCATGTGAATTATTTTTCTTTTCATGGCATCCGTATATAAATATGTAAACACACCCACACACACACACACATGAATGAGGAGTGCAAAATACTAACATGGGGAGTGCAAAATTATGTCCACTCCACCCTCTCTTGGCAAAAAAGCTTCACCATTTGTCATATATATATATATATATTTTTTTTTCCAAACTGCACTGACCTTCACTCTGCCAGTTGGCTCATTGTGTATTAGAAAGCTGGAATTAAAAAAATTCCTCGGCGTGACAGAAGTTTTAATAGAGACATTCGAAAGGAAAATTCTCCTTTGCCAAGGGAATTCTGGTGAAGAGGGGCTTGGGCACAAACATTCTCTGCCACAAAAAATAAAAAAACAAAAAATACAGTGAAATAAAGAGGGGGCAGGTGGGGCAGTAGCAAGACAAAATGTATGAATGAGTGTGGTGAGATCAACATTCACTTTTTCCAATTCGGAATTGAAAATTCTGAAGTAAAATTGTGAGAGTGTTAGCCCTAATGAGGCTCATAAGAAGTGGTACTCGAACGAAGTTCCCGAGATGTTTTCAATTTAGAGAACGCGCTCTAGGTGTGGGAACGGTTCCCCTGCGTGTGGCCATGCAGGGCCCGCCATAACTGCGAGTCCCGACATGAACAGAGATGCACAACTGGGGTGTATTGCGGAGGTATCGTTGGATACCCGGGACGGGGAAGGGGGTTGTTGGATCCGGGTACTGCTGTTGTGCCTCGGAGGGCCGCGAAAACCTTGCAATCCATTTGGGTTTTGCGGTAGGGCATCGTTGTGCAGGATTCCAGACGTGAACGAAGATAAAAGCAGACTGGGGGAACGACAGAAGTGTCCTTCGAGCATTGCCAGACCCTCGTTCAGTGATCAGGCACTTGTCTCGGGAGGGATCTGAGTCTGAGACTCCTCCTGTCCAGTCACTTGGAACGTGCAAGACAACACTGGTTGGCTCTTAATAGCAGGATAGATAGAAGTGGACCCGAGTTGCAATTTACTCCTCGCTCCAGTTCTACTCACAGCCTTTTTTTTTTATCAAACAGAAGTTGCAGTGGCATGGACCCGTCGCTATAGAATCGGCGCAGCGTCGTTTGTGCATTTGGTTCCTTTGTGGGGTAGCGAGAGTGAGAGTGAGAGTGAGTGAGTGATTGAGCGAGAGAGGGAGAGTCGTATAGCGAGTGTTGTCTCTCGAGTGCAGTGACTGCATTGTATTATTAGCCCCACCCGAACCTCACCAGTGAATCTGATTGTGTGTCTCAACTCGGTAATTCCCGAGTTCCGCGCAGGTGTGTCGAAATCCAAAGTGTCTTGTTGGCGTTACATAATCTTTCGATTTCGGTCGTCCAATTCCTTGCAGGTCGGCGAGTGGTTGCTAGTATGACACTAGCATTAGCATTATGCAAAGTTTGCTAACTGTTTGTGAAGCTCGTTGTTGAATGTGATTCTCATCACGTTCTGGGTACCGGTTTGTAAGGCTTGGATTGGTAGCGTGTGTCTTGGCTCGGTTCATTGGATGGAGAAGGCTACTCCGTTGATTGCGGAGGTTTTGCGCCGTCTGTGGCATATGCAGCGAAACCTGAACTAGTTCAACCACAAATGGCCGAAAAGGAAAGATCTACATAACGTGAAGGCTTTCGAGGCGATTGTAGAGAGCGAGCTTGGTTTATTCAGAAAAATACCTCAAGTCTCTTCACGTTTTTTGGATCCGGCATCCGCGTGGTTGCATCATTCTTTGTAGATCTCCCCTTCTCTGAAAGTGAAGAATTTCTCTTCAGTCCTGTGTGGAGGTCTCGCTCCGTGAGATTTACATTGAAACATTTAGGATTCTAGCCACCCCCACAATGGCGGTGGCAGCTCAAGGTCTGTCATTCTACGACTTCTCCCAAGTGGCGCCCGTGTCCAACCCCACTCTTATGCTAAACGAGAACGGGACTGTTTCCTATGGGTCTGCGACGTTGTCTAGTGGCGCCGGGCAATCTTTGCTCTCTAGCTTCGGAGAAGGATCCAATTTCGGCATCCCTACGTGGCCAGAGTCACTGTACGCCTCCTACAATACCACTAGCCTCTTCAATTTGCAAAACTTCTCAACACCTTTTGAGGATCCGTCCCCTGACCTTTTCTTGGGCAGCGACTCCGATTTTTTTAACCAGATCAACGGGATGCAGTCCAGCCTTGCCAGTACTCCAGCAGTGATGCACCCCAACTTGGTAAGCACTCTGAAGAGTATAGTTGCACCGGGTCCAGGCTCACCCCGACAAGACTCCCCACATTTTTCGTATCACACATGCTTTGACCAGCCGACGACGACACAGCAACAGGTGTCCAGATTCCAACAACAACAAAATGATCGTCTGGGAAGCTCACTGTTGTCATATGCTTTTAAACCATCAGATGTTAAACCCATCATTGTCGCGCCGAGGACAGACGAAGCCGACTGTCAAGCTGTCCCACTAGCTTGCTCACAGTCTTTAAAAGTAATTGCCCTCCCTATCCCCCGGTTGTGGTTTATGCTTTTACAATTAATTACTGTTCGATTGCCCTTTGTAATTGCACCTTTGAATACATGTAGACATTCCGAATGTTGTGAATATACTAACGTGACTTTCGCATTTGTTGCCACAGATAGAAAAATCGGAAAGCGAGGACAGCATTGAGGCGGCAGTAGTGTCCGTGGATTTGATTCAAAACCGTCGTCCATTCCGGTGCCAACACGAAGGGTGCAACAAAACCTTCAAAAATCCCCAAACCATGAAGATGCACCACAAGACGCACTACACCGACGGCTTCGCAGCCAATAAGTTGGGCGTGCAACCTCTACCAACACTTTGCAACTCCCTCAAGGCAGGGCACAACAAAAAGATACCGTCTCGATGCCCGAAATGCAAGAAAACATTCGTAGGGCTCTACGAGCTGCGCAGGCATTTCGGTCGCAAGCATTCCGAAGGCGAGAAACCCCACGGCTGCCGCAAATGTGGGAAGAAATTTTATGTCGAGGTAATCATCTTCTCCAGTGCTATCTCAAACTGTTCCATCATCCATTCCAGGCAGTTACGGCACTGATCACACACTGACTCTATGTTTTTTTCTACCGTGAAGGCGGACGTGTTTTTTTTTTTTTTTTTTTTTTTTTTCTAAAACATTCCTTTCGCTGTCGTAGGTCGATGTACGTGACCATGAGAAACTATGTGGCGAGCCGATCGAGTGCAAATGTGGGCTCAAATTCGCCTTCAAGTGCAACTTAGTGGCGCACAAGAAAGCGCATCCTGCCTGCCAGGATACCCAGACCAGCCCTTCCATGTCGTCGTCAACCTCCGGAAGCGCTATATCCTCCAACATCAATAGCAACAACAACCAGTCATCGTCTTCCTCCAGCGACTCTGACCAGAGCCGCGGAGGCAGCAGCTCCCCCGCTTCTGGCCGTGGAACCAGAAGACCGCGCGAGGAGAGTATTAGCCCCGTAAACTCGTTTCACAGCACCCCGCTCCCGGAACTCAAAGACATTCCTGAGGCGCCCCAGTTCAAGTGCGCCCGCTATGACTTCTCCGGCAACTTTCCCTTCTCCAACGACACCAGCAATTCATGGTCATCTCCCTCCAGCATCTCTCAGTATCTGCAAGTGCCCACTTTCTCTCACTTCAACCCCTTGTCTACGGCGTCTCTCTTCCCCACCCAGCAACAAACACCGTCCAGCTTCGCATTCCATCTGCCTCAACAAAGTCCATCTTTCGATCAGAGCTACGGTACAATTGCTGGCTTGGATATGGGGATGCCGAGCAACTACAATTCGTCTTCTTCTTCATTAGGTTCTTCTCTTCAAGGCATGGTCCGGCTCACGTGAGGGTTACTGATCCTTCCTCGTGTCGCGTCCCGAGCATAAGGCCCGTGCAAAGCCAATAGTCCATGTCTCGTGATTTTCCAATCGGAAGCATTTTCCGTGGAGTCTCATAGACTTTGACCACACTTCCCATCATGCGTGGTCAGCGTCTATGAGAATTATGAGCTAACTGTGGAGTCTGAGCACATTCAGAGGCCAGAGAGTACCATGCTGCGGCCGCGAGGGGTGTTCGTTTAGCACTAATCTCGAGGAAACCACAACAGTTGATAAAGAAAAGAAAAAAATCCACCGTGTAGGATAGTTAGCCAGGTGGAGTGAAAAAATTATGCTAGGTCTGAGCTGCATACAAAAAGAAATAATGGGTACGTAACAATCTGCTGTCCCCAAAGACGATTGATTCTTTCGATGGGTATTCATGTTACCATTCAATAAATTGCCTCTGGATGACGATGTTCTTCCGCCGATTGGGCTTTTTACTTGTGAACCGTGACCGGCTCCATCTAGAAGCTACTGATTGAGATACGGATTCAATCTTCCCCTGTGATTTTCATCCTGTGCGTTTCAAGGAAGTGCTACATGACACATGTAGATTCGTTGTCTGTTTCTTTGGTATTATCTATCTCTCGTGATGTTCTGAATCTGACTGTAGAAATAGTGCTCTTCCTTTTATGTAAGTTCTTTGCACCTCAGTGAACTCAAACTAGACATGAACTCGCTTAACTATCTTGAGTAAGATCATGTCTACTTACATGCAGAAGCAATCACTTATCAGTTGAGTAATTTTGCGAAGATGCACATATGGCAGTCATCTATCTAAACTAGTAGGAATGGAAATGACTGCACTGGAAGAAAGAATCGGTGTTGAACGACACTCACTTCCACTCTGGTGTAATATAAACTGTGAATGTATGTCGGAATGCTATTTGCTGCGAAGGGTCCAAAATCGTTGTCAGGAAGCAAGTTACTTGATTCATCCGATCTGCTCTGGCGAGTTGCTTAACCGTTACTTATCACTTGTAAGCTTGCCGGCAATAGTATTTTTTTATCACAGGGCTTCATCAACACTTGGTCCGCAGCCTTTGACAGACGGACATCGCCATAGAAGTCTTTAGATGCCAGCTTTCATTATGTGACGCGCTTAGATTACAAGTCGTGGTGGTACTGGCAAAACAGTGAGTGATGTATTAAGGAAGCGAGCGGAGTTTCGAGGGTCAACTGGAAAGCTTGACGAGCTTCAATTGGAGAAGGGAGGCTTGGTTTAATCTTATGCTTCCCAAATCACAAATCTGAAGAGGGTGGAAAAATAAAACAAGAATACACCAAAAAAAAAAAATCATTCAAAACCTCAATTATTTGACTTCATCTGGAGTCACAACATTTGACTGATCTCAGACGCAAAAATGATGTGGACGTGACAAATGCGATGCCTCAAGGCATCATGAATGAGATGGGGTGTTCCATGGCCTCTGCTGCTTCAAAATGTGGTCAAATAAACAAACATAATTAACAAGCTTCAAAGAGATTAGTATCGGGTATTAAACTCCCAACTCCAAGGTCAACTTTCTTTCAGATTCAATTTTCACCAATACAGTAAGAGAAACCCATACAATCTAGACCCAGCACCGATCAGAACACTTCGATGCATATTCTCAGCTGCAGTCCACAAGTAAAGCGCCGCTTGATCCACTTACAGTGAATACTTGCTTCATGCTCAGGCTTGAAAGTTGATGCCAGATGCAAATGGAACTGGTGCTACAGTTTCCCTCAAACCCACATACTCGACAGAACTCTAGTTCTATGCTGCAGCTGATGTCCCGTCCAAACACATGCTATCGAATGCTTCTGGAAGTTACTCAAGAGTAAGACATCACAACTAATAAGTTGCAGCCCTTGCAGGAGTAAGATATAAAGCCAACATCTACTGTTGTATGCATGGTCGGTTTCCTGCAAAATAGACACTTGGGTCGTGGTATAAGGTAGCTAGAAACTTCTGCATAAAAACAGTCTCAGAAAAATGTTGCATGATTTTGTACAAAACCTGGGATTCTCATCTCACTGCTCAAGATGAGTTACAGTTCATGGCAGATTAGACATCAATTCTTCGAAGACTGTAAAGCACCCCGCAAAGCTTAGAATTGGGTTGATAGTTGCAATTGTTTAACTACAACCCAACAGTGTGTAATTGGTTTGCAAGGTCGAGAATGGGTTTTTCAACTTCAACAAACATGAATTGATCACCCATTCGATTAATGTGGTCACTAGATGACTCTGAGACACTTGAAGTTAATTTGATTGAAATGCAGACAACTAATCAACAAGACATTGATAGAATGATTTCAAAATTTTAAAGATTGACAAATAAAAAAGTTAAAAACTCTTAAATTTATCTGTAGAATATTTATTTACTTGTAGTAGAAATAAAAGACATCATAGCAAAAGATTTAATAAATTTTGGAATGATTGGATAAATATAGAATAAAGTTGAATCCAACTAAAGATGTTTATATATATATATATTCAATTTGTAACTATTTAAAATACATGAACAATTCAAGGCCCTTTAGGATAGTAAAATGATCAAGAAAAAGGCTTCAAAAAAAAAATTAAAAATTTTAATTTATGATATTTATTTTTATTATTTAAAAAATTAGATTTTATCCAAAAGATTTTTGTATGCTAAAGTTTTATAATAAAGTATCTAATTATGCATATACAATATAATTAAGGATAAATGTAATTAATGATCAAAACCACTTTTAAAATTTAAGAGTAAATTATTATTGCACCAGATTTGTACAAATTGAAATAATTTATTTTATAAAAATCATTTCTATTTAAATATTTGACAAAAAGATGAAATTAATAAATTTTCAACGAAAATTGATCAATTAAAAATATAAAAAATATAAAAAATTAATATTAAAATGTCATAATTTAGAAAATAATATTTTTAATGTAATTTTTATTGAGTTAAATTCTTCTTAGTAACAAATTTTTATCTATTTATATAATTTAGTAAATTTAGTAAAAGAAAATTAAAACATTATAAGTAAAAACTTGATTTTATAAAAGTGTGATTTGAATTAGTATTCAAGTTAAAATCAATAATTTTAAATATAAAATAAATCAAATAATATTATTATTAAACCTAAAATATCATAAAAAAAAACTAAGTCACATATTAAAAAAAGATAGAAAAGAAGTTTTTAAAATTACATGTTATTTATAGATATTTTTTTATAAATCCAAATCATTAATATAATAAATATTATTATTTATTATTTTAAATTATATAAAATTATATTAGGTAATTAATACTTATATTTATATATAGAATTTTAAAAAAATAATACCAAAAATTATTATTATTATTATTATTTTGGTATTCTTTATATTTAAAAAATAATAAAAATTTACAATAAATAAATTATTAAGTTCTTCTAAATTAAAAATTAATAGATTAGTATGTTTGATAATATATAAAAAATATTTTTTTACTTATAAATATCTGATTATATTATTTAAAAAATAACTATATTTATTTTATCATATAATATTTTTTTGTTATAATAGTATAATTTTAATAAAAGATAATTTTTTTATATTTTTATATATTTAAAAAATGACTATATTTACTTTTTATAAAAAAATATATTTTTTAAATTTTATAAAAAGTAAATAATTTAAATTTTATAAAAAAATATATTTTTTAATGATATTATAATAATAGTTTTGTACATAGTTGAATGATTAGAATTTGAGTCTTTTCACCATTTTTGCTTGATATATTAGTCTATAAAAGGTTGTATCTATCCAAAAGTCTAAATTAATATAGTCCTTATTAAGACATCATAAAACTTGTCTTTTGTAACTATTATATTTATTATCATTTAACTAATATCTATTACATTATTTAGTTAAAGCTATAAAGTAAGTTTCTTCTTTATAATGCATGTAGCTTGTTTTGTTTCTCCTATTGATGTATTTTTAGTCTAATGTCAAATTTCTAAAGCTATATTATTAATCTCAAAACATTCAATTGCTAAAACTTCAAAAAATCAAAGGTTGTCCTCAAAATCTACTAGCATTCTTTTTAGTCTAAAGATCTTTCTACATCTCATAGTAATTAAAATATATCTTCAAAATTTTCTATCACCACCACATTAGGTGATATCTAAACAAATGTTTTTGTTTGTATAGTTTAAACTTGAGTTTTTGCAATCCAAATATTCTTTAATTGATCAAACTTACTTCTACTAATTATATTAAGATTTTAGATTTTATATATAGCTCTAATATTTCTTGAGTTCTTCAACTTTAATATACATTAGATACTAGCTTAAATACAAATGCTATATCAAACTTAAATTGAGTCAACATTATAACAAAAAATATTAGTGCTTCATATACTTTGGTGGTACCATTAAATTTGATACCAAAAGTCTTCTTATATCACTTTTCATCTTTGTTTTGATAATATAATAGTATCTTTACCTTAGACATCTTTGACTTCATAGGTGGTATTATAAAAGATGCGGATATTATCTCTTTAATAATAAAAGATTTAAACAATCTTATTTATTGATGAACTTCACATTTTTAAAGATCCAATATTAGATTAGCTCTTTGGGACACATCAAGTATATTTATTGCTTGACTTTTCAACCTAACATATGCTTCAAGACTTCAACTCTTTCTTGTCATTGCTATACCATACAACATATAATCATAATCTTATGTTTAATATGTTTCTTTTGTAATTTCTTTAAGATTTCTTTTGAATTTGATTAAAGCTTTTTTAACATTGTTAAGGTTTAATTAGAGTTTACTTGATATTCTATTAGAATTAGGATTTTTTAATGGCAATTTCCATTCTACCGTCCACAACCAAGTACCCGGTGCATTCTTAAGCAAGCCTTCATGTAATACAACAACACATGAAGTCCTCAAATTTGTAAATATATTTTTATTATTCAAACCTTAATCTTATCAAGAACATTATTAATTTTGAAAATATCTCAATAACTCAATATTTATTTAAATGAAATAAAAATAATGCATAAAAATTTACCTTCAAGTTTGTTATTAAAATCTACTCTCTAATCTACCAAAGAACCTTGGAGTCACCATAGGTGCATAGTTTTGTGGCTTGGATCTGATTTTGACTCAGGTTGATAACCGGTGTCGTATTGTAATATGACTATATGGTGAAAGATGATAATATGGATCTTATTATAGAAGAGCCAAGTTAAAAGATAAAGTAGAAAAATATGGATAAAAGATAGGGAGGTAGTAAAACGTTTACTAGTTATGCTGCCTTTTAGAAAAGTGACTTCTAATTACTTTGTAGGGCCATAAATAAGGCAAAACAAAGTAGATTGGAAAAATAAATAATATAAGCATCTTCAAGAAAAAGCTAAGAATAAATTCTAGCAAAAATTATTTATAAAAACTAGATACTAATACCCAGAGAGGGCCAGTTATGAACCAGGGTCAAAATCAGATCCCAAAGCACAAAACTAAGTCTCGACAATGACTCAAGGACACTTTTGTAAATCGAAGAGTGGGATTAGAGAAAAAACTTAATAGGGTTTCAATGAGCATTGGTTTTGGGTGATTTGGATTTGTATTGACTTTGTAAGAGCTTTGCAAAGTCAAGTTATGTTTTGAATGACTTGGATTTTGTGAAATAAAATAGGATTTACGTTTTGGGTGAATTCAAGAGTTTGGTATTAAATCTATAAGTGAAATTTTGTGGACTAATGGTTATCATTTTTTTCAATATGTGTTGTAAATTTGAGCTTGATCTAACAATTGAATTGAGGGTTATTGAGGTTTAAGTGAGTCAAAGTCTCAAAAAGTAGAATTTTAGGTCTAGTGAGGGTTTTCAAGTTTTCTTGCAATCTACTAGTTGGATTGGAGTAAAATTTATGTGAGAGGATATAAGACTTGTTTTTTAAAGTTTATGAGAATTTTGAGATCAATCAAACGGTGAAAACAAGAGATATTGGCTCTAGGAGATTGGCATCAAGGTTGGAGAAGAAGGCCAACCAATACGTGAGTACGTTTTTGAGGTTATCGTCTATTTGGTAATTCCGATTCTTTTCAAAATTCTTGTGCTTGTTTTAAACTTAGTTTTTAAGAAGTTTGCAAAATTTGAGTTAAGATCAACGGTTCATTCATTAGTTATTGAGGTTTAAATCTATTATAGAAATTATTAGGATTTGGTTAGGATTTGATTTAGGGTTAGGGTTTGGTTAGGATTTGATTTAAGGTTAGGGTTAGGTTAGTATTTGATTAGAATTTGATTTAGGATTAGAGTTTGATTTAGGGTTTAGGATTTAGGTTTTGTTTAGGATTAGATTTAGGACTAGAATTTGGTTAGGATTTGATATAGGGTTTAGGATTTGATTTAGGGTTTATGGTTTTATTTGAATTTGTTTAGGATTTAAAATTTAGTTAGTTTTTGACCTAAAGTTTGAATGAAGTCCAATAAAATTTCAACTAGGATTAAATTAAGATTGAATTGAGATGTATTTGAGATATATTTGTAATCATTCTAATATTTCTTTAAGATTTCTTATTATTTCTTTGGAATTCCTTTGAGGTTTCTATGAATTTGATTAAAGCTTATTTAGCATTGTTAGTGTTCTATTAGAATTAAGATTTTGTTGTTGCAATTTTCATTCTACCTTCTACAACCATGTGCCCAAAGCATTCTCAAGCATGACACCGATCTTCTCTAGGTATCAATTCTTAGTTTCTTAAGGTAAATTTTGCTAAAATATATTCTTAACTTTCTTTTATATGTGTGTATATTATTTAATTTTTTAATTTACTTTATTTTGGCTTATTTATAGTCCTACAAAGTAAGTAGAAGCCTATTTTGTAAAAGGTCAACATTAACATCCTTTAGTTTTATTATCTTTTTGACTTTTATTTATATTTCTAAAATAGTTTTTTATAATATTTTAAAATAAAATCTTTTATAATATAATATTTTCTTCTTTCTTTCATTCATTAGCCATATTACATCATGAAAATGTGTTAGATAATAGTTATATACAATTGATAAATAACTCCTTATCATAAAATCTTAATCTTTTTTTATACTATTTATCAATTACATAGATGTTCTTATTTACTCTTTTATTTTTATTAATGATTTGATAGAAATGGATCAAGAATTATTGGTTTTTAATCCTAAATTAGTAAATGAGAGATATTGCAAAATATTCATGGTCTTTGAGCTTAAAGATCTTGATACCAATTCATGAATTTTTTCTAAAAAAACTTTTTAATTTCATATATAGAGATTTTTGTCTTCAAGATTCAATAACAAAGGAACTTATATCTATGTAGAAGAATAGACATAAGTCAATTACATACTCTAATCTATACAATAAACTCCTCAATTTCCATCAAGTAAAAAAGACTTCAATGTTGATTTCTATTAATATATGAATTGCTAAAAAATACATTGACAATAATATAACTTCATAAGTCTAGAACACAAAAATTCAAACCATCCAAATAAAATGATGATTTAGAATGTTTGCTTATTTTACAAGCTTGTAATAACTTGGGAAATTAAGTTTCAAACAACATAGAAAGAATCTACTAAAATGATTAATCATTACTTGTACTTCTTTGTATTAGCAACAACAACAATATTTTATATCTATGGTGATCTAATGCATTTTCCAAGTCTAAACCTTAGTCTATAGTTATAGAATAAATTAAATTTTAGGTACTACTTATATTAAGAAATTGACTCTTCTCTCATCATGAGCTATTATTTGTCTTTAATCAGCTTGAAATATATGCCTTAATGTCAAATCCTTGGCAATGTCTTTTATAAAAGAAAAAAATAATATTTGTGTTTGATATTTTAATACCACATGTATTTGTTGTTTGATTATTATATTTTTGAAAAGTTTTTAGATCATCAAAAAAATCCCTCATATTCTATAATATTCTTTTTGAATTCATATATATAAAAAAATATTATATAATTCTTAGTTTTTTTAATAAATAATTGATAAATATTTATTATAAATAGACTTATAGAATGCTTGAAAGATTTTTGTGCCTTCTCTAAGAAAATAGCATGGTAGTAAATGTATGCCCCTTTAAAACATGTGTTGGTTGCTTTTAGCTACAAAGTAGCAGATGTCTCATTTAAACATAAGAACATAAGAATTGTAAAGATAAAAGATAAAAAAAATGTGTTTAATAAAATAAAATGCTAAAGCATCCTTCTAATGCAATTGCTTTATACATCCAATCTTAATCTCAATTTGAAAAAAATTGTAATATTTTAAATATAATTTTCAAAACTTGGAAAACTTTAAATTAAATCTACAAGACAATGATGTATACTATCCACGTCATAGAAGCAAATACAACCACATAAAAAAGAAATAAAACAAATCAAAGCCATAATCCTATCATAAAATTTATTATTGTTATAAAATGAAAGATTTTCAACATTCCATGCCAAGGCAATAACAAAATTTAAGAACAAAGGAATGAGTGAATAGAAAAGTCTTATAATATACCACTTAATCAATCAATGTTTTGGCCCAAAATAATAGAAGTATTTTGAATTAGATTCAATTAATTATTCTTACTTACCCAATACCTTCAGTGAATTCTTAACATATTTTTAAAATTCATAATACTTACAATTAAGCTTATTTTTAGTTCAACTCACTTAACTCCAAGTTAATAAAAAAAAAAAAAATGCTTAATAATCTAAATTTCTTTTGACCACTTACTATTAAGGGTCCTCATGATAATATTTTCTACTTATATAATGGCAATAGATAGTCAAAGATTGAAATTTTGCAAAATCTCAAAAACTTAAGTACAAACTAGTTTTTTCAAAATTCTTCAAAATACCTCCATATTCTCTAATTGAGTGTCTATTTTAACTACACATACACTTGTATTTATAAAAAAATATTTCTAAAGCAATAAATTAAATAATAAGATACTCTTTCAAGTGCAAATACACTCCTAATATCATACATAGCCAAGTTTAATACCACTCTTTAAAGATTAATATATATAAATTTAATATAAAAGCTTGAAGTGCTACAAATACAAACCTTATGTTGAGAAGGTTAACTTAAAAAAACTGAACTTTCAATACATACAAGAAGATTAAAGCATAATGAGGGGCCAACTTGAGGTATTAAAAGACACTACCATTTCTATGACTATGATACTTGGATCTAACTATTGGTGCCTTTCAAAGGTGCCTAACATACTACTAATAAATACTTGATAACATATTTGGCAATGTTAATACATTCTTCTAACCACCATGATAAGGCACTTAAATAATTATAGGAGGATATATATATATATATATATATATATATATTAAAGATCAACAATGAGGATAAAAAGGTAGCTTTAAAAAAAATTTGAAGGTGCAAGGCTAGTTAATTTTAACTTTAGAAAAATCTTTAAAAATAAATAAAAATAAAATTTATTTTTGAAATAAACATTTGAAGATAATTAATTTAGAATAAATGACTAAATAATATCAATAAAATTATTTTGTGAGATTTTTTTATTCTATAAGTTGGATTTTTTCTAAAAAATTTAAGAACATAAAAGACTTCAAGTAGAAATAACTTACAAAGTTTGATACCAATTTAACTATCTAAGTACAAGCTATGCTTTATTAAAGCTTATTGATTAGAATTAAATTTTTTAAGAAATATTAAAAACATAACATGATAAAATAAATTAGATTATTTAATTTTTTATATGTGGTTGTTATTTTTTAAATGAATTCTATTAAAATATTTATTTTTAGGATTACAACCTTATACATTGGAATAAAAAAATTATAAAGTCTTATTTATAAATATTATTTTTTTGAGTTTATAGAACAAATTTTTCTACTTAAATTTTTTCCTTTCATAACCAAATGCTAGTTGCATTCTTAAACAAAGATGTCATATAACACAATAATGTGCAACAAATAGACAAGTGAAACCTTTATAATAAAATACACACAATCTTTAAAAAAATAATAACTATAATTACAAAGAATGTTCTTTAGATCTTTTCTTTTAGATTCCTTTTTTTTAGACTTCTATTACATTACCATCTCACTAAAAAAAAAAACGTTCAAATCTACCAACACTCTTCATTTGGATGAATACCAAATTCAAACACTACCAAGTTTTGACATTTTTCATTAATATTCTTTAGGCAATAATAATAGAAGTTGTTTTTGATAGCCTCTATGGGCAATAAAATTGCATGGATTTTTTTATCCATGCCTTCTCTACATGACAATAGAAGAGAAAAAAGATCAAAAGAAGCATATGGTGAAAAAAATTAATATAGGCCATAATTTCAAAATTTTCCTAAATTATTTTATAGATATTATTGTAGATTACTATATTACTTTGTTGCCACATTATTTTACCTTATTTGTGAGATTTTTTTTTCTAAACATCTACAAATAAGATTAAACTTAATATCATATAAAGATAGAATTTTGTTTGGAAATTATTAGAAAAAAAATTCAAGAGATTGAATAAAGGTTGATCCTATAAATACACTAAATTATTTTCTGTTTGCTATATTATTTGAAAGATAAGTTTTGAATTTCATTTATTTTAGATTGCTATGCAACCTTATTAACGAAAATAATATGAATTAATGAAGTTTATTGTTACAAGATTTTGTTTAATATTGTGGAATTGTGGTTGTGGAATCACAACCAAGGTGTTTTGGTAGAGCCATAATTTGATTAAACTGTAGAATAGATAAGAACTAGTCTTGAAAATTAATACAATAGTAAAATAATAATTTAAAGATAATTAAAATAGAATATCAAATTTGGATAGATTATTAATATTTTGTGCTTGATCTACAATTGATAAGTGTGATGATGTGTTTAAGTAATTAATGCATGTTATGTGTTGTTTTTTTTTTAATTGTACATTTTTAAAAATATTTAACTATATGTATTAAAAGATATAAGAAGTTGGCAATTTTTGTAACTATATGTAAATTTTTAAACTATATGTATTAAAAGATATAAGAAGTTGGCAGCAATGTAATTATTTTTAGAATATCTTTCAATTTATAAATTAGATTTTCTCTAAGATTTGTAAGAATATAAAAGATTTATAGTCCTTAAAATTTGTAAAATACGATGTAAATTTAATAGTCCAATTAGAAATTATATTCTTTCTCAAAGTTTATTAATTAAAAATAAAATTTGTTAAGAGGGTTTGAGATTATAACGAGATAAAACAAAAGCAAAGTACTTAATTTTTTATATGTGGTTGAGATTGTTAAGAAGGGTGTTTTTAATTATTATTATTATTATTATTATTATTATTGTTATTTTAAATCAAAATTTTATACATTAGAATTATATTATTTTTAACACATATTTTAAAAATTTTTTTATTATAATTGTTGAATTTTTTTGAAGGTTAAAGAATAATTAAAACCATATAATTATTTTCCCTCGTGACAAAATACCAAAACAAGATGCCCAGAAAACAACAACAAGAAACAAACAAAAAAACTAATAAAAAATTGGTGTATATATATATATATATATATATATATATAGATAGATAGATAGATAGATAGATGATTTTATTTAGGGAAGAACACCAACTATGCAAAAAGATATTGCTTCAACAATTTCTTTTTGTAACCTTTTTCCTTTGCTTGGGCTTGTATTAGGTTGCTGTGAAGGCAGGGCCACCAGTGTCACCAACGGCCAGCCAGGCTACTACAGCCTCAAAATTGCAGTCCAATCATCAGCCCTCGCAAAATAGGGCATTTCCCTGACAGCTTGCCATGGAAATGGCTCCCTCGTAGGGGCTGAGGCTTGGAATAGGGCCTGTTGGAGCCAATGTGGGGTGAGCAGGTGGCACTGGGTTTAGCTTCTATAGGCCACATATTGGGGTAAGTCAGCAGAAGCCACTTTTCTTTGGTAGGAGCTTCTTGGAATGAGGGGGGGCTGGGAGTGGGGGCCTCAGGGAATTGGTGTGGGAGCGGGCAGGTGGCGCTTGGCCTGGCTGCTGCGGTGGGTGGGGACATCGTCGAAGCAGCCTTGGCCCGTCGACCATGCAGCCATGGCATCCATGGCATCCGCCCATGGGCCGCCCCCGTTAGCGCCAACGGGTGGCGATGCTCTCACACCAAAAACGTTCAACCGACACCCATCATGCGGATTCGGATGAACACCGGTGTCGAACACTGCCGACACTCGTTATGTCGAACACTGTCGAGTTTCGCCGTTGTTTCGATATTTGCATTTTGTGTGATTCCATGTCATGGAAGAGTGTTGGGTTGTCTAAAACCTCTTCTGTGACTATGTGTAAACAGTGAATGAATTAGCAAATGGCACAACTTGGCACAATCCCGTTCAATCTCAAGATTAATGAAGACTGGATATGTTCCCTGATAACTAAGTATCAAATGAACAGGTTTGCATGTAACATGCTACGTCAATATCAAATGTTGTTCGTGAGCGGGAAAAGTAATGCTGTCTGCTCGCGCAAACCACGATATTCCGATGCTAGCCTCATGCCGCCACCAGCGACATCGGCCCAAGATTCTAGCTCCTCCGAGGGTATGGGTTGTGTGAAAGCATCAAATTGCGGACACATGGCGAGAATGGGACAGGATTTGATAATGCGGCACGGTTCGGTGAATTGCTTGGTTCCTTCGCATCGAGCTATGAACTAGACCGAAGCCGGTAGTGCGTGTCGGCCGAATTGTGTCTGTAAAAACATTGGAAAAGGGGTTAAATAAATTGAGCGGAGGTCGCCCCTCTCAAAATTCACGGAGTCTCGTCCTGGAGGACAAGTTTTGAGTTCCATTAGTTTCGAGTTGCTACGCTACTTTTCTAGAGAAGGCAGTCTATTGCATAGAAGTTCAGTGTCACGGGATTCCTTTCGGTGACGATTAACGGCGACGGAGGTACCCACTCCATGATACGATGGTCTGAAGGAGCGAAAGTCTGTGAACCTCTATATCTTTGCAAGAAGTCGATCGTCAACATTCTTCCGGCGTGCGTGGAGTCGGTACCTCCGTAAAATCATCTGCAACGTGAGATCGAAGTGGGTACTTCAAAGACTAGGCTCAGTGTTTCGGATTTAGTGTGATTGCAGAATCGGCCACGAACCACGGTGATCAGTGTCTGGGAGCCCGTCGGTAACAATCTCGGAGCTTACTTAGAAATCTCTGAGTACGTGACATTGTGCCACTATCGATTAATTTAAGGATTTCTGGGTAGATTGTTCGCGAAGGGACATTTATTCTCAACGAAAGAATCAATTATGACCAAGTTGCACTTCCCCGTCGAGAATCATGCCAAGATGGCAATTCTTTCATTTGAAAGGGCACCGCAAGGGTTCGGGACAAAGGAGCTCACTCCTCAGAATTCAATAAAGAAAAATAACGAGTCAGAGCGCCCTCGGTATCTAAAGGACTATGCCACGGCCCATTTTCTCGAATATTTTTTCTTCACACCCACTGCGAAGTGGATTGCGGGAGATAACTGGAACAATCGCATGGCAACTGACGAATACACCAGAGTTTCGGAACGTGGGAATCTGAACAAGGGGAACGGGTATACCAGTGTTCAGAACGCAGAATGAAACCATAACACCGCGGATATCCCTCATGTAAGCAAAATGCCATCACTGCAGAGAAAACACAAGCTCCTGGTAGCCATTTCATCACTGCTGGCAACACTTCCCCTCATGGCAGAAGGATGTGTCATCGAGACCACAAGCGCAACATACACGGGTTACGACGCCGTGGTGATGACTGTCTTGGTGGGAGTCGTTACAGTCGTGGTCATCATCATCTTCCGATATCTGCAAGGACAAGATCGACAAGTGCCACCCATCGTGCCCTTCGACATCGACATCGACATCGACGGATGTTTGGAGGCATTTAGAAATAGGAAAAAGGAGAGAAGACGAAATGGAACACCTGCAATTCCTGCCATTCTAGCTGCAATTCTGGATGGATGCTTGGGTTGAATAGAAGCGGAATACACACAAATGGACTTACTTATTTTTCTTCTTCAAATCATTCAATAGTTAATTCAGTAAAATTCTTGTGTGAAAAAATTGTAGTTTTGAATACTGTGAATAGGATCTTATATATTATTAAAAAATAATTTGTTCTTGTGTTTTTTTTACATATGTCCTGAAATGCACAAATACAATGCTCTGGAATTAAGATTGCATGATTTTTACTTAAATTCGTAATATTTAACTACATGACACTTTGTTTTCTTTTTCTTTCTTTCTTTCTTTCGTTGTTTTTTTTTTTTTTTTTTTTTTTTTTGTGATTTTTGTGATTTTTATACATGATTGTTCTATTAAATTTTTCATTTTTTAATTAGATTTATCCTCGAAAATATTGTATGATTTAAAATAGAATTTTCTGATGCAATTAGGTTTGAAAAAAAGTACTATTATATGATGTCTCTAACCAATCTACAAATTGTAGATTAATCAAATGTATAGATTTTCAGAAAAGCATGCACATTGGTAACAAATATGAACACAAAAATAAAATTAAGTATGTACAAGAGTAGTAGAGATACAAAAAACAATATAAAACATTATGGTATAAGATAAAGATTGGTGTTCTATATTTCCAATGAAGAAAAACTTAACAAGTTGTTGGGATTATTCTTTTTAAATAATCATTTATTGTTTAAAATATACATTAAAACCTTGATTGTATATGTATTCTAGTTTCTTGTCAAGTGTTAAAATTTATTAAACTGAAGAAATATTAAAATAATTATTTATTCATCTAGGTTCATAATTTTTAATTAAACTAAGATTTTGTCATATATATATATATATTTCTAAAATTAAATAAAATCTAAGAAAATTTAAAAATTCAACTAAATCCTAAATAAAATAATTATTAAATACAAAGTTTATATGTATAAATATATATATTATTGTATTTAAAATGCTAACAAAACAAACATCTTTTCTTTGAAGAACTTTAACTAATTTTATTTTATATATTTTAAATTTAACATTTATTTAAAAACTAAAAATAGTTAAAACCATATATATATATATATATATATATATATTTTTTATAAAAGCAACAATAAAATTATTTATATTTCATGCTTATTAATTTATTTTCACTTTGTGGGATTTCATCTAACTAATTATAACATAATATAAGTTTTTAAAAGAAAGAAAGCTTTTTTATTTTTTTTTAAAATATCATCTATAAAAATTGATTAAAGCTTTCAAACCATCTTTTGATACTGAAATTTTATCAATTATTAAATTATATATGATGAGGTATAATTAATAATTTGGTAAGTATATAAATAAGTCACAAGTGAGAAGTATTTCAAAATAGATTGAATTTTTATTTTATTTAGATAAGTATTGTATATAATCCAGATATTTTGTTTTTGGTACATATTCAAGTTTTATTGATGAAAAGAATATAATATCATAAATCTCATTTTAATCTCAATTTAAGGATTTTTAACTAAAAATAAATTACAACCATAATGTATTTATACATAAAATTAATAATAAACAAATATAATTTATAAAATGACACATTATTATCGTCTTAATTTATCAATATTATATTAATAATAATAGCAAATGCAATTATATAAATATTTGAGTAATTTTTGTTTGGTTGTAATTTTGAAGACATCTACACATTTTTTTCTATTAGTGTAAAAAATATTAATATATGATTAAATAAATTTTATTTTATGAAAATTTTTAAACTTGCATTGCATGTAATTACTAATACAATTTTAAGTTTGTTGGTATTGCTAATAACTAGGTTAGAATGGTACTATCAAAGTACTATCTAAGTACTACTAAAATAATTAAAATATTAATTAATATGCATTTTCTATGGTATTATATAAAATTTATTAAAAAAAATGTGAAACCCTCTACTTTTTAAATTCTGCAACACAGAAATATTCTGTAAAATCAAATATAGGATTTTTATTCTTAAAAGGAGTCCAAGCAATTTAATTGTAATGTAAAAAAATTATATATATTTAAAAAACGAATTAAGTTTAATTTTCCTTATTTAAGTCACTAAGATCTATAAAAATTAGGCCTTTACTTAAAATTATTATTAAAAGGTACAATTCAAGTGTTTCATATGTATTAATAAAAAAATACAAAAACACCTTAAATAAGAATCTTATGTAATGTAGAAAATTGGCACCTTATCTGTAGTAATTAATGAAAATATGTAACATATATTTATTTTGATTTCATAATTGAATGAAGACTAAAATATTAGCATAAGTATTGAATGTTTTTGATAGATTTTAAGATGATGTGCTGTACATACTATTTGTTATAATTTAAAAGAAATTTCTAAGGCATGTCTATCTTTTTAAATATCTCATTATTATTCAGTAAAAAAGGATTTTAAATAAAATAAGAATACATTCATGAAAAACTTGTTTTTTTAATAGGATAACATTATACAAAACTTTAGCTCTAATCTATTTTATAGTATTCTTTATGGTCACTAGTACTTACTCAATATGCATAAGACTTGCTCAAAAAAATCTATAAAATATAATTTTCAATTAATACATGGTTTTATTTATTTTAATTTGGTAATATTACACATCTAAAATTTATTAAAATTTTACAATAATATCTATTATAATAATCTATTAAAATAAAAATACTATATCCAAATTCAAACTTAGTAATTATTTTT
Organism: Physcomitrium patens; assembly: GCF_059467195.1. Lineage (NCBI taxonomy): Eukaryota > Viridiplantae > Streptophyta > Bryopsida > Funariales > Funariaceae > Physcomitrium > Physcomitrium patens. The sequence goes on from NC_143416.1 coordinate 16,645,429, forward strand.
AAAACTTATATTTTTTTAATATATACAAGGTGTAATTTTTAAATTTTAATAAATCTTCTATAATCTATACTATGATGTTTTATTTTAGTATATATATATATATATATATATATATATATACACACACACACACACAAACATTCTTTTCTTTTTCTTTTTCTTTTTGAAACAAAATTGGAGTATACTTAACACATTAATAGAAAAAAAATAAAAAAATAAAAAACTAAAAAATAAAACAACACATTCATCAAATTTTTTCTTAGAGGTAGAATTAAGAGTACTAGGAATATAGGACTATTGACTATGACTACACCACATTTACATATTCTAAAATTCCACGTTATTGTATTATGTGAAGTCTTATTTGAGAATGTGCTAGGCACTTAGGTATAGAATGTAAAAAAAATCACAACAACAAGTTCTAAAAACTCTAATAGAATCATATATAAATTGAAATTAAAGCTTAACAAACATAATCAAACATTGATCAAGTCTAATTAAATTTCTAAATAAATTATAAAAGAAATATAAAAAAATCCTAAAGGAACCTAAAGAAATGTAAAAGAGAATAAAAAAAAAAACCCTTAAAGAAATCCTAAAGAAATCTAAAAGAAAAATACAAGAATCTTAAATAAATCTTTATGAAATCCTTAAAAAGACCTAAAGAAATTCAAAAGAAATCAAAAAGAAAATAGAATAAAAAACAATCCTTAAAGAAATTTTAAAGAAAGTCTAAAGAAATCTTAAAAAAATCCACAAAAACCTTAAAGAAATCCTAAAGAAAAATTTAAAAAATAAATCATAACTGAAATCTAACTAATTCAAATCAACCCTAATTGAAACCTAATCAATTCTGTCCAATCTTAGTATAATTTTAGAACCTCAATATCTATTGATTAAATCATTGATTTTACTTAAAATTTTATATACCTCTCAATCTCTTAGTTAACAACAAGGATAAAAAATTTGAAGAGAATTGAACTTATGAAATGAGAGAAAAATGTCATAATCTACTTAGGTGACAGCTAGCCTCCATCTTTGATCTAAATGTTAATCTTCCAATAGCAATAATTCCTAATTGAACTATTAACTTGCTCTCAAATTTTTCATGAGTGTTGAAAGTCAAGTCAACTATTAGCTCCAACAAAATAACCTCAATCCAACTAGCAAATTGTTGCAAATCTTAGATAAACTTACTAGACCTAAAAGTCCAATTTTTGAGATCCTAACCTACTTAAATTTCAATAACCTCCAATCCAATTGTCCGATTAAGCTCAAATTCATAATATATGTTCAATACAACTATACTCACAATCTTACAAAATTTTATATATAAATTTGCTACAAAGCTCACAAAATTGCCCAAATTGTAAACCCTATTTTATTTCACAAAATTTAGAGTCATCTAAAACAATCTTGACTTTGTAAAGCTCTTACAAAGTCATTACAAACTCAAATTCCTCAAACCAATCCTCCAAAAAATCTTATGAAGTCTTCTCCCAAATTCCTTTCTTTGATTTATAAAAGAACCTTGGAGTCACCATAGGTGTATAATTTTGTGACTCAAGGTTTGATTTCAATTTAGGTTGATAATTAGTCCTCTCTAAGTATCAATTTTTGATAATTTGAGGTAAGTTTTACTTTAATTTATTGTTAACTCTCTTTTAAACATGTCTATATTAATTTCTTATCTCACTTATTTTGATTTGGCTTATTTATGCCTCTACAAAGTAAACAGAAGTTCTTTCTACAAATGGCACCATCAAGACTAAACTTTTTACTACCTTTCTATAATTTATCATTATTTTTCTACTACATCTTTCTACTAGCCTCTTCTATAATAACATCCAATTTTTTATTTTTTCCATATAGTCATGTTACCACATAACAATGTAATTATTTTGTTATTTCTAAAGCCTAATATGTGTTGAATCATCTATAAGTTATTCCATTTCTTAACAAGAGAAGATTAGTGCTTCAAGTATTTTGCTTGTTTTTTGTTTAAAAACATCAATAATATTCTTTATATTCAATAAGACTTTGTTAAACTAAGATTTTAATTTAGAATGTATACTATATTTTATTTTTAGAAAATATATGGATTATTTATTGTAAGAATTATAAAGTCAATAAACAATCCATGTTACTTTGAATCATATTAAGGAAGGTAATTTTTTCGTTTAAAAAAAATTTAATATAAATTTAATTTTTTGATCTAGTCTATAAGGCCAAAAAGGATTATAATGAGGATATTAGAATATTATTCACAATGATTGTTCTACTTACTACATTGATTTTTATAGAGTACTAGTATTCTAACTTGATCAACATTTTTTGTATTCAAAGAAATTTTGGAAAAGATCTAAAGAGTTTACTAATATTTATAATAGATGCCTATATCCATCCAAATTATTTAGTCCATTTTGGCATGTCAAATTTTTTAAATTGCTAGTATGCAACAAATTTGGTCCAATTAATCTCTACTAATGAGACTAAACTAAATAACTTGAGTCTTTATAAGATAATTAATATTAATTTTTTCTTCTAATAAAATAGTGGAATTATCAATATGTTGATTGTTGACTTATTGATTTGAATTCCAAGTAATATGTATGTAAATACATATATATATATATATATATATAGAGAGAGAGAGAGAGAGAGAGAGAGCGCGGTGGTGAAGCTTAATAGCATTTTAAATAGTAGTTTTAAAAACTTCACCAATCATTATAAAAAGATAAGGTGCCAACTTGCAACCTTGTCTTATTCTTCTCTCTATAGGAAAGTAATTAGTCAAAGTCTTATTAATATAAACAAATGTATTTGCTCTTTCAAGACTACTTTTAATCATATGACAAAATGAGTCATTAAAGCCAAGTTTTCCCAAGGCTTTAAACATAAATTTATATGGGACTTTATCATAAGCTTTGGGAAAATCAATTTAAAGAAGTAGAAGGGATTAATTTGATATATTAGTCTAATTTCTAGTTTCTTGGTTAACAATCATATTATCTAAAAGAAATTACCTTTGTAAGAAATGCTTAAAGCTTTTAAGTATCAATCATCTTATGTTAAATGATCTTAGTATAGATTTTGTATAAAATATTGAATAAGGTTATTTGTCTCTAATTTCCTAATATTATCTTATCAACATCTCTGTGCAAGATGTCAATGTACCCTTTAACAATACTATAGGAAAAACAACCATTAAAAAGCACTTGGTTATTCACAATGAGATAATTAGCTCCAATGATGTGCCAAAAAATCTTTAAAAAATCAATGTCACCTCTATCTAAATTAGGAACTTTGTCTTCACCATGTCCTAGAGAATTTCTTCAATTTCTTGTAGAGTAAAATGCTAGGATAACTCATTATTTATACATTCTATGATTTTGCATGGAATGTTATTCATAAAAATAATGATTTGATAGAAACATTATATCTTTCTAAAAAAATAAAATAAAATTAGAAGATATTAATTATACAACCTACAATGGAGTCAATTCTTAAAATATTGATTACTTATTAGAAATTATTAGTTTTTAGAGAATTAATTTTTGGAGGGAATAAAGTGTGTATATATATATATATATATATATATATATATATATATGTGTGTGTGTGTGTGTGTGTGTAAATATGAAAATAAATATAACTCTAAACACCAAGGATTTAGATCATGATCTAGATTTTAAAAACAAAAAATAAAAGAAATTGCTAGATAGACACTCCCATTTCATATAAAGTGGGAGTAGATTTAACAAAAGTTCATAATACATTTCATATAATTGTCTCATTCATTTAAAAAAACTTACTAAATCCATTTAAAGTGCCTTTTATTGTAAATTTACCCTAAAACTTTTTAGTTTAAAAAAGAGTTTCAAAATGCACGCCATTGGGGGTGTCCATTTGTCTGTTCCCAAAGTAAATTTCTCTGAGTTGAAGTGTCGTCTATATCAATGAAACTTCGAATCCTAAAACCAACAATCATTTGCATGGTATGACTTCTAAAATATCAGCAACATGCTTCTGATAGTTTTTAGTAAAAAGAAAAAACAAGTGGAGGGGTTTAATAAAGTGATTAAAACCATCCATCAATTAACGACCAGTCTCTTCCATACAAAAACCATTCCAAAAGTATGACCAGGATCACTAATGGCAATATACCGGGAGGTGGAACATTTTCTCTTTGTTGGTATTTAACATAGTGAATGCTGCATGTCGACTTTTATCAATAACCCAACGACGTGAACCACTTGATCGATCTGTTGGTCAATCCTGAAATGCCAAAGCCTAAATAGATTGAACACTTGATAATCCAACTGCACTATAGTTGTACCTAATCCAAATACCATCCGCCTGTGACACATGCACGGAATTCTCCAAAAGTCTGGTCAAGCAAGCTGGTTTAGCAGGAGAAAACAGTGCGCGGTGCGCTCAACCAGTTTCTTAATTGTGGCAGAATCGACAGCAGCATTGTCTGCAATCCAAAAAAATTCAGGCTGCTTCAATCACTAGAACTTTCCACTTCGTATAGAAAATTACGCTCGGCTAAGCCTCAGAACAGACTAGAATTTCCTCGTCAAAACCTCGAGCTCCAGAAAAAGACCGAGATACAAATACTGTTACATGTTCTACTATGCCACGTGAAGATAACAAAATGTACCTTAGGTATGGTTGGCGGTGGAATTTCCGCTATTATTGCTCAGTCCATGAAGTGTCGAGGTAAAGTCGAAATAACTAAGCTTCGACATGGAAAACTCCCATCTCGAGGCATCGAAGGCTGTTCAGCACACAGCAAAGCAGCTCCCGGATGCTCAGTGGGACATCATCTACTCCAGACAGGACCAAGGTATCAAAACTGTCGATACGATACAATTGAGCGCCATCAAGTACTTTCAGCATCCTTGTATACTCTCTCCTACTTTAAACCCCCCTTCATCATTTCCACCTGTACATGAGAAAGGTACGGCCAGGTTTCCTTCCCCTTCACACCGAACAAAGAGAAAAGAGTCCAGCGGCACAACCATGAATGGTACATAAATGCTGATCCTGCCCTAAACAAGTTAGTGTCCTCAAATATTTTAAAAGAACTCGAAAAAATAAAAGTAACTCTAATCCCGGAACAAACGAACAAACAAACAAACAAAAAAGGTGTTAAATGAAAGAAAGAGAGAAAGAGAGAAAGAAAGAAAGAAAGAAAGGGAAGACAAAAAGGGAAAAAAAAAAAAAAAAAAAAAAAAAAAAAAAAAAAAAAAACTCCGCCATCAATCTACGTTCAAAAATGAAGCTGATTCGGCGTGAATCGGCTACCATCCACCCACCCAATTCGACAAAGCATTGCAACAATACTGCAACTACCGTTTCTGTACGCTCTTGGGACCTCTCATGCCCAACCCTACAGATCTGTGGTCATTTCCTGTCCAGCAATCGATGCACCTGGACTTCTAAAATGTTTCACAAACTGATGTTTCTTTTTTTAACCAAACTTTTCTTCCAACCATCACATCTTCCTCGCGAATATTTCAGAGTAAATTGCTTCCACCCTCTTCCACATAACTTTACTCCGTCTGAAACGTCTTCAGGGAAAAACTCCATATCAAAGCGATTATACCGGCGCTGCTCGAATCACGTCCAGAAGCATAAGCCGCACCCTGTTGTCATATTTTCTCGCATCCAATCCATCTTCAATACCTCTATTATTCGCAGCATCCATTTTGTCCCCACTCATTGCTGTTGTTGTTGCTGCTGCTGCTGCTGCTGCTGCTGCTGGATAACTAGAGCCAAGTTATTTTTTTTCTCTTTTGCAGCCTCGATGGCTTGTTTGATCCTTTCCGCGGGTCCCAGCTTGATGTGCAGCCGGTGCTTGCTTCGCAGTTGGTCAAGTAACACTGTAATATCCCTAGAGTTTAGCAGAGTGTACTCATCCATGTCTTCCTGCAGCATGGCATCAATGATAGCTGGTGGAACATTGTAACCCTCGAACAGGGCCATCAGAGCTGGGGCATTCACGTGCTCTCGTTCCAAGTCTTCCAAGGCCCTTTTCCTTTTCCTTCGTCCTTGGATTGGCGAAATCTTAGGGATGGTTTCTGATGTTTGATCGCCATCTCCACCGGCACCCTCTAAGTAGTACATCCTCTCCTCTTCTTCCCCAGAAGATCGGATGCCTAGAGGAGTGTCACCGCCTTCCAAGCCCAAAGGCGAATCTCCGCCTCCGATTCCACCCCCGCTGCGCATGTGTCTCGGGTTTGCACCAATCAACTCATCCATCATATCATAAAATATCCATTTCGACGTCCCAGATCCCGACACACGTTTTTTCTCCCTCTCCACTTTATAACGTTTTTTTAGATTATCAACCTGGATTTACATGAATCATTAGAAATGACAAAGAAAACGTCGACTGCATAAATCAGGAACGATTACATGATTTGAAGCCTTTCCATACAGAAACTGGTTCACTATGATAACAGCAATATTAATCATCACATGAAGCGAGTGTAATAAGCTTCCCACCTTAATGCGGCACTGCTCCTGCGTCTTTGGTATTCCGTCCACTATATTACCCTACACCATGCACCCGACAGACGGTAGAAATGAGTGCAAGTAACATCTTCGAGAGTGTTTCTGAACTTTCAGTGAATAATCTCAGTGACTCACGGGAAATTACATCATTCTTCAGTAAAAGCCGGAGTTAAGTCGGTGCTTGAGCGGTATCAGACTTTTCGAGGAACACGTCAACTAAATAGCAGAGAATACATGTAGTAAATGCCAGCTACTTGGACAATCAAAACCAGATGTGCGAGAGATCCTGTGATCAGGAAACGGCATAAATTACCCGTGTGAACAATTACCTGTTTCATTAACTAAAGCAGGTAATGCCCGACAAAACTACACGCCGCAATCCACTGCTCGTGTTGTACACAAATTATATTGTCCACTTGATAACATAGACATAAAAAATAAAAATAAAAATAAATAAAACTTATTGTACAATTCAGTAGAGCAACAGCACCGCAAACAAAATAATAATCACATCACTCGCACCCTCACCAAACAAGCTCAATGGCCAAATAGCTACTTGACGTAAAAAACGTGTCTCATATAGATGTACCTAATCTCAACAACTCCTCTGATCTAGGCTTGAAAGATACCACATACAAATGAGACTGCCCCTAAGCGTGCAATGGAAGTCGAAACATGGCTGAAATGAATCTACTACGCGTATTTACTGTCGGGGGCGGACACAATGTCCATCACACTTACGTGTTAATATAATCAGAGCACGGGCGAAAACCGAAAAACAAAGGAACATTCCGATTGTATGTACCAAAAACCTAAAAGACATTATAACACCGAACAGTCTAAACGACAATTCAATATCTACAGCCCCATACAGTACACAAGTGTTTCACAAGTACAAACAGCTTGGGAAACACTGTTCACGGTTGTAACTATCATCCGTGTGTATCACTAACTCGGGTGTTCCGTAAACTATGGAAGTTTGAAGCCTCAAGACTTCAATTACAACAGAGAATAAGACATTCTAGGCATCAAAACAAGTTCGTCAAGACCATCGACCTCCGCCAGTTGCTTGTGAACCCTACGGCAAACTCAGGCTATCTTTTTTTCCAACCAATGGCGATATACAAATAAATAAAATAAAACCCTGGCATGCATGCTTGGATCTCTAAAACCACTTAACCTCCATTTACGTGTTCCCCCCCCCAATTGATCCCAAGCGCCGTCAGCCGCCTCTAACTAGGCTTCACTCTCTTCGACTGATAAGAAATAACACCAAATCAACCTCAAAGAAAGCACCGCAGCATAGAAAAAAACAAATAAAGAGTTTTAAAATCGAAAGCATTAATCACCGTCAGCGAGCCGCGGCTGTTCACCCTCGCCGCAATGTCGGCCCAAATCTTGCTCGTAAAATTCCCGCGATCGAGAGCGTGATACTTCTCCCCAAACGCTTGTAACAACACTGTGGTGGCATTCTCGCTCCACTCAATTGCAGGGTCCCGTGACGACCGCCCGCGTAGCTTCCCAACCTGAGGGCTGTTCGCCGTCCCGACATCCCCCTCGCTCATCTGCCGCTCCCGGCCCTCCATCTTAGCATCCACCCGGAGCATGGCCGCACTCAGCCCCCCGAGCTTGGCGTCCATGTCATCCACGACGCCGTGCTTCCCGTTCCCTATTTCCACCCCGTACGCATGCGCGTGGTCATGTCCATTCTCATGCCCGCGGTCGCCATAAACCACGACGTGCCCCGGGTGCTGGCCCTTGCCCATATTGTCATGGTCGTGGTCTCCGAGCCCCTTCTCCCCATACAAAATCCTCTGCTGCTGCTCGTGCTCTTGCTGCTCGTCCAGCATCCTCAATCCTTGCACCTGGGGCGCCAGGTCCATTCTCCCGACCACCACGTGGTGGTCGTCACAGGCCAAGCCATGAGCGTCCATAGCGTCCGCTCCCCCGCCATCTCCCGGGTGCTGCTGGTGCTGATGCTGATGCATCATCATCTCGCGGAACGATGTTGGCTCCACCCCCCTCGTCGTCTTTGCGTCGCCTCCTCCACCACTACCGGAGGTGATGTCCCCTTTTCCCTGTTCACCAGTTGCTGCTCCTCTCGTAGATGCGATGAACAACTAACTCCTCCCTGGCCCCGCACAGAACTCCGTCCGTAGCTGCGGTGCTCGGGGGGAGATGATGCTTGGATGGATGCACGTCTTCCCCTCCTCTCTCTCTTGTCTCTCTCGTCTCTCTCTCAACTCGTCTCCGTCACCTCTGTTCTCACTCTCTCTCGGTCACTCTCACTCTCACGCTGGTCCTCGCTCTCTCTCGCTTCCTCCTTCCTTCCTTGTCTACTTGCTCCTGCAACAGCGAGCGAGCGAGCGAGCGAGCGATGCACGCAAGTGACTCACAGAAACACGAGCTTAACTGTTTCTCATCTCATCCCCGACTCCTCCTCATTCCGCCCTGTGGACGCCCCCTCTCCCTTCTTCGCTCCCTCCTTCGGCCACCGCCCCCGCTCTCCCGCCCTCCCTCCCCCTGCCTGCCTTTTGCTTTTCCACGACCTTTACCTTTTGCCATTTTTTCTTTTTTCTTTTTCTTTTGCCCTCTGGGCTTTCCTTCGTAGCCTCGGCCCCCGTTAGGCGGAAGAGAAAGCAGAGGAAAGAGGGAGGCGGACGTGGCCGGGACGTTCCCCACGACGTTCTTTATGAGTTTCAGTGGAGTTCCTCGGAAGCTCTTTCTATTTCGACGCTGCCTGTTTCCTCGCCCAATCCCTGTGCCCTGATTCGCCGCCTTATGGGCGTCGCCCATTGGTCCAACCCCTTGGCTGCTGCCCCTTTGTATTTAAGATTCCCTTCCTTCCCAATCATCGATTGTGATTCTTCCTCATTTAGCACATCTCACCGCAATATATTAAAAAATAAAATACAAACTTTCATTCATCCATATCTATTATTTCATTACACATGCACCTTTTTTTTCTATTACTTGTATAAATTAATTATCTATCAATATTGGATTGAAACTAATCTATTTTTTAAAAGATATAAATCAAATTGAATTATATGTAAAATATTCTATATCTATATATATAATAAATAAATAAATGATTTAAAAATCCATATTATTTAGATAAATAAAAATAAATCGAAACATATTAGGTAGATAGTGTCTCTTTGTGAAACTTTGTGAATTAGATCTACAAGCATCATAAGATGTGTCATGTGACTATACAAACTTCTTATTATATTTGCCTTGATTTTAAAAACTACTATAGTTACAATGTGTTTAAATAACATTCTTATATTTTTTAAGAACAAAAAAAAGAACATAAACAACATATTTGTGGTGTATTATAATATTTTTGAAAAATAAAATTATATGAGAAACAAATATATGTTTTAGATAATTTAAGTAGATTTTTTTAATTTTAATTATTTTAAATATAAATCTTAAAATTGACCAAATTTAGAAATTTATACTCTTTTAAAATCTAACAAATATTTTTATTAATACTATAATATTAGGTTTAAATTGTATACATACAAATCAATTAGTTTTAAACCAACAACAATATCGATTTTTATAATTATAATTATTGCATAATTAATGCATGGATCTTGTAATATAATAAATAATTTTTACAATATACTTGACTTGCAAGGTTGTGAAGAAGCGCATATTATTTTCATAATATACATCAATGTATTGTTTTAATTTGCACACAAATCACCAAATCATTACTAAAGAGATTGACTTCAAAGCTAAAAGAACAACTAGTTGAATTCCTACTCATAAGTATTCACAATACTTGCATGTATATGACTTACACACGTCCCAATAGACTTCAACGAAATTAAATTTAAAATAAATTTTTGGATAAAATATAATTAGATTTTTTGTTTCTTCTATAGTTTTTTTAAACATCAACCTTTGTTTAAGAAAATATGCTTGCAAAGCAAGAAGCTCTCTTGCATCTTTTAGAGTCATCTTATGATTCTAAAGACCATATTTGCAAAAGATGGTGCAATTTTCTTTCTAAACGCCACCATTTTGCATTATTTGATTGTCATAAATACCATTGGAGATAAATCAATTATTATATATTGGGCATGGGTTCTTACTTCCATCTTTGAAATTGACAAGTACATTATCAACAATAGCAAGGTGATTGGCTAATTCTCAAATGCCACAAGAGCTTGGCATCTATAATGCAAGCAATCAAATATTGATAATATTTTTGTAATTTGGATTCCAAGATCCTCATTGTAAAAATAATTGTCTTTGTATTTTCTTGCATTTAGAATAAAGATGTTGTTTATAGACATGTCTTCACTATATTATATCAAATCGTGATAGAGACACAAGAATATCAAAACTGTTATGCATGCCTTCTTTTCTTTAGGCCTCATGACAAGATTAACTTACTCATCTCAACAAAAAAAATGTATCTCTCTATCCATTGTTGCCTAATTTCTATTTGATTGATAAATTCTTTCTAATATTGTAAAATGTCAAGTCATTTGTGAGCGTTAAGATATGTGCTATCTTGATGGAAGCTTCTATAGCTATATTTCAATTTGAACAGCCACTTTGTAGTTGTGAACTTGCAAATTGTAATTAAACATTCAATATTAAATTCTCTTTGTAAATTTAAGTTTATTCATTGTATGAAAGACATCTCATTACAAAGGTTTGTTGTAATACTTAAAAGACATATGCAGCATGAATACATTACATCTTCATCATCAATTAAAGATTTTTTTTTTGGTACTTTCTATGTTGCAACTTGGGTAATTTTAAATTGACAAAAAAATGATTGATCTAATCACAAATCACTCAAAAGCAATAAGTAGAATCCACTTTCTAAACATAATTTCAGCAATCTTCTTGGACACAATTAGTCACATGCCAATTTTTGCTTCAATCAAGAACCTCCAAATAACAAGAAGTTAAAGCTTGTCAAAAAAAACTAGTTGATGAATGAATTTGCACATCACATTAATTATTGTTTGTCAAATTTATACAATGCAAGACATCAATTGTCATTTTAATTGCTTGTTTTGTAGTGTATGGAAACTTCTTTGTTCCACCAATGGATTTTGAGGTAATATTATTTGCTAAAGCAAAGTACAATATGATTTTGATACATTTAGACATGCTATTAGAGAACTTATCTTTTGACAATTGTTCTCTATATATAAAAGTCTTACTTGCACCAAAAAAAAAACATGTAATGTATTGCTTGCACCCTCATTCTAAACAAGCAATAGTATTTATTTTGAATCAATTGATTTTAATTGTAGATCCATAAGATCAAATAAAATTCTTTCTTCTTCCAAAACTACATTTAAATGGCCGGCACAAACCTCCACAAACTTTGTATCAATATCATATTTTATGTAGTAAAGCAAATCATTGACACTATCAAGATCTTACAATAGCATTTCTTCTTTTAGGATCTTCTAGTGATGATGTTTATGCTTGTCAGGTGGCAATATTGTTATATAATACTTATGAGACAAGATCCACTATGATCTACATCCTACAAATATTTTGCATAGCAAACATTTATATGGAGGCTATGTTATGTGTTTTTACCATCCAAGTTTCAAAATCTATTACTTCCTTATAATTTTGACTTATATCAATGTTAAAAAAAATCAAATTAAATTTTTGTTTTTATAAATTTTTATAGAAAAAAAATTGAATTGATCTATGAGATTGTTTTTTCTTTTGTTTAGAGCTCATGGATTGTCTTTGATACAATCTAAAGTTTTTTCCATACAAATTCCAAGGATTTAAGATTAGTCGTACTTTAAAAGAAAAAAAGAAATATAACTTTAATTTTATTTATTATTTTTTATAATCAATATTCACTTCTCAACTTCTTTATAGACATAATTTTATTAACTATTATCTAATCTAAATTAAATGCAATCATAGTTTTTTATATTTAATTTTAACCAATGAATGGATCAAAAAGTTGTGGGCTCTTATATTGTCCTTTAAATAATAAAGCTTCTTTAGATTTTAGTCTTTATTTGATCTTAACTTAAATTTTGAATTTATATTTAATTTTAAATTAGATCTTAAACTATTTTTAATGAAATTATAGTATTTTTTTAAAAATTCATCATGACCTAATGTAAATAATTAACAGTTAATTTATATAATCAAAGTAAAGCCAAAATATATTCAAATAATATTTTATCAAATAAAAATATTCATTTAAAAATATAATTAAATTTTATAAATATCATTTAAAACATAAATCTAAAGTATTTAAATAATATCACATTATAGTCTTTAATTTTTTTTAAATTAATGCAAAAAAAATTATTTACCAAATTAATAACTATAGTAAATTGATTTAGGATGTGTATCTTAGTCTTAGACCTAAAACCTATCATAGACTTGAGCCTAAAAAAAACTTATGTACTAAATATGATTTTGCACATGAATTATTATCTTTCACACAAATAAAAATGTACAATTTAAGTTAATTAATTAACTAATTAATTTTTTATAAGTTTTTTGATAACTTAACAGCAAAGTGTATTCCTTATGTTTAATTCGTATCCAACTCAAAGGAAATTGCAGAAACAAGATGTGTGCATGAAATTCTTTATTGTGTTGAATATTTTTATAATAAATTATACTGACATTTTAATATTATGTATTAAAAGTGTACCCGTCTGATATCCAAGAATGTAAATCAATTGGGAATTGAAACATAAAAATATATTTAATATTATTAAACTTATCCCTAACAAGAACCAAAATAGAATTATGTAGCATGAACTGTGTGAAATTTTACCACTCTCTTCTGTGATTGTCTTAAAATAACTAAAAATGTATTTTACATGTAAGTTCTTAAGCATCATGTAAATTTAAAAGAAAATAATTGTTTGATCTTGATTTTAATCTATTATTCATTTCCAACACACACACACACACACACACACACACATATATATATATATATATATATATATATATGCACGAGATATGCAAGAATCTATGCATCTTAATTTGCAAAGAAGAAATAGAAAAAATTAAATAAAAATTAAATGACTTCGGTAATTTCATCTTATAAAACGAGCAATGTCTTGGGTATCATTCTTCTGCCAAGGTAAATAATGATTCATGCAACTACCAAGAAGCTCTTGGTTTGTACACATCCTTGAATGAAGTTTTCAATTTATTTATGAAAACCCTAAAACCATAGAAACCTCATTATCTCTCATGAATATAGAATCTTTGTTGCTTTACGTTCTTCCAATCAACTTATATCATTTGGGTTTCATCTAAGCAGTCAAAAGCAACATCAACAATAATAAGAAAAGAAAAAACAATGATATCGAAACCCTCCAACACCCTGTCAAACCCACACTAAAAACTGCCAGAATGTCTTTCTTCCAAAAACCAAATGTCCCACCTTTACTAGGTGAAGAAGAGGCCACCCACTCATAACATATATATATATATATATATATATATTTGATACATTTTTTAAAACTTGTAAAATAAAAATTCAAAAATAAAAATAACAATAATAACATTTATGCATGCATGGAATTGCATTTTTTTTTATTTTATTTTTTTTAAATGGTTCCCTCCCCTTTTTTTTTCTTCCCCCCTTTTTCTCTCCTTTTCAGATGGTACTTGAGGTACATATTCATATCTGAGCTTGCTTTTGTAGGACAAGCATCCACACAACACAACACAATCATTTGGAACCACACCTCTGTGCCTTTGAAGCCATGAGTCCATTCATCAACCCCCCCAACACACACATGGCAACTATTTGAATATTGGTGAATTGATGAAATGGATGAGTTGACCATTAACCCATGGCCCCACTTTTCTACCCATTTTGATGAATGGATGAACATATGGATAAACACAATTTGACTCGACCAAACTTTGCTCGCAAAACTTGTCAATTATTGTTAAAATAGGGTGTGAATGGTATTATTGTGAAATGCTTAGTCCAATACACATCTATGTGGGAAGCACTATTTGTTGACATGGAAGATTTGTTGATGTGGATTGGTTATGTGTATAGAGAGAAAGAAAGGATGAAACAAATTATATAAAAAAATAAAAAATAAAATACTACAATGAGGTAAAATTAGAAGTTTGATGCAAACACACTATTGTCACTCTTGGATCCATCCACTCAACCTTAATAGTGTATATGCATAGTGCTTTATTGCCCATGCACTTCTAGCCTAGTGAAACATGTTGTGGGAATGAGATTAAGTAGTGGAAAAGGTATGAAAAAATATTTTAAAAATTTTCATAAACACATTTTAATTGAATTTTATATGAGTAAAACTTTGTAAATTGTAAGGTGCACAACACATCATCATCTCTTATGAAATTTACAGCAAAATCATTTGGTCATATGAAAATCAAAAAATATAAGCACACACACACACAAAAATCAATTTATTACCTTTACCCTTTCCCACCTCAAATAATGGTATGAGCATTGTTCAAAACCCTCAAAATAGAAACCAGAGGAGCAAAGCCATCAAGAATTGATATAGTAATGTGCTAAATTCCCGCTAGAGAGGTTTGAAATGTTGGGTGAAAATTCCCTCGAGAAAATCCTTCAGTTTGGTTTCTTCACAAGTTTACATACTTCAATAGCTTGGTTGATTGTATGAATTGTTTGTTAACAAATTCCATTTCTTTAGTAAAGCTCATATTGTAACTTTACCGTGAAAACATAATTGTGTGTGTAAAATGCTCTTCACAACATCAATTAACATATGTTGTAACACAGCAGTCTTGCACAACAGAACCAAGGTTATCTGTTTTTCCAATGTGTTATTATATTTCATTTTGTGAATTAATTTGAGGATATCTTTACTATATTAAATATTATGTAAAATAAAGTATATTAAAGATCCTATCAAAGACAAAGTAAAAAGGTTGAATACCTTGTGTTGACAATGTGTGAAAAGGGTTCCACGGTAACTTGAACCACGGTGTTAGGGCGAGAAAGTGCTTTGTAGTCCGAATGTGAACGGTGGAATAGGGAGCGCGGCTGGGAGCGCACCGGGAACTGGGGACGCGGCGAAAATATCCACCATGAGGGCTAAAGATCCACCGAATCCGTTGCTGCCCCGGCTCCATCGTAGCGTTGTAAACTAAATTTGGCTATGGCGTCACTCAACCTCGCCTACCAAGCTTAATGCGCTTTCACTACATTTTACCAACCTTCACGAAGCTCGTGGCGAGTGTCACGACTCACATTCATACAAGCGTGCGGGAACTTCAGCAGGAGAGTGTGAGTCGACGAGCTAGAGAAGGAGTTCACTTTGTTTCTGGATATTTGGAGCTGATTTGATAATGTCTGGATGAATTGCGTTCGGTATTTGCTTCTGCTTCGAGACCAGTGTGGATGATAGAAGTTGAAGTGTTGCGACGAAGGAGCGCATTGGTTGATCGGGAGTATCTTGAATGATGACTGGATTTTTGATGCTAGGATGTAGTTTTACGTCAGGATACGAGGGGATACTTGGCAGGCTAGGGAATTAGATTGGAGCTTTTAGTTAGATTGCTCACTCGTTCGGTATTGTTATCCCTTTGATCGCGTCAGATCTGGCTCTGGAAGTAGGAGCGGAGGAGGCTCTGATTGTTTGCGTTCTGGTCGAACAGTTTTGGTGGAGCGAGGGCGAAGTGGAAGGGGTTTGAACGGTGGCATAGTTGTTGGATTTTGATTCTTGTTTCTCGTTTATAATTTTATTCAATTTAATATTCTAGGAGGTACGATCTTTGCAGCGATGGCGGAATGGCAGGAGAAAGTGCAGTCTATGATCATAGGTTTTGTGTTTGCGTTCATGGTGATGAAGCTTGTCTCAATGATATCTTCCTTCCGAGCTGCAAATTTGCGGGTGACACGAGGATCAAATGAGGAGGGAACGCTTGGTCCGGTTGTAGAACTGGGTGACGAACAAAGTGTTCCTCTTGTCGGTACTGACGAGGAAGTAGAACTCGACGGTGGTGAAGAAAAAGAGGATCGCGCATCTGTTCCCTCTTCCTCTTCGTCTGAGTCTGAGTCCGAGAATGATGCTGCACCAGCCTCTAAGCCTCGTGAAATTGACAATACCGACGAGGTCGGTGATTCCAAAGGTGAATCTAAGGATGAGGGGGTAGAATCTCAGAACCACGAGGAAGTAGAAGAGATCTTTACACCAGGAGCTCAATCTTAGAAAGCCCAGGTATGTTTTCTAGCAAATTCCAGTCACCGGCAATCTACTTGACATTTTTGGTTTTTACTTTTATTTTTATTATTTCAGTCTGTCAAGCAACAGTTTTTCTTTCTCTGAACCTTAATTATTGAAGCCTCATGTTGTGTGTTAATGTTATTCGATGTTTCTTTTGAAAGTTTAGGTGTGAGATTATCTGTGGAACATCGTGATTGTAATGTCAATCTTGTTAAGAACGAGAAGATAGATCGCATTTGTGTATTCGCAGTGCTTTGTTGTGAGGGACTTTTGGCCGAATTTTGATTTCGTGTATGATTCTGCTGGATTCATTGCAGATATTCGACAACTCGTGAAAGCATGTGGGAAGCATATCATTAAATAGGGCTCTCCCAAGTACAGGGCTCGTTAGATCTAGGGAATAGGTGGACTCTGCAGCATCAGTATCTCGTTTTGATGTACCTTGTCTGAAACACCTACGTTTTTTTCTTTTCTTTTTTTTGTTTCTAGTTGGGGGAAGGGGGTCGGTGTGTGTGATCCAAAGATCTGCAGAGGTGTGAGTAGTTTTATGCGTGATTTCATCGGCAACTTCTGCTGCTTCAGGAGCATTCCAGTTTCTATAACATTAAGTAGCTTTTACGAAGTGGTTTCCATCACATTTTTTGTAATTAGCTGCTCTATGTTGATATCGTTCCATCTTTGCATACTGCGGACTTTCTTTTCTTGGTTCAATAAATTTGCAGAAAATTGCTAGATTGTTTCACAACTTGGCTGCAGTTTTCCCAAAGTTGACGCTATGGCGCGTGTTAATTGCTAGCCAGTTCTACGGCTTACTTTTGATTTTTTTGGTTGTGTCCTTGCTATGCTGGAGTATTCAAGTGCGCATTTAACTTCACGCTCCACTACTTTAAACAGCTGATTATTCTTTAGCTGAAATCGTAATGGTGTCGGCTAATGAATTAGGTAATGGTGATGGGTGATCGCTGGTTTACTATGACCTTGTTTTTTTTGATTCCAGTATTGTCATGTTAGCTCAATAGTTGTTCAAACTGGGAAGAGAAAACACACATTTTTTATGTGTGGCCTTAGAAAGGTATCACGATTGCTTTCAGCATTGGGACCTCCTGTTATGCCACTTTTAAGAGTGTTGTACTGCAACTTAACAATTTCGGGAGGAACTCTTTGTAATGGTTTCCTATCAAGTTATGCTGGTAGAACCCTTTAGTTAGGTCTATTATTGTCAAAGTTATGGTGTTTATCTGGGCATTTTGAGGCAGTCTAGTGCATTGAAATAGTAACATAGTCTTCTCAAAACTACAACATTGTTAGTTTAGTCGGTTCAGGACATTGTCTTCTGAGGTAGAAAGTTGTGTTTATGTGGCATGCTGTATATTTTAGGATAGCTAATGTCTGCCATTTCTTAGTAATTTTCTCGGCGACTCTAGCTGTTGATGCAACGGTTGGTCAGGTTGTGCCGGCAGAACCCCGTACCTTGTGACTTATGTTTCCAGGTGGATGATGCTGCTGATGATACTGAGGCATAGTTGGAGGGAGGCTTCTGAGGGCCTTTAAACTATGAGAGTTCCAGCTGACTGCCCGTGCTAAATGGTAGTACTTCAATGCACATGGAAGTATGCCCACGTGCATCACTGGTGTTTGATAAGATCAATGACATGCTGATTATACTCGTACTAGTTACTCAATAACTATATTAGGTCGAGCATTGTAACTTTTCATGTCATATTTCAAGTTGGAACACATTCTAAATTCTACGCTACTGAATGTAGTTCTGCGGACAGCTAGCTTTCCAGACCTAACATAAATGATCGAATAAAAAAATGCGAGGTGGGATTATGTTGTAAAGCTGATACTGATTAGTGTGACTAGGTATTTACAGCTAATCTTGCCCCGTCTGTTTCTGAAAATCGGTTGCTTTTGTGCATTAGCAGGAGTGTGAAGCCAGTTGATCCAATTTATGAACTGGAAGCGCCTTCTAGATCTCTCGTTGAGCATGGAGCTACTGTGAGTACCTATGACAATGATGGAATCTTTTTCCTCGCACAATACCCATGAGACTAGCTTCAGGGGTTCAAGACTATACAATCTATACACAGACAGTCTTCATCTGGTGCTCAAAATATGCAATTAACAACTGGTGTATATTGTTGCGTTGGAATGAACAGGTACTAAGGAGTTCTAAAGCGTTTACCGCAACTAACACTTCTCTGTGACCTCGTGTTCGTAGATTTTACTTGCCAAATTTTTAAAATTTTCAGCTGCTTGCCTGTTTCAAATGATTCCTGTACCAAAGCCATTGAATTACTCTGTGGAACACTTTCACCTATATAAATATTGTATTTTAAAACTTTGGACATATAAAAAAAATCTTGTAAGCACTCGCAATCTTCCAAAAATCAGGAACATGGTTTCGTATTGCAATTCACATTCGATTCGATGAAGGGACAACTGAGTAAGCAATTCACTACACTTTCATGTGGAGCAGTGGAATTTGAACGTGCGAACGATAATTTATTTTTGCGGAGATTCAAAGCAACAAGTTTAGTTGTAACATTTTACATCACGAACGTAAATGTGTGTGAATTGATATAGACTTTTGTTCCAAGTCTACCAGGAGTAGAGTGCAGGTACTGATAATTGCTAATCAACAAGTTTCAAGAGAAAACACGAGCAACAGAGACAAACTGACATTAGCAGCAGTTTCCTACGCATCGTTTGAGTGGGTGAAAATGAATTGACTTGAACACACATGTTTTTTCAGAAGGAATTCAATAACATTCGGAGTTCAAATCTGTGGAACTACAATAAAATCGCTCTGTTCTAAAATCGCTGCTACCTATTGGAATTTTTGCTTCTTTGTGCAATATCTTCAAATTCATGGTCAAACATGAGAGTATGCATGAAGCAGCTAAACGGAAGGAAGTATTTAAACATGTACATTTATAAGACTGAATCAAGTGGTTTATGTGATATCGGCCCGTCAGTGATATTGACGGAAGAATCGATTCTGATAATCAATGGTTGCAGAACCTCAGGCAGATGGTCAGTGGTACCGAAGGCTTCTGCAGCACCGATTAGAGTGTCGTTCTCACCGCCTGATTCTTCGATGGCAGTGCGTAGGGCGTTCCTGGCTATTCGAGTTAGGAGAAAAATCACCAAAACTGCACATGCACAAGTAAATAGTCATTCGACCGTGACATGAGATCCTGAAATATATATAAAGACATTATTAGTGAATCAAATAAATGATTTTCATAACAGATGCAGAAGAGACGTACTTGTGGCGACAAACCCAACAGCCAGCATAATCTGCAGATAAGGACAAGCCAATAACACGTATCAGAAACTAAAGACAGCAAAACGTAAGCTGTGAAGAAAGTTCCATCACAAGTAGACATGCAACTAAACCATCAAGCTCGACTGTTGATAACTAGCCTCTGACAAAACCTTGCCGTGTTTCTTTCGGCTCTCAGTTCAGATTTTAAAAACATAAAAGAACAAGTCAAGGTATAGCAAGTAATTCAGTTGTGTTGAACTACTACCACACGGGCTCGGCTGAAATGAGCTCCACCATGACTGATCTCTGCAATATCCTTGATGGTTGTCCCCGCGTACACAAAAGCCAGTGTCATAGGCTGCACGCACGGCGATGACGACAAAACATCAGCGTAATCTTCCCATCCATTTCTCTTTAGGCCGAGCAATTCTTTTGATATGTTCAACAGAAGTACATATAATGGAAAGAACGGATTTTCAAAGAAGTCTTCAGAGATCACAATTGAAACTAATAAACTCCGATTATATCCAACAATGAAAGAACGGATTGCACCAGGGTGTTGGTAGCCACAAATCATATCAGAGTGTGCATACAGTTAGGTTCCTAGAACATACCATCACTCCAAACCAGGTAGCAAGGATGTAGCTTGTGGAGCTGATAGGGGTGACTGACAGGAGATAATTCAATACGTTGAAAGGAAAAAGTGGCACAAGCCGTAGCAACAGCACAATCTGCACGAACGAAAAAAACACAGTTAATATGTAAGATAAACCTGATTCTTTTAGGTCCACTTCAAACCTACATCTTGCAACTGCATGCATTTGCTCATTTTACCAAGATTGAGCAAAAGCGAACACAAGAAACTTGTGGACACACCAAGTAATGGCCCGCTAGTAATGATTGCTGTAACCGCCTTCATGTACTAAAACGAATACAGTTCAAAACTCTGGTACATAGTTCTACAGACTAGTAAATTACAGCATAGGGTAATTGTGTTTGTACCTTAAAACCGGATTTCCGGACAGCAATTCCAACAGCTTGAAACTGTGGATAATCCTTTAACTTCGAGGTTACGTAAGTCCTTCCGACCTGTATTATCAACATGATCCATTCAGAGAGTATCCGTTTCGAATTACTTATTGCAAAACGACCAAGACAATCTGATGTAAGTGCACATAGAATTTGCAAGCTACATGGTTGCTAGTGCAAAAGAAACTCACCGTTCTGCCAACTAGAAATGCAGCAGTCGCACCCAAGGTCGAGCCAATGGAATCCGTCACAAAGCCAACCCACAAGCCAAATAGATATCCTCCTCCCAGCTGCCAGAATTAGAATCAGTTTGGCACGAAATATTGTAAACAAACCTTTACACAAATTGCACTGAACACCAGCATGATGGTGATAGTTTAACCCCACTGAAATAACCCAAAGATAACGTCCTGGCTTGACAATTGCAATTGTTGGTGAAAGTCTGAAAAAAATAATAAAATTACCGTAAGGATGGAAGCTGGAATTGCCAAGACTGAGCACGGAACATACGCCAACGCCCTGCAAAATTAGCGAGCACCGAATTAAGAGACGAATGTTATTAGACCTACACTAATAGCAGAATAGATATCAAGCAAAAGACGAAACACTAGGCAGAGACTTTGAGTGGCTCAAGCGAATCTTACAAAATAATTGGACCCCAGGCACCAGCATCTTTCTGTACCCACATTAGAAACTGCTTCATGGTCTGCATAACCATTACATTATGTGGTTGTCAACTGGATCATGCAGTATCCCTGTGATTAAATTAAAACTAAAGTATGAAGGAAAATGAGATTGGACCAACTTACAGAAAAAGACTGACCAAACAATAGCATAGAGATACTGTCTGATCTATTAAGTCTTCAACATTTTGCCAATTTAGAATTCAATACTGCCCTACCCATTAATTATGTAATATAGTATTAAGAGAACAAGATCAAAACAAGCTATAGTCATGGCAGCGTCAAATTACCGTTTCAATAGCGTGGGAAAATTGAGGCAATTGAATGCCAGCGCCAAGAATAACGAGAACGAGAGTAACAGTTAGTAATAACCGCCAAACTCTTATGGGCATGCCCACCCGCCATCGCCGCGTCTTCTTACCGATATCTGATGCTGGTCGTTTCCCCGCCAGGTGGGAGCGGATTTTAGCTGAAGTCCCCATCTTTACGACCTTCATGTACACTTCAAAATTTTCTTTTGCATTCGTTTGTCCGAACTCCGTCCCAACACCTATCACCGATATCAATTTGGCATTAAATATGTACTTTGCATTTGATAATCAATGTTGACTAGAACACCTACAGACCGTCTTCCTTTCTCCTTCAGGTGCAAAATTCAGTTTCTAAATTTCTTCACTGCCTGGCAATGCTAACCTCGCAAAATGCGACGTGGTACCTGCAACGGCCTGGCCACTTGATGAGTGCGATGCAGAGATCAAAAAGTGGTTACTGGGTATTAAAGTCGAGGCTCTCCAATTACACTAGAAAGAGCTTAAGAATGGAATGTTGTCCTTTTTTAACTCCAAGGAAACCTAGCTACAATCTTCCGGAATTCCTAATCCCAAGTTGAAATGCATTCAATATGGTACTGCGGCCCTCTTTAGATCAACCCGATCAACACAGTACCATAATGTCAAGGAGTACGACTCCTTCAAATCTCCTCTACTTTAACATCTTCGATTCGAATAGCCGCTTCTGTCTTAAATATTGCATTCAAAGCACACTTGACAACGAACTTTCTTCGAAGTATCAGTGTAGCCACGAGATCTAGATCGCAGGAAAGCAATTCGTAGCTTGTCCAAAACCGACAAGGTTCCCTACAATGTTCCACCGATGTGCAACACGCCTGTTCTCTAGCTCCAGCAAGCAATGTATGTACTTCCGGGGGTTGCCTAACCAGTACAAACCCTAGCAAAGCAGAACTAAGACCCCAACAGAGCTTTCTACAAATGCAACCTCACGCAAGCACAATGTAGCTTTGTCAGGTCCACTCTCGCGAATCACCTCGACGACACAACCCACTCACTGCATACTCACTTTCATGTATGAAGCACCACGACGTCACATCTAAGCTTATGGTCACCTGGAAACACTACCGTGATCTCGCTCCGAGGCCTAATCTCTCACACACACACAAAATCAACAACAGTCAATTCAATTCAAACCTCCGCAACCACTCACTTCAATCCAATCTACACTCACGCTTCCGCAAACCCCGACACGCATGTCTAGGCAATGACGTGCACCCCAAGTCCCACCCCAGGACTAACAAACAACTGAAGCCCAAGAATGAGCAATGGCATGAATTACTAAAAAAAACCCAGCCGTAGAAATCGGTTTCCTCTCGAACCCACACACCGATATCTTTGGGGTCAGTTGGGCAATCACCTGAAAGCGGGGTAGATGACCCAAATCACGAATTTTTACCATACTCGCGGCTTGTGAAGCTTCAGGCAAGTGGCGTTGTAGAGCATGGCGGAGGAATTTTGAGCCCATTTACGCGCAGATCTTGCAGTTGGAGAGTTGGGTTATGGAGCAATCATGCAGTCCGATCGGGGGGCAGGCACATTATTGGATAGAGAGCGGTGATTGAATTCCGGCGATGGCGAACAATTTTCTCGGCGACGAGGACTTGGATGATGAGCGCGGGCGAGAAGAAGAAGAGACTCGCTTTTATCCCTGTTCTCGCGACTGGTCGTGATTGGGTCAATACTATATGGATGAATGATTACTTGGAATCTCATCCTTTGGATGATTGTTTCGATCTGTTCGTTGCGCGAATGAATTTATTAGCTGAGGCTTTTTCCAACCGATTTGGCCCTTCGATCGAGTTTGCATTACAACTTTGGGATTGTGTGGTGTTAGTTGTGTGTGATTTTTTCTTTTATAGAAGGTGGGTAGTGTAAAAGAAGAGATAAAATTTGCATCTTTGTGTATAAATGTTTATTTTGCTTAAGGTAATTATTTTTGTTGTAGTATGTTTCTAATATACAATGATGTTATTATTATTTTTTTTTAAAATAAATAACTTAACTTAATATATTTTTCTAACATCTAGTATGTAAGAATTAATAGTAACTTTATTTTATTTTATTTTTTTTTTTTAAAGAAAGAAAATATATATATATATATATATATATATATATATGGTTTGTATTTTGAAGTATAATTCTATAAGTATTTTTTCTTTTATTTAATGAGCATACTTAGATTATCAATCTTAGATTTTTAAACCATGTTATATTGAATAGAATTGGTATTATTTTTTATTATTAATTTCTCTATATCATTGCAATACTTTTTTAAATTGCTTTTATAAACATTTATGAGATAAGTAGACTTCCACCTTAAATACTTGTACAATCGTTTTTGCAACTTCTTTGATCCTCTTCACAAATGCTTATATGTTTTTACTTTCCTATAGACTCTCTATTCACATTACTGTCTTTTTAAACTTCTTCATTTCATGTATTATTTATATTACTTATATGCAATGTCTTCAAGTTGACTCATATTGCTGAGATTGATAATATAACTTGGAATTTTAATGCTCTATATTTAATACAATATTATATTTTATAGTTAACCAGTAATACACATTGAAAACCAACATGTGACTGTCTTAAACAAAATTGTATATAATACTTGGATGAATAATATTCTATTCTATTCTATTATATTATATTTTTGTATGGCATGTGCACAAGAATGATGTTTATGATCAATATACAAACAAATTAAATATATAAATTTTATTTGAATAAGATGTGTTTTGAAATTTTTGGAATTCTATCATTTGGTGCTTGTCCACAATTCCAGCTTCAAAATAGAACAATATCTTTAAATACTAGTTTTAAAAGTTGCTACTATCTATTTTTATTTAAAATAATAATATTGATTACATAATCCACAGCGGATATGTAATTAATAATATAATTTTGAATTTCATAATAACCAATTAATTTTATACAAAAAATGCATATCATATATCACAACACATTTATATATAAGAAGGTAAAAATTTTAAAACATAAAGAGTAACAATTTTGCACACTATGTATATAATATGTTTAAATTAATATAAACCGTTTTTTTTTTAATCATAAAGTTTAAACATGATGTTATTTTTTAAAACTTTTTTTTGTTATTTTTCCATTAACATTATTAAATAATTCTTAGTATTTTCAAATGTTTTTAGAATTTATATAATTGTTTCAATCATTTAGACATACATTCTTCTGTTTTTTAAAATAATTATTTAGAAAAGAAGGCTTCTAATCAAAAGAAAAGAACCCAATTTTTAAATTTTATTTACACACATAGATCTACCTAATTTGTTTTAGCTATATAGTAAAAATCTATTGGTTCTATACAACATCACTATTTTTTGTAATGTAATCACCATAATATCATATTATCTCAATATTTTATATCAACCATTTTGATTACTAAACTGTGAAATTAACATAATATGTGAAATTATTAATCATTGATAAATGAGATCTTCAACACAATCCTTTAGATCAAATGTATAATACTATTTACAAAATAAAATTTTAGAAATAAAATAAATCTATAAACAGATATATATATATATATATATATATATACACACATATATACATAATACAATATACAACCATGTAATAAAATAAGCCTATTTATATAAATATAATTATATAAATATTTGCACCAATTATAAATTAAAATACAAACTACCAAAAAATTAGATTTTCTTTAATAATATCTTCAATTGCTTAAGAAACAAGAAAACCATCTTCTATTACTTGTTCTACTAAATATAAATAATTTATTTATGTAAAATATAAGTAAAAAATATATATATTTATGTAAAATATATTTATTTGCATATACTACACAATAAAAGCATCTTTAATTAGTTTCCATTCTTCATTGAAAAAAAATAAAGTAATTGCAATTAATATGACTAACGGAGAAATTTAAACAAATGGATCATTTTATACCTATACACTATATGTATTAAAATATAATGAAATTCTAATTTACCAACTTAGACAATTGAAAGAAGACAACCCAACTCAAACAATATTGCTTGGAATAAAACTTGAGAAATATAGACGTAAGATAAAAATAAACGAATTAAATCTTTCAAAATACAAAGATTTATATTCCACAACAACCAACAAACTTTATTTTCACTTTCCAATATTCTCATGTTGCTAATTGCTACCATGAACAATTTGCCTCTCAAGACCAATCTCTACCAATAACTATTCATCCACATTTCATTTGTTGCTCAAGTTCTCATTTAGTTTTGAATTACAAATGGTTTTATTGGGAACCAACCTAGCTTTTCCATAGGATGAATCTTGCTACAAGCCATAAACAAATGGTTGAGTCCAATATATGGCCAATAAAAAGAAGGTTCAAACTACAAGCACACCCCAAATTGCCACATGCACACCCATTATGTCTATTCCCACCCAAGGTCTCTAATTGGTTAATCCAAATTATTTTTTCTGGTCCTCTACTCCCTCTCTTCATTGTTCTGGCATAGTTCTCAATCCCCTTCCTTGCTTTGGCATGGGGTCCCAAATCAATGCAAGTCCCACCATTGAAGCAAGAAAAGAAAAAGAGAAGAGAACCAAGACCCATGCCATAAAGAAAAAGAAATGTAAATCAACCAATCAAAAGTCTTGGGTATGTATATAGACATAATGGATGTGTGTATAGCAATTTGGAGTGTGCTTATAGCTTGAGCCCAAAATGAGATATGACAAAGAGCTAGAGGAGGTGTAAAATACCATCATTCTCACCAATAGCTTAATCAATTATATGCATTGATTGCCTCGTGGAGAAACAAGGGTTAGAAACTATCTATTGACACTAGCAAAATACTGAAAATTAAGGATATTTTACAAACTATAGCTTTAAAACAAACCAGTTACCCACATCTAGGAAACAAAACAACAGAGTTGCAGGTGATTGAAAACATGTGCAACAACCTTCCACAAGTGATCATGATTATGAGTATAGGAAAGTAGTTATGAAGTGACAGGAAACTATCACTAGAGAAGTTATCTCAAGGTCATAATTTTGTTTAATAACTGCCACTCACCTTTGGTCTAACAATACGAAATAAAATTTGCGATATAATGCACTTCGCCATAATCCTTTGATACACAAGCTCTTTCTAACAACCGTCCAATCTGCACAAACTGAAGCCTGATGGCTCCTTGCGGTATCACGACTGTATCAATGCGTTGAATCCTGAAAATAACATCTTTTGATAACAAGTTAAGAATTGTTACTTGACGTGTTATTTTTGGGAATTGGGAGTACAACGGATAAAGATCCTCCGCTGATCACGAAAAATTGCAGAAGCATCTTGATCCGTAACAGCTTCATGAAAATATTCAAGACAATTTCATGCTAAAGGAAATTCTCGAAATTCTACTCTCTGAAGGTTGATATGAGTTGAAAACCCCAGAGCCTCCGGACGGCTCAACTGCACACGAACTGAAAATATACTATGTGTATGCATGTACGAAACACCTCTTGGTTCGAAGCACAGGAGACGGTAACCAGTCTCCCATTTGGAAAGCTTTTCTGTAGATGCTGCTGACAGCTTCAACCAAATTCTTGTGTTGCGCCTAAAATACTCTCATCACCTAAAATAACTTGGCCCTCAGGAAATGATAACATGTATCACTGAATGATAAACTGGCTTCGAGCCCCAGAACCAACGTAACGATTGAATATCGGTTGGCTCCACAGATCTCGACAGCCAGTAATGGTGAAGGCGCTAAGTCATTTTACTGTTATCTATCTCCCTTAGCAGCTTCCTCCTTACGTATCCGTTCTTCTTCCTCTTTGTTGTAGATGGCATTTAGTTGCCGCTCAAGCTGAACGGAGAAACAATTAGCATTTCTAGAGTCAGGACTAATACCAACAGCAGCTAAATCGATCTAAATGTTTAAGTCAAAATAACTCCCTAGAAACTAGTTAATTACAACCAGATCAACGGAACCAGACTGCCTACATACAAGCAAAGGAAAACAATTTACCTGAACATTCCTGAGTTTTACAGCTTGCAGCTCGTCCACAAGGGTTGCAATCCTGCTTAGTTGGGCAAGGTAAATGTGTTCAAATGTTAGTATAAGAAGTTCCATTAATTTATAACTCCGAAAGACATGAAATTGTGATCTCAAAACTGCCAACGTACTCTGCTAGACTGAAAGGGGGTAACTAGCCTGGACTGAAGTTCTGAAACTTGATGTAGAAGTTCACGCTCCCTGTCAGTTGATACCTCCATCTGGCCATCATTAAACAATGATGTCAAGGGACAAGACCACATTCATAAAGGATCTCAGAAAAATCACAGAAAACTACGACAGTGAACCACGGCATAACGCTACAAAGAGAAAGTCGAGCAAAATGGTGTCACCTCAATTATCTTACATGTTAGTGATAGTACAATTCATCAAATTATTGCGATAGGTTTTAAGGGGCAGAAAGCGAATCGTAACATTCAGGAACTATCGAATAGATCCTCTCCATGAGTGAAAATTAGAGGCAAAGCTTCGCAAGGTACTCGGAATTACATAATAAAGACGAACAACCAGTCCACGTATAAATACCAACCGCACAATCATCGCAAGACCTAACACTAAATACTTTATATGCATGCGTTCTCACCCCGCTAAATTCAGTTGCGGAACTCCAAACCACTATTTTAGCAACCTAAGAGATTAGAAAGCTACCAGTTTATTGTGCACACAAGAGCAATCAAAGAGGAATGTGATCATCTTACCAAAACTGCTTAAGACCATAACCAACGAAACTCAACCAGGCTCTCATTCCTTGGTCCTTACCAGACATTCAGGACAATCTCAAACATTTGTAATGTAATCGAGGTAAAAAAATAAATTCCAATCTTACCGAATGTTCGATTGCTGAGTTTGTACTTGAAGTTCGTGAAAATCTGGACATAGAGCTAACAGAACAGACTGCACATTCCGACCCAAACAGAGCAAATGTTAGAGTCAAGGCAATCAAAGGATTACATAGCAAGGACTTGAAATCTTGAATACAACAGAGAAAATCCTTCACAAAACTAATCAAGCTTCCAGGTCCCAACATGCACACATAATAATAAAACTCTTGAAGAAATGACGATGTGAAGTGATGCCTACCGCTGGCAGCGTCTTGTGGGCTGAGACTCTGAATGAGGTGTAATAAACTATCCTGAAGCATAAATAGCACACAATAATTGTTAGACTCGAAAAGGTAGCTAGCAAATATAAGAAAATGCTCACAAGAGAATAATCATGCATACAACCTGGGCTCAAACCACAAACATATCTACCTGCTGTTTTTGTCCATGATGAAGGATTTGCTGGAGTTGAGGAAGAATAGTTGCTATTGGTGTTGTGACATGAGAATTCTGTTGTGATGCTTGCCCACTAGTAGAAGAAATATGCTGCGAAGAGGGCGAATGCTGCAAAACAGGCGTATGCTGCGAAACCCGGAACACCACACAACTCATCAATATGAATCGCAATGCGATCCTAGAATTGTCTATGAAGCCTTGAACCTACGAAGATAGAACGAGGAGATAAAGTCACCAATAAACTGATCTTCAAAGGTTAGGTCAGGTCAAATAGATGACAACTGTGACCTGTCATTTGCGATCCTAGATACTATTCTTCATTGATAAATAAGATACTTAAATTAAACTTAGAAGAGAAACTTGTTAGGGTTCTTTTCAAGTTATGATAACCCCGAGCGAATGCTGTCGTAACTAAAATCCCAGCTTTTAGTGTTCGCTTCCAACATACTCAAAATGTACTCTAATTACAGCAACTTCCGCTACAACGTTCAAAATTTACAAGTAAATCCATCCACCTTGCATCGCCCATGTCAGGGCGAGAAAGGTGAAACCTAACAAGATTACATACGAAAAGGGAAGAGCTGAATCATACAGGAAGCCTTCGTTCAGCGGACATAAAGTCGCCAGTACTAGCAGACTTGGGAAGTGATGCCTGCACAATGAGTTAAGTATGCACCGGGATGAAATGTAAGGTCCGTACGCTGCTTAAAAACTGTGAACACCTCATACACGTCTTTCACATACCTACACAACTAGACCTACAAGATCACTCATCAAGGCTTCTTATACCCTCTTTCACATAATCACCAGAACAGACATTCATTAATCGTATTACTTGTCTTACCAACTTGGAGGATATTACGTCCAGGTTGTACTAACACAAACATGATTAAACATATGTTAAAAGCGATCCTAATCCTATGGAAGCAGCCAACATCAAATGTGAAAATATATAAGAAAGAACATACCTGTGTGTTTGAGGACTTTCGGGAGCTCAAATGAGGTGACTCCTACATAATCACAAATGCCAAAGTGAAAAAATGTATCAAAGTTTCTTGTTACGAATTGCTCGTTTGTTTAATAAAGTTTGAATTCAAGAGGCATAAAAACTAGAGCACATCGAGAGAACACAAAACGTTGCTTCTAATTAACCATTGAATGCAAATGCGTTTCTTTATAATATGTTGCATACTCTGAAAGTAAGCCATCCCGCAAGAAAATTACCTCGAAGTCTGTATCATCTGATGTCACGGAGAAGCGTCCTTTCTGAAGTACAGGTCCTTTCTGGACAGGAGCCTTAACCTTTTCATCTGACACCTCTTTGGTTCCTGAAAATGATCAGCTTCAGTCAACTTGAACATTCTTGCACAACATTTGTGGAACAATGGAAAGCATATGCCTTAAAGATGCAACATAAAAATTGAAAATTTAAGATGAAATATGCGTAGATGATATTTTGAATATACCGCATGATTGCCTCGACATACTGGATGTTTGCGATCCATTTATTGCTTTCTGGTCAAAATTGGAGCGGTCAGAGATGATATTTCCGGATCCAGTGAATGGCCGTTCACGTTGCACAACACGACTAGAATCTTCACCACTTCGTCCACCTTGACGGTGATCCTTATCCCTGCTAAAATAAGTGATCATGAAGTCGTTAAAAAAGGAACACAGCAAAAAAAACATCTACTAAGGGTACTGCAATGAATTCCGTTTCAGTCTAAATTATGTAAACATTGACATTAGAGCCAGCACTACCTGATCCCCATATCCCCTATGGTTTACTTAAAGCTATCCTAGAAACATGACAATCGTTCTTTACAAAAGCATACAAAAGTGATTGAAGGCGTTGTGAATCCAATAAGTAGTAATAGCATTCTATGCTTTCATCTCACCAGTCCCACATATATGTTAAGCTTGGGAGCTTACAAAAAGCATTCCAATGGGACATCAATAGATAAAAAGTGAACCAGGTTAGGAAGATAAACCTGTCACGATCTCTTTCGTCCAAAGTGGTGAGCCCACGGATTGACGACAGAATACGCTCGCTGCCAACGCGACGTATTTCATCTTTTTCTGAACGCTCATCGGGACGTCTTGGGTCCCTTTCTTCCTTTCTATCCTTATCATCACCTCGTCGTTGCTCTCGGTCCTCCCTTTCCTTACGTGTCTCATCTGATTTCCGACTTTCCCTCGGAGAACCATGCCAACTAGGACTCTCACCGTCATGGTCATCCCAGACATCAAACCGACCACTGCATGTATAAACCAATTTAATTACCACCAACATCAGCAACACAGCTTTATTGTGGATTGCACATATGAGACCAACACTAAAGAAACAATAATGACGAAACTCTTGAGTCAACGTTTATTCGTGTAAAAAGGTTTCAAACAAACAGCTCATGTTAGGGTCTGTTCCATGGACTTGACAAAGAATTCCGTCAACAAACTATGAGGAGTAACTTGAATAATCTCCGATAAACAATTGAAAACTGTCATCGGTGCCAGGAAAGTGTACTCACATATGCTTAGGCTCTTTCCTGCTAGATAGTGGTGCAGTCCTACAAGTAGAACATGTTACGTCACCGTTTAAAAGCTTCAAATAAAACAACCGATATATAGTAGCCTAATTTCAAAAGTTGCAACATCATACTAATTCAAGTATACTGCATAGAGACCTGGCCCTAAAGGCAATGTGATAGGACTCATGACATCTGATCAAACGACTACACTATTTAAACAAAACTGGTAGAAATACCCCCAAAGCTCTAAAAGAAAATGATATTGCACTAGTTACCTGGCACCTAAAATAACAATCCAGCGTTGACTCTTATATTGTGCAACTTACACTCACCTAGATATATTTGCAGATTTAGATTGTCCTGGATTTGGAAGGGGTCCAGATCTGATTCTTGTAACTCGTTCTCCTGCCTGTCGTTCACACCAATCGACAAAATAATATATAAAAAAGGAAAAAGGAAAATTAAAGGTCACAACAGATAGAAGGCTACATCAGTCACCGAGCAACGAACCAACGTTCATACGCTTAATTGAAGAGGTGGAGTCGACAAAAGATGAGCTAGACATCAAACGTGTTGAGTTCATAAGTCATATCCACATTTCTTACATCATTTGTGGTCTCGGCAATGATTGAATGAATGGTAACTGGTAATTGAATTCTGTCGGACGAAGATTCATGACAAAGTGGCGGCTGAGCCAATGGGGATAAACAATGCAAGTCGGCCTCCGTGATTTCTTCTTTTGATGGAGTAACTGGAGCTTGAGAAATCTCTTCAACTTCCTTGTCCACAGCAATCTTTAAAACTTTAGCGACTACAATTTCTTCATCATCTTGAATCTGAAAGGAAACGCCACAAACATTGATTTTAGAATCAGAAAATATTTTAAAAAAAATGATCACGACGACAAACCGATTGATGAACCGGAATCAAAGACAACATCGAAACTAAACTCTATCTTAAGGTATCACTGTCAACCTTTAAAACTTTGAACAAGATGAATCGTCTTGGAAGTAATTAATGACACCCACTTCTGAATTATGTAATGAAAACATAATGTGAAGCTAAGCAACCCCTCACAGTCTGTCATATACTGCCATTCCATTATGGATAAGCACAATCTTTAAAACCTTAAGTTCTAATGAAACTATCAATAAACGGAAACTTCGGAACATTTGAAGTGTAACAAATATCCGATGACAGTTTACGTCAGATTTTCCACATGCTAAATGAATTTTAGCACTTAGAAATGGCAAGGAGACAAAAACTACAGAGAATTCTGTTATGGCAAACTAAAATGTTGATGAATGATGCTTTTCACAACAAGGTTGCGTGCTCCAACAGCTCATGCCTCAGGAATTCACCAAACATTCAGGATATTGAGGTTATTGTAGAGAGTAAATTTTTATGTGATGAAAACAACAAAGTAAATACAAGCACGCAGAATGCCTTCAGCATAACTGTAAACAAAAACACACCAATGCTGCTTGAGCCTTCAAATCTTCAACATTGAAATTCCAAGCGCTGACTCCTCTCTTGTATTCATTCTGGGCAAAAGTGCCAAAACAAATATTAATAATAAGCAACAGCTACCACACTACAATCACATAGAAATCGAATTAGTTTCCTAATTATAACAAAATTCTTAACAAGAAACTTCGACAATGCTAACGTAAATTTCGACTGGGGGTCACAAAGATTGTCAAGTAACATTAGCACGCAAAAATTAACAATCAACACAACAAGTTCTGAATCTCGACAGGGACTGTTGCAGCTTCACGTATCAAATAACGTTGTTAATAAACAATACGAGAGCCAGCTTTTCTCAGTCGAAGCAATACCTGAGATTGAGCTTCTTGCTCATCGTACGGCTGGATCTTTTGAGCTAGCCGATTGGCATCTTTGATCTGCAAAGCAAGTGATAAATACAACCTCGCGTAAGATAATATTGCAACTAACTAAGGACTCCGAAAACTTCAAGAAGATTATTAATGATCAAAGCTGAATGGTAAGCTCACCCAACATAAGTAGATGAATCATTGTTATGCTCAAGAATGTGTTAGACAAACAAGAAAAAGGAAAAGAAAACCTTGAGATTTTTCACACGCTCTCCTAGAGGTGGCAATCCCTCCAAAATATGACGAGAGATATAATCTAATGAGCGAGCCTGCTTGAAAAATGAATGTCTCAAAAGCTTCTCAGCAGTAGGCCGTTTGGCTGGGTCCTTTACTAAGCACATTGCAATCATCTCCTTGAAAGACTGCACCCAAAAAAAATGAAACTGGTTATTTACATTCAAATGGTATCATAGTTAAATGCAACTTTCCTACACAGTCTGAACATTTAACAAAGGGAGCAAACTTGATCGGACAAACCTTCTCCAACGAACATAATGTTCCTCACATAAACTGCATATCCTCATAAAAACTCCAAACTTAAGATTGATAATAGAACATTACATACGAAGGGGAAAAAAGTTCTATCATTTAGAGCACATTGTGCAATTCGATATTGTACTGAGATAAATAGATTTCTAATGCCTTGATACAATTTAAATATCCATAACCTTTCCAAATTTTAACGCAAATAGAATACTTTTATATATATATATATATAAAGGATAACTTCCACATCAAACGAACCTTGGAAAATTTTTTATCGCGCTCATAATCCAGCCCAGGAGGAGCATTTTGCAAAGTCATCAGCAACACCTGTGGCACAGAACAATTAATATGACACAAAAGACCTGGTAGATGTCATCAAATGACAGTAGATTTCAAATAGAAGCAGGAAGCAAGCGAGGTTTTTCGGAACAAACAGTAAAGGAAAACGTTCATGAACATGAAGAGCCAGAGGGTAATCCTGAAGAGCAGTGTGTATGACATCCAGGGTATGGTTAACAGTCTAAAATGTGTACCTTCATAGGAGGGTACTTGGAAAAAGGTGCATGACCATGAGCAAGCTCCAGAGCAGTTATTCCAAAAGACCATATGTCGGCTCTGCCATGGAGAAAGACAATCAAAACTAGGATGGTAAACATTTCAACAGAAACAGACTTCCATAATTACTCAGAAAAGTTTTTGAGCGGAGGACACAAAAATTATCCACCATCCTACAAGAAAACCACAAAGAAAAGAAAGGATGATAAATTACGAACTTGAAATCGTAACCATTCAGTTGTTCCATAACTTCAGGTGCCATCCTGAAAATTTATAAGAGCAACCAATGAAGGAATTAACATATTAGTTATGCTTCACACCTATATACGACATTGATAACTGACTTCTCAATTTATTATCCACCAATACCGAAAGGCGCAATCAGGCAAAAACCAGTCGCAAAGGGAGCAGAAAAGTAAACACATCAAATAGAGCAAATAAGTCAAACACCAATATTTGAGCAAGAAAACTGCTCTAACAATTTACTGCGTGGAGGATATAATAGAGAGCAGAGAAAACGGCTCGAAAAGTTAAAGATCTCGTTTGCAAAGCAAGAGATTGAAGAGTGTATCTGTACCAGCAAGGTGTTCCAACAAAGGTATTCCTGGACCGCTGTCTATCACCAGTGTCGAACATACATGCTGAAACACCAAAGTCTCCAAGCTTCACAGATCCGTTTGAGTCAACTAATATGTTTCCTGCCTGAAAACAGCCAACAAAATGCACCACATAAAGTGCAAGTAACACTATTTACACGCAGCCGTTGGAAACAACACCTCAGATAATATAGTTTATCTACCCTTCCAAGTTTAAATTTAATCACAAGCGCGCACCGGCATGCGCAGTAAAAAATGATAACCGGGCTACCAGACGAGACTATCAGTAACCATCAGTTTAGTAGTGACATATCACCCTCTTTATCATCGCTTCTGCACCACCCAGTATGGGATGCATGCAAATATGCTTAAAGTATCCACTCTTCTTCTTTAATGGCGAAGTTCCTAAAACTCTCGTAAATCAACAAATAGAACTCCAGGAACAGCATTGAATATGAGTAAAAGGTACCTTCACATCTCGATGAATATGGCCCTGACGATGAAGGTACTCAAGTGCTTTTAAGGATTCCTTCAGTACAGTTGCAATGACAGGCTCGTCAAAACCATCTGGATAAGCCGCTTTCATAATATGCAAACATGATCCACCTGCCATGTAAGGCATAACTACCCAAAGATTTTGGCCAACAACGAAGGAGCAGTATGCTTTCACCACATTCTGATGATTAATTAGGCTCATTGTCTGAGCCTCGCGGCGTATATCATCCTGCACCCAGTCATATACCATCAGCATCTTTCTTCACGAACTTGTTCTTTGTAAGGACCTCCAGTGCTGGTAGTAAAATAATGTCAAACAATGAGGCACACGACTTCCAAGTGCGTAGTTCAATCCTCGGAGCATTATAGAATAATATTGAAGAAATAATGACTATTTCAGACAAAAGACGTTCAAACCAAATAAGACAAATTTCTTGTTATTAAAATATTAAAATTTTGCATTCAGTCAAGTATTCCGGACATTAACTCGGTAAAACATTTTAACTAGAATATCACTCAAGTTAAAGCAGTAGCATGACACTTACCAGATTACTGTTGCATTTTTCGAGATCCAAGCTCTTAATCGCCACAATCTCATTGTATGTAACGCAATGGGCCCTATAAACTATCGCACTTACACCCTGTCCGACTTCTTCATAAAGCTTGTATTCTGAAGCTACTAAAGGATACGTCCGCTTTTCTACTTCTGGCAGTGTGCCACCTCCTGTCGGCATTTTGAATGCAGTGGATTGATATGGAAGTATATTATTGAGTTGCAGAGGCACTACAACCCATGTCGTCTCCTGATAAATGGACTGGATAGCACTTAAAGCCCCTGCTGTTCATATCATTATCAAATCTCAATTAAAAAGTCTATAAGAGGAATCCTTTTCTATCTGTACATCACGCTTTCAACTGAATCTGAGTAGCCCTTCATGTTCAGGGGAACTCCTCAGCTTATTACCTCTGCATCGCCAGTCTCCTAAAATGGAGCAATCTCTGGAACTCCCGCATCCCAATACCACACCATCACCTTGTGTTCTAAGCCCGCTCACTTACAGGCAACTGACCTGATCTGTTCCAGAACCTCGAAATGTACCATCCCTTAATGAAGCCACTAAACCAGCTTTTAGAGCTTCCTTCAATAGTTCCATAAAATGTTATGTCTCAACATTCTTCTACTAAACTTTTGTGATAATCGAGCTACCAATTGTGATATCATGTAGCAAGAGCATTATCACTTGATCTGTATATGATAAACCACACCTCAGAAGCTCTTCTTGCGTGTATCTCAGAAACGTCAGTGTCATCGTCCCTGCAAAACAATCATCATTCATAAGTACAGAGACGTCACATAGAATCACGTAAGAAACTTTCCCACTCAAAACGCGAAACATACACAACATCAGCCATCGCAGTCCCACGGCCAGGGATTGATCCTATGCAACACTCCAGCTTCAAGATAGAATGAGGTAGAGCTGCTCCAAATGCAAAGATCGATTTGAAAACGTCATTGGTGGAAAGACGTAGTTCATGAACTTGCGAACTTACTCAGCATGTCTTAGTTTCATTTGCACAATTCCTTCAGAGTATCAGTCTCTCAAACTCAACATGATATCTCAGAGTCTGGGCAGACGAAAGACAGTGGTATTCTAAATCACTGTGATTCTTGTTCCCGAACGTGAAATTGATTCTTGAATCATGAAATCTGAAAATTTGTTAAGAAGAGCCGAGTCCAAAGCAGACGTATTGGGATAACTTACGGAACTGGTAAATTTCAGATATCTTACATAAACCAGCCGCAGAGACAACAACTAGCGATTCTTAGTCAAAGTCCCCTAAAAAGTTACACAGAAGACCTAATACATCTCCATCAGCAGCACATCAATAGTGGAGTATACTAAGAACCACGTACGAGTCCAACAAGTTAAAATCCATCACTACTAAGGGAAGTCCCTTCGTCACGAAGCAAATCCAATTACTTCATTTCAATAAAATTGTGAAGACTCACTTTACAATTGTCTGTTACCCCTGGCATATAACATGCCCTGAACATGCAGGAAGAATATAGGTTATACTGCATTCAAGCCTGTGCACTACAAACCCTAATCCATATTCTCAATGAGACATAATCAAATTTTCCTTTTCCTTGATTGATTCAATCAATGGCGACGCTGAAACGGATGACCGATTAAACCTCCAAATACAAGAATTAGAATATATACGATTGAAATTTTACCAATCCGTATTTAATTTTGAAAAAAAATATTCCTTCGACATTTTCAATCGCTAAAAAGCTCTTGAAAAGCCTACAAAACTAGGACAAAGAGCACAAAGTTCTGCGAAAAGTTCGATTCGAGCACTCCGGTATTTCAGTTCAATGTAGAGGCACAAGGACGGAATTCTACGTGTTAGCAAAACGACCAATCGCTGCAGACGAACTCTACGACTTTCTCATTGTCAACGTCTGCGGATTTTCGGAAACCCATGAATTTCACCGCAGGGGAATCGAACGTCCTATTCAAATCATCGTGACACCAAATTTTCAAAAAACAAAACAAAACAAAACAAAACAAAGAGGAGAAGAAGAAGAAGAAGAAGAAGCTGATGATGATGATAGGGGACCCGAACTTTCGCTACAGTAAGGGCAAAAACAATAAAATTATGCCGGGCCGCTTGTTACTTTGATCGTAAAAGAACTGCAAGTAATTCAGACTCTAGCTTCTACCCTAAAACAGAGCTTAGGTTATGACCAACGAGGGAATCTTGGTGATTCAAAAAAAATCTTGGCAACCTTCGTTTAAAATCCACAATGTACCTAAATGGAGATGAACAACTCGCTCGATCGCATACCTCTAAACTACGATTCTTCTAAATTTCAAAAGCAGCCCAGAATCAAGTCATCACAAGATATCCCACAACAAACTGAACTTATCATAGCAGACGCTCCGAACAAGAAAACAAGGGCCTGAACTACGGTTTAATCGCTGTGAGTTTGTGTACAGGATTCGTATACGATATCAGTGATAGAGACACTGCTTCGAGTATCGCAATCTAAGCTGCCCGCTTGCACAAACTTGTGGGAAGTACATTTAAAACCAAGAAGGTGAGCAGAATAAACACTCCCATGCCCCATGTTACCCCCTCCAATACCAGCCACACCTCCACTTGTGAGAGGCAATTTACCAATAATTCTCTACTACACTTCTCAAGGAAGAAAAAAATTCGGTCCGCCCTATCGGTAGCCCATTATAATACAATAATACAGAAAACTGGAGCACACTTTCTTCTCGCAGGCGAACAAATCCCTCGTCATTCATTTGCACAGGTGAGAGTGTATTACCATTCTATGAATACGATTGACAGCTTCTGGCGCGCCTCCCACCATTATCACAAGCGATCTCAGACTCCGAACCCCTACCCTTGAAAATCGCCTTAGCTTCGGTGCAAACTCTCACAATCTTTAGCCAATCAACAGCACAGAAACATTGTCAAGTTGAGGTGCGAGGGATTGATCTAGGTCATACACTACCTTCCAACCTCAAAACACAAAATAAAGAAATACCACCACATCTGAGACCCCAATCTTCCCTTACTTCCTCAACACACACACACACACGCACCAACTCGCCACTTGATACCGTTATCAAACGCTTCTAAACGGACGCAACGTAAGACATGAGAATCTTCTCGAGCCGGAGCGGACTATACTACTAATTACCTACGCCATGGCTCCGCCTTTGCCACAAATCATCGTGAAAAAAACTGAAAACTCCTCGTCACCGAATCTAGTGCTTGACTTCACAGCAGCTCTTTCTCCCTCTCTCTCTATCTCTCTCTCGTTCTCGCTCACGCTCTCAACTCATCCGAAAAATCGCCTCTCGCCATCTCTACCTTCTACTCTCCTCGAGCTGCTCTACGTACGCATAAGACCAGCACCGCAACCGAAAAATTCTCCATAATCAAAGAGTTGCCAAATTCAACCTCGGCCTGCACCGACTCAATACCAGCGACGAAATTCCGAACCCGTAAGCCCCATGGCGCACCTCTGAGCTCCCCCGTCCACCGAGGTAACCGCGAAATCTCCTCTGCCAAAAGCACCCCCGCACCCGGTGATTCCAACAACCCGCGGTTCTCCCTGCACGAGGAGGCACAGAGACGTCGCCGTATGATTCTACGGCTTGCAGCAGCAGCGCTACAAGTGCAGAGTCATCCTCCTCCCCTCCCCCCCCACCCCGTGTGATCTACATTACCCCGCTGCCAAGAGCAGCAGCAGCAGCTTATTGCGAGAGAGCGAAATAGAAAGAGAGAAAGAGAGCGAGAGAGAGCGGCGATGACGGTCGCGAGAATCACTGCATCCCCCCAGTCCTCCTCTTCCTCCCTCTCCCTCTCCCCTCCCCCGCGCCGGATCCCCTCTCTCCCTCCGACTCTGTCTCTCTGTGTCTCTGTGGCGGCCTCACCCACCGGCCCCTTCCGGTCACCTTCTTCACCCAGTGAATTAAACCCTATCGAACTAAAAACAAAAAACACACCCTCGTGCTGCTGCTGCTACTTAATCTTCTATTTGCTAGCTTATCGAGTGTGCGATCTCTCATCTTTGAAGCCTTTTCATGCGATGTCATACATACCACACAAGCAAAATTGCCTTCTCTCAGGCAGGCAAGAGAGTTTTGGAAAAATAGGCCTTTGCGCTCTCTCTCTCTCTCTCTTGCTCTCTCCCCTTTGTGTGCTCAAGTAAAGGGTCACTTTGAAGGGTGGCTACTGCTACTACTACAAGTGAACCCTCTCCGAAAGGTTCTATTTCTTTCACATTCCCATGTGTTTTCTTACCCTACAAAGCAAAAACTTTCATTTCTTTATTCTTTTTTATAAAGTTGTCTTACTAAATATGCGTGTAATAATAATTCTACACTTTTTCATTCAAATGCATCAGAAATATTATTTACATGGTGCTTATGAATTTTTCACTTAAAAGCAGTTCACTTTTGTGTTGTAAAATAACACACACTCCTCTCTCTCTTTGTGGACGAGTCTGTGTGTATATATATATATATACGATTGTAGATACTTCTTTCAACACCTTTTTATCCCTATGGAATTTCGTTGATATGCATGGTACATCCTTGTATTTATTAGACCTGGAGGTATCATTGGCAATCCATGAAACCTCTGAATGTGTATATAAAACACAACCACCCTGCTTAAGGAAGACGTCCAAGTTCACCATGATATTTTTGTTAATGAGACTAACTTTGAAGTAATACATTGTGTTTTACAAATATTTCTCTATGCTATGTTTACAACCCATTCACTTGTCTATTCTAAAAGTGTAATATCCTGATCACAAGTGTAGGCACAGATACCAAAATTTGGGAACGATTAACAACTTAAATTAGTAAAATGAAACGAGCTTTTGCACAAGAGGTGTTTTGATAAGAATTTATTAATTAGTTACAATACAGATATTTGTATATTTGAAAATGGTACATCAACATTCATCAATTACAAACAAGTATATTTACCACATTCATAAAAACTCAATGGAATTTCAAATATTGAACTACCCTAATTCAAGCCAAAAGAGACCCCAACAGCAAGCATGGATCTAAGAACAGAGTTTCATGTCACAACAAGTCATTACAAAACATAATCATGTAATAACTATCCTTTGATAAAGTTTCATATTAAAAATATAAAATCACCATAAAAATAAAAAAACTGCTTAAAAATGGACGAAATGGGGAAATCAACCAAAACTCGAGGAATTTTGTAGAATCGGTAGATCCGAAGCGGGTGGACATGAATAATTTGAACTCACTCTTTCTGACTTTTAGTGTTAACATGAAAACCAAATTATTCCCCAAGTATATTCATAAAATTAAATTGGGTGCATGAGCATTAATGAAGAAAAAGGGGAAGGGGAGGGGGGGGGGATACCAATCATGGGTGACCCTTCTCCAATAGAACTGACTCTCTGACTCTGACTGGCCTCCACCCCCACCCGCCTTACGGCGTCCAAAGCTTAACGAACCCGGCCCGTGATTGAGGGAGGAGGAGCGAGGAGGAGGCCAATGCGTGCTGTGTGAAAGGGGGTCTCTGGACTCGTGACGATTCCGCCAGAATTAAATTTTCGAAGGTGCAGACGTGGA
The DNA here is from genome assembly GCF_059467195.1 of Physcomitrium patens. Taxonomy (NCBI): domain Eukaryota; kingdom Viridiplantae; phylum Streptophyta; class Bryopsida; order Funariales; family Funariaceae; genus Physcomitrium; species Physcomitrium patens. Next base: position 16,687,566 of record NC_143416.1, read on the forward strand.
TTGTCTCGTAATCGCAGCCTTCTCGTCACATCCAACCGACGCCATCCCCCCATTCCTGCAGCCTTCAGGTTTGGGATTTGGTTCGTAATGCTTTGGTACCGAGGCTGGGCTATGGGACTCCCATGTCAGCATGGACTGACCTCGTTCATTCATCCATTTACGCATTCATCCACTTTATAATTCATCCATCTTTCCATCACCACTCTCAATTGCTTTACATTTAGATTGCCCGTCGGTGGGAATATTTTGTCATCCATCTTCATTTTTGTGAAGATGCAAACATGACTTTATTTTTTATTATTTTCTTTGGTGAGTTTCCACATAGATTTTTTAAATCAAATCAATCATTGATGTTATAAAAGCATAATAATAAAATATAATAATTTAACAATATTATCATGCATTGTTGTAATTACTCTGTGAAACCATGATACAGGTTATAGTTTCTAATTATGACTGTTCTGGGTTTTTAAAGATGACCTGGGAACATGGTGTTTGTGGGTAACATGCAGTTAGAATTACATATGTCTTGTATTGTCCTTTGAAGACTGCTACAATGTTCATTACATACAAATGACATGAACTTTATTATGCTTGTTCAAGGTTTGAATAAACAAACAGCATTGAAGGCATTTGCTTCTCTTTGGGAGTAACATGGTAAAGCAAGTTATTGGATACAATATTGTGAAAGACAATAATGAAGCACAATGCAAATAATGTCACTAGGGATCACACAAAAATGTTCATTGAGTCCAAAGAATATAAATATAAATATAAATGAAATAATAAAAAAAAAGTAAAGTATATGCAAGTGCAAAAAACGAATGAGAACTAATAATAATAATAAAATTACATCCATAAAAACATATGTACACGTATACATATAAATTGCATATCTACGTGAATTTGATGGTTGTATATATGTGAAAAAAATCAAAAAAATCAAAGACCAAAAATCAAAAATCAATAACAAATTGACTTCTAAAGGTAGGAATGGTATTTGAAATTCGAATGGTTGATTTGAACTCGTTGTATTCCATACTCTAAGAGCTGACAAATACTTGAATCCACAATAATTTATTATAGAGTACAATGCCCACAATCAGATGAATGTTGCCTTCCAAAAACATTGCATCTCAACTATATCCATAAATACTCTATCATGATTCTAACTTAGCCAATCCACTTAGATATAAGATCCTGTAACACCCACTAAAACTGTTTAGTCAATTCTTTCTAAAATTGGTGTGAAAAAATCTCCATTCAAAGTTTCCAAAACTCCATGAATTGCTACTTTAACATACATAGTATAATATTTTATACAATCAAAGATTCTTTGTCAAAATTTATTAAATGTTACCCGTTGAATCTTTGCTCATTGGTTGTTATTTATTGCTGCATAGATTTTAATTTTAAAAAAAATTACAATATCAGAATTCATCACTGCAGCTTTGAACTAACTTAAAACAAAAAAATGTGTATAATGATGATAGTAATAACCATAATAATAGTAATAATAATAATATTTGTTTATAATTTAAATCATTATGTAGAATTTAAAATTTATTGAGTTGAGTTAAAACTTGACAATATCATGAAAATAAAACTGAAGAAACGAAATATCAATAAAAAAAATTACCATGATAGTATTTCGGCATGAAAATTTGTGGTGAATTTGTTTAAATTTTTAAATTCAATGCACTATTGTGTTGTGATCATCGTATTTCTATTTTCAGATATATGAAGATTGCATTTTCTTTAGGTTTTTGAGCAATCAAAACACTGCATTGTAATCAAAATTTTCTTACAGAAAATTTAAACAAATATACTCTGCCATTGAAAACAGATCCAAGCACTAAAATCATTCCATTTTGTTCTACATTTTAATATCTTGTGTTTTCAAAGTAACATCAAATTGAAAGCCCGGTGTATGAGTGCAGCATCCTTCTCACAAACACATAAAACAAAGTATATGTTACACAAATTGGATTGTGCATCCTTTCAATTGTTTGATTGCATAAAGTGTCAAAATACTGTATCTTATGTAATTAGTATTTGATAAATTTTCATCCTGAATCTGACTTTTTTTTAATGTTATGTTATGATAAATGTATATATATATATATATATATATATATATACTATTTTGATTTTCTTATTTAAATTCAAACCTTACAAATAACACGTATTGTTAAAAAAATATAAAAAGGAATTCAAACATATAGTGAGGATAAAACTATATATTTTCTAAAGATTAATTTCATTCCAACCTATTGAAAGTATTGAATTTTTAATACTATTTTCCCATTATTTGGAAGAAGAGGTTCATAACTATTACACGTATCAATGTGTGTCTAAATGATTAAAAAAAACTATTTTTTTGAATGGTGTGATTTTTAAAATTATGCTTGTTTGAGATGGTTAAATGACGATAATATCAAATATAAAGGATTAACAGTTGCTACAAAATCAGTAATCAGCTAAAAAGTTATACATTTCAAAACCAACATCTATTAATTAGCATGTTTGTTGAACTGAAGTATTTTTTTGAAAGTTTTCAAAAACATCCTTAATCTCAACTTATACAACCATCAAAAAGTCAAACTCCTTTCACATTTGAACCAAATCATCATCACATCTCATTATTATTTTTGGAAATAATTGTAATAATCTCTTGAAAAATCAAACAATGTTTACAATAGTTGTGTAAGTATTATATATATATACATATATACATATAAAAGAGAGAGATTGAAAGAAAGGTGGAGTTTTTAATGTTACTTCCAATGATATAAATAACATCAGTTATGTCCAGGAAGGAAGAGATTAACAAAAGAATGAAATTGTAGAAAAGGAGTAATGAATATTAGAAAAGGCCATATTACAAGTATGGTGATATATGTATACACTAGGGATGCCAAATTTTTTTACTTCAAGAATAACAACAACAATATTGTCAATCGATTTCTATCAATATAAAGTCAATGACTTTGATACTGGTTATCATATCTTTACATCTATTCAAAATAACTTAAAGTTTTGTACAGCACTGAAATGACTCCAATGAGATCCAATTCCATTTCTTCAAATTCAAAGTTATGTTAATATGTTAAGTATCCAAAACCAACAATATTACATAACATGGGGCCCATCAGAAAGGGTGGTAGGTGGGCCCCACATCCAAGGTACCAGCATGGCATCTCCCAATTGGAGCGCACTCAGGGATCGCCAGGCTGGCACACGAGTGGTCCCCCATCCAAGGGCCACACAATTTAACCTGCGGCACTAATTGCGAGGGAATCGTGCCCGACAAGGGGAACGCATCTTTAAAGCTCCCCGCTCATGAGAGCGAGGCATCGGAACAGAGCGGGTGGTTAAAATGGCCGGCCAAAGTACCTGGGTGGTGGTACTTGTGAGTGTACCTGGGCTGTCCTCCAATGAGTCCATTCCTCCATCCGGCCGGCCGTACGTACATATATTCATCCATACAGTGACGTTCATCTGTTTGGTGGTGGTGAGTGAGGCGCGGCCATTGACTTTCTGCCCCTCCATCCAGACGTAGAAGTTGCGTGGAAAATTATATTGGAAGAATTCTATTGCTTTTGCAATCTCACAAACTTCACACATTTTTCATCATGCAGCCTTGCACACTCTTTTCCAAAATCTCTTGCAATTGGTCAAATTCTATATGTATATATATATATATATATATATATATGTGTATGTATACAGAAATGCTAGTAAAAACTTGTGCCATTGACCACAAATAAACATTGTAAACTATATGTTGTAAATTAATTTTTTGTTTGAAGCTTCATATGATGTGAAACTCCATGTTGAATGCTGTGCCATGTTATGGTGCTTCCGAGCTCCATGCATAGTGATCATGCAATGATACTCTAAGCAACTTGCAGCAATAATTTGCAAATTTTAATCTCAAACTGATCACATGTTAAGTTATTGCTTCACTTTTGATAGTAACAATGAGATATGTAGCAAATTAGAGATGGTTTTTGTCTCATCTAGTTTATCCCCTCTTGAGATGTTTTATATAAGAGATATATAGACATATATACACACTTATATGTGTGTATGTAAATGATATATATATGTCTGAGGCGATTTAATTGTAAAAATAATACCTTTAAGATTTGGAATAATCCTAGAGATAATACGGATTTAAGGAATTCTTTGTAAAAAATTTGAGATATTAGATCATGGAAGGATAAATAATAATAATAATAATAATAATAATTACCATGATAGGTTACTAAGTATAATGAGAATTATACAATTAGATTTTGAAATGCTACAAATTTATAAAAGTCTTGCATTATGTTTTTGTTATTTATGTTGTTGCTTTATCTCAATAGTGTATAAAAGACTTCAAAAATTACAGTAACATATTTATGGATGTTTTATGATATTAAGATTTCTTTTTATATAATACTTTGTGATGAAATTGAGACAAATTTGTGTTAATTGTTTTGGTTTTAAAAAGAAAATGTTCATTACAGACTTATTCTTATTTACTATATATATATATATATATATATATATACATACTTTTTGGACAATCTTAGTGCTTTAAAAACCTATACCAAAGTGGATCTTTGTGGAGCTTACAATTTAATGCTCATGAAACTAGAGACAAACTGATGGTCATGTTTTCAGAAGAGTTACGACTATTTCATGCCTTTCAAATTTGCAATTGCATTTTTTTTTGTTAATGTCTAATAAATCACATTGTTTGTGATTTCTTCAATCAGTTTGTTGTTATTGTAGCTTTTGTTGTTTGTTTCTAAAATCAGCTGATATCCTTATGCATTTTAACAATCCTCTACAACATTGAAAAATAAAAAATAAAAAAAATATAGTTTTATCAAAAAAAACTCTCCAAGATGCTGGATTACACATCAAATTGGACAAGTGTGCATTCAAAAAACCTAAACTACAACATCATGAATGCAGTATTGTGGACAAAAGTTCATCAATGGATTCAGAGCAAAGTAACCTATCTATAAAGAATTCAGCCAAATTGGATAATCTTAGACTGGTGTGGAAGAGAGCCACACACCAAGTCCAGAGACCCTGGTTCTGTTTTGCTTTATTCAGACCAGGCTGTCACATTCTATTCTGCTACCCAAGCCAGCCCCATTAGCACCAGCTCATATGCTCTTCACTGCAAATGTTGCTCATTTACTACTTCTGTTTTTGTTTTACACGGAAATTGAACAGGGAGAGACGATAACATTTAAATCCTCATTCATGGAGATCAGTCCACTTTGCAAAGTCAAAAATGACATTGACATTGACTGTGCAAGTCTAGGATTGGTCATGGCTATTTTTACATGGATGTGGGATTTGACACAACACATAATTTTATATATATACATATATATATATATATATATATATATGCGACTGGATGATACCATTTCATAGATAGTTTTATCTAAAATCAAAAAGAGAAAAAGAGAGAGTGAGAGGGAGAGAGAAAATGATAAGCATCTTAAACATGACTCAGCTTTCAAACATAACAGTGATATTGATATCAATCCTCTATTTTCTCCTTATTTTCTTTTTCTGTTCTATTACTTCTTTCTTGCCTATACCCACTGCAGCCTATTCACTCTTCCAAACCTCAATTTTTTTCAAGTGGGCTAGTAAGGCAGTGAAATTATTCGCCCTCTACATGTCAATTTTGGCGAACTGGAAGACCGGAATGGATATATATATATATATATATATATATAAACATATATATTTAATAACATTTTTCTGCGAATATGAATCCAACTTCTAATATAAGAATTTGATTGTTCGTTGGCTAGCAAAAAGCAGGAATCTGGACCCAACTGGATTGTCCATCACAACTTGAGTGGACCCACTTGTGAATCGAAGTGTGGGCAGAATCAGAACCTGGAACTGGAGATTGTTACTCACATGGAAAGGCGGTTCAATATATATATATATATATATATATATATATAAAATTTTTGTTGATTATTTTGATTTTCCTCCTCCTCCTGCACCCATGCGGCGCCATCCACAACCATGGACCGCAACGTCGCTGCAAAACTGGCTCGCATCCAACCACCCATAGGGCCGACACACAGAACAATGCACAGCAAAGCAAGTTCAGCACATGACTCAGCAGGCTGAGATAAGGGGATGAAGGAGAAGAAGAAGAAGAAGAAGAAGAGGAACAGGAAGAATTCTAACCGACAGCAACCTGCGATGCTCGTTAAGATTTGTTAAGCTTGGAATCAGTCGCATCATGGGATGTTGTATCTTGGGGATAGAGTGAGAGAGAATGAGACTCCTCGTCGATGAGTTTCCGTGTCGGTGGATGAGCTGCTGCTGCTTCATCATCACCTATGGGCTGGGTCCATGCTAAACATACAAAAATCGATTCTGCAAGAGCACGATGAGGAGTATTAAAACGAGGAATTATGACACCCTGGCGTTCCGTTGGAACAGAGATCCCAAGTGTCTGGCATACTACTGTGTTGCCACAGTGCAAGGGCTTCCAGGATCGCTTCTGTGGGATTCCGAAGACGCTGTCAACGGATCTATATTTGGAATATCCGCCCGCGATGTTAGAGACGCTTCTTCTGTGAGTTTTGGAATTTAGAATTAGAAGCGTCGCTGTAAAGCTATGGCATCTGCGGTTTCAGGATTTGTCAACGTTGCGTCGAGACAAACGGGTTTGGGATCTTGTTGCAGCTTGGCGATGAGTTTTGAGATGCATTCTTTCCATGATTGGCCCTCTTCTGTGCTTCATTCTCATCGAAGAGGATCCTTTCGTGGCCTTCCCGCAACCAAGGCTGCTCGTCTTGTGGACTTCCAGAGTTCACTCCTTCGATGCCTTATATTGACTTGTAGCTAGCATTGGAATTACTCGATGTAAAGTTCTTTGAACACTGAAGTTCAATGCCCATCAACTAGTTCAAACTGGGTAATTTTTGGGAAATTGTTCATTCTCGAGGTTCCATGTACATGGAATCCCATCTTTACCTTGAATCTGTTGTGATTTCTTCTTGTTCCCCAGTGGTGCTTGATCAATGACCTTTAAGGTCCCTTTCCAGCAAGTCTTGCTCCATATAGGCCTTCTACCTTGTGCGGGAAACCATGGTTTGAACGTAGCAAACTCCAGACGTTGGGGGTTTTAGGTCGTTGTGGTTGGTAATCAACACAGTGATTGCAGGCGGTTTTGAAAAAGCGATCCAGAGTTAGATTGTACTGTGCAATCCAGGAAGCTTACCAAGTGCTTAGTTACAATCTGAGTGCAAACAGGAATCGCAAGCATGCACATCAGCGTCTCACTGAAGCTTCTCTTTTAAAAGGATCGTCTGTTGCTCAAATGAATTTGGAAGCACTCTCAGGGATGCATCCTCGTTGGATGGTGCTCCCGAGATGCGTTGGAAGGGTGTTATAAAGGGCATGCATTCTATCATAGAAATTTTAGCAGTTATTATCGGATGCATCAGCAATCCCCCAGCCATGTCAGCGAGCTGCTGTTGAACCCACTTGATCTATAATATGCTATTCATTGCTTGCCCTCTCAATCCATTCTGTGGATAACATATAGCAGATTATACTTCTCCAAGCAAGCTTCCACATAGTTTCTCGAGAAGCAGAGCATGCGGTACGAAATATAGATGCAGTGAACAAACCGAAATTACGACTGTTGTCACAAAACTCGAATGGAAAGGAAAAAGACTTGCTTAGTCCTTCAGAAAGGAGCTTGGTGAGAGGATGTAGTGCCCCGTCTCATTCGATGTGACTTGGGACTCCTACAACATCTCATCCTCACAATCGTGAAGCATGCCATTGCAATGCCTCAAAGTGCACATGAATACACAGAAGGCAAATTCTCCACCAAACTTGCCGTTGAAGGAGTATACCACAAAGCCACTAGACTTCTCCACCCATGTCTCAGAAGAGTCAACACAGAATATGACCCGAATTCAAAACACTTAGCGAAATTTCATCTCGAACGCTCTCTCCAACTTCCGTAACCCCGCCATGGAAATTGTTCAAACCCCTCTGCAAGTTTTCAAAATGCACGTGCCGCGAGTTCGATCATTCAACAAATTAGAAGCAGAGCACATCCAACACTCGCTGCGTCGTTCCTCCCGCCGTCCAACCATCGAGAATCTAATCACCACAATCACACAACATGAAGTGAAATAAAAGAAAGATTTCTAACACATTGCGATGAAAAATTCCAAAGAGAAATTGACCCAAATGGGACCTTCAACTGACGATTCTAATTCACCTTCCCATCATCCCCTCCTCCCCCCTCCTTCGATTAATGCGATCCGTCCACTGCCCTGGTTCGAGAAAGACTCCTCCACACTTCCCACCATCGCAGCCAATGCTTCCAAACCCACAAACGGCGCAACCGTTTTTCACACCGAAGACTCGCCGGAATCCATCGCCACACAATCGTGGTGGAGATTGTCGACGGGATTGCGCTACGACGCAACCCAAATCCGTGCTTCTAACACGCATCTCACCACAGCTCGAATTTACGACCTGCACAGCTTTTGAACCCTTCTTCCACGCCTCCAGCCTCTGGAACGCCGAAGATTGGATGGATGGATGAGTGAATGTCCCTTCATCCGATGACGATTCTCGTTCATACGCAGTGTGAATTGTGGCCTTCGTTATACGACCTAATTTTCTTTGTTGTTGTTTAATTTAATTTATTGTTTTGTTGTTGTGGGTGGGGGAGAATATGGGGAAGAGAGGTTTTGGTAGGCGATATTGGTGACATTTTTTATTAGGGCATTTTTGGTTGATTAAAGATTTTTTGTTAAAAAAAGTGTGATAAAAGGTGTATTATTGTAGATTGAAACCATGGGAGGTTTGAATTGAAACATCTTGAACAAAGAGAAAAAAAAAAGGATCAATAGACAGATAGAATATCTATATATATATATATATATATATAGACAAAGGGAGAGGGAGAGAGAGAGAGAGAGCTATGGCATTATTTACGTATCGTCCCAAAATGGGGATAGGTAGAGATCTCCCAGAAGCTGAACTTGAAGAATTCAATTCTATCACGTATGTACACTTGTTTTTATTGAAACACTATGCTCTGTTCAGATATCATTGTTTTTTAAAAATATATATATTTTTCTACATTTTCTTCTTTGATATCATTAAATAATAATAATAATAATAATAAAACTACCATTTGATAATGTATTAGACATGAGCTTCATATATATATATTTTGCATGCAAAAATGTAAAGCTGGTATGTTAGGGCAGGCATGACAAGGTCATGAGCATCACAGACATTAAAAAGCTACTACGTTTGGAGCAGTACATGAGGTTTTTCAATGATTGATTTCAACAATAAATAAATAAATAAATAAATATATATATATATATATATATATCATTTCTTCATTAATCAAACCCACAATATCATTAAAAAATATAACTAAATAGTTGAGATTTAATTAAGATATTGAAAATTAAATTGGAACATTTTTTTTTTCTTTTTTTTCTTTTTTTTGGATGTGGAGGCAAATGTTATCAACATTACAACACTAAAATGCTATAAACGAGATTTTATAAACTGTAAAAAAATGTGTGTGAAAACAGGGAAGAGGAATTCACTCAAATTTCAGAATTAGCAAAAAGAAGAATAATTGAACTTGGAGGCCAAGAATTGTTTCCAGATGAAATTCAATCACAGTAAGAATGACTTTGTTGTTTACATACATATCAATATATATATATATATATATTATAAAATTTATTCCTAATGACCAAATATTGCATGCACTTCACTATATATATATACATATATATATATATATATATATATATATATATATGTATTTTTTTTTTCTGAGATGATAACTTAACACATTAATGTATGAACTTGATTATGGGATTTGGTAGGGTTGGTGACTGTGCTGAATCTGACAAGTTCCTAAAAAATTTAGATGGCTGGCAGGTTTATTTTAATCAAACTTGGGTCAAATTAATAAGTTCAAAACCTAATCAACATCGATGATGTGTATGTTTTTGTTGTGAGTAATCTCATTATGTTAAATATAAACACGCTTCTTAGATCTTTCTCACAGAGTTCAGAAATTAAATCTAACTAGAAAAGTTAATCGAAATATGTGGATAATGCAGGAAAATATGAAAATTGATGACAATATTCTTCTTGGGATTCATTCATCTCTACATGAATGCAAAGATGTTTGCAGAAATGGTATATATATATATATATATACATAATGTAATTTTTATTTTGTTGGAACACAATTTTACAATTAATTTTATATATCTAACATACAAACATAAAAATATAAAGAGACATTGATAACAAAACTTCAAAGTTTATGTTTCCAACACCCACAATTGATGTTTGGTTTAGAGTATTGAAGTTCATAGAAATAATATGCTTTGATAATTATTTTCATATCATTATGAAAAAACTTAAAAATAAGTTTACATATTTGATTACATTTCTAAATAAATAGTTAACTTCCTCGATGCATTTGAATACAAAATACCAATTGAAGGATATATTTTGTGCAGAGAATTCTAGTACGTGTATTAGAGGTTTGTCTCAGAAAATTAATAAAAGACCATTGGTAGTTAATAACTCAATTAAAGAAGATGTTATTGAAGCCCAAGTTTGTAAGAAAAGAGATATTCGTAGTGGACGCAACTATTATGAAGGGTGGGATAAATATGCTTCAAATGCTATGAAGGTTGTTAAACATTCTTACTTTGTTTTAAATTCACTTGAATAAATCAAACAGAAAAATTAATATATATATATATATATATATATATATATATTTGAAGGGAAAATAGTAGTTTCTAAACATTATAACTTTTAATAGACCGTGCATTGCAAACAGGAAATAGAACTCGAGGAAAACACTGTTCACCAAGAAAAAGGAGGGAAAGAAAACAAAATTGATGGAAACGATAGAAAGAAAGAAAGAAAAAAACCAAGTTTACAAGAAAGGTACGGATTTTAATGTGGCATACTAATAGTTATTACATCTAACATATTAATTAAAAATATCCAAGAAATAAATAAACATTACAAAGTTATCATGAAATTTCTCTCCTTGAATAGAATAATTTTGATGCTTTGTAAAGCATTACACTTGTCTAAAACTTGTACCCAGTAATTTAATGCATTATTTTTTTATTTTATTTATTTTTATTTTTTGAAAACAACATAAAAATGAAAGCATACACACTCTTATCATATCTCAATTAATGACATGAAATATTTTTTTAAAACTATTTGAGTTTGTATGATGATAAATCATCTTTTTGTATATATATATATATATATATATATATACATACACACACATACCTCTCATGAAGCTTAAATGGATTTATTGAATAAGACTAGTATACAGTTCAATGACGACATTTGATATAGAAATAATTCAGGTTATTAAGTATTGGCAAATCCAAGTCAATGGTAGAAAGAAAATGGTTTGCTGAAAGAGAACGTGAAAAGGGAAATGATCTTTTCAAGGTTTTGAAATTAAATTACTTACATGATATTTCTTTCTTCATTTTCTTTACATAACCCTCATCACAGTAATAGTAGTAGTAACAACAACAATAACAACAATAAAAAAATAATTTAAAACCACTTTTCTAAAGATTTACAAATGTCAACTTGTAATTGCAATTGAGTTGAATGAAAATCAAATTAAAACAGAACAAATTTTTTTGTATTCTCAGTTATTACAATAAATATATATATATATATATATATATATATATTTGTAAATTTCAACATTTTTTTATAATACCACATGATATTTTGTATCTAACATTAGTTTTACAATGATAATTTATATTTTAGGCCAAAGAATACAGTGCAAGCATTGATGCCTACAGTATGGCAATTGAACTATACCCAAATTCAGCTTTAGCACATGGAAATCGTGCTGCAACCAACATCAAAGTAAAAGAATTAATACTCCATTTGTTCACTACTATTGTAATTGATAGAAGACCATATATGTACATATGTAATGTTCTGATCTATACATTTTTACAACAAAAAGAGGCCCCATAACCATAGATTAATATAGTTTGGAATGGTGATCTGTTATGCATCAGTTGAAAAGGTGGGAAGATGCAATAAAAGATTGTGATACAGCTATAAATATTGATGGAAATTACATGAAAGTAAGTCCACAGAGTTCCAAATTGAAAACCATGTGATAATGTCATTGTGAGTGATTTTGTATTGTATGTAGAAAAAAATCCAATTCAATCAGTTATATATATATATATATATATATATATATATTAATAAATTAATTAACAATTTCACTCTATTTACTTATATTGCAATTTCTTATCTTAAGCCATAAAAAAAATAAAAAATAAAATAAACGATTTTTCTTTATGAAATGGAGTAGATTACAAAACATTGAAAATTCTGTTGCATTGTGAAGTAAGCTGTAACAATTTGTTTTTGTTTGTAGAAGCTAAAATAATGGAGAGCTAGATTATCCTTTTTGAGTGAATGTAGATACATGTGTTATTTTAAATGATATTGATTAAAGATGAAGAAGAAGGTTAGTAGTGCAATATGAAATAAAAATATTTGCAGGGGTACATGCGGCGAGGTTTAGCAAATTTGGAAATGGATAATGCTGAAGAATCTGTGAGGGGTAAAGTTTAATGAAAATAATTTTGTAAAAATGTAAATTGAGGAAACTTAATCAATCTTTAATCTTGGTTTTGAAAAATCTTTTTATCTGTTTATTTTATTTATTTTTCATAGAAACCCAAAATAATTTTTATCTGATAAATGAAATAAGTCAAAGGTGATGTATATTCAGTAACAATTTGGTATCTTGTAGACCTACAGAAAGCTTTGGAAATGGATCCCAACAATCATGAAATTCAAACATTAATACAACGTGCTAAAAATTTATTAAAAAAGGTTGAAGAAAAAAGAGAAAAGGAAATTGAAGCTGAAAGACAAAAGAGAAATGAATTAGACTCTCTCAAAGAGAAAGAAGAAATGGCCTCATTTGAAAGAGTTTCTACTTCTTGTCCATCATCAAACAATCGAATTCAAATGATAATTGAAGAAGTTGATGAAGTAGAAATTGATAAAAATCTTATAATGGACAACAATCTTCAATCTTCAAAAAGCAATGCCATACATCAAAACAAACAAGAAACATTTGAAGCTGATGAAACAAACACTAGCAATGAAGAGAAAGATAAAGTTGGAATAAATAACAATAATAACTCGTGCTTGATAGAAAGTGAAACCAACCATGAGGTTTGTGATCTTGTTAATAAGAGCAATATTGAAAGTAATATCAATGTTTGTAAGATTATGTATGAAGTCACATCAAACTATAGTGAAGAAAATGAACAACAAGAAAGAAACTTAAGTTGGCCAAATAAATATCACAAGTACAATGCTCAATTAAAAAATTTGCAATCTTTGAAAAATGATCCAATATCCACATCAATAGATAATGAAAATGCAAGCAACATTGAAATTCAAAACTTTGCTCCAAAAAAGATAGAAAACCAAGTAGATTCATTGGTTAAACTTCAAGTGGAAGATATAGATAAAACTTCCAACAATGAACCAAAGAGAAGCTTGGATATAAGTAATGTTGAAGTACCATTAAAAACAATTGAAGTGATTGAAACCCAACAATCCAATGTTAGTGACCAAATTGGTATTGAAAGCAAAAGACATGAATCAATGCTAAATGCAACAAGCAATTTTAATTCAAATGCATTGGCTAAAGAATGGAGACTAAGTGGCAATGAACTATTTTTGGAAAAGAAATATAATGAAGCTATAGAGAGCTACACAAATAGTTTGACTTACCAAAAAAGGTGTCATAATTGATCTCAAATTTGAACTTCAGTAACAATAAATAATGATAAATTTTAATATTGTTGTGTGATTTATATGTAAACTTAATACTTAATGCATTTTTTTAATATCTTATTTCACTAAAAAAATTACTTAACACAAATGTTGCATCAGTAGAGACCAACTTAAGTGATTTTTGTTGTTATTTATTTATTTTAAAATTCTTTTGTACATCATAGCAAATGCTTTCATTCATTTATGTTTTACAGTGCAGCTACGTATTCTAATAGATCAATGGCCCAAATCAAGTTAAAACAATTCAAGAAAGCAGAAGAAGATGCTTCTCATGCTATTTCTTTAGATTGCAAATTTTATAAAGCTTTTTATCGGCGAGGAATGGCTCGCCATGCACTTTGCAACACACAAGGTGCAAAAATGGATTTTGAGGTGATTGAACCATTGTTTTGTAGACAATAATGAATTAAATTTTGTATAGATTTATATATAATGTGTGCAATTTTTTCATTTAAGCTGTTTAATTTTACTAATTAATTTAATTAATTAATTTTTATAGGAAGTGTTGAAATTCACTCCAAATGACAAAGAAATAATCAATTTACTCACATCCATGGAAGTTGAGTACATTCCAAAGCGGCAAGGTCCCATGGTTATTGAAGAAATTGAAGATGAAGTATTTTTAGAAACTAGAGTGAACATGTCATCTCAAGTTTGCAATAACAAAAAATCTTGTGCAAATGTTCAAGAAAAAAATGAAGAGGATGATTGTTTGAATAGCTTTGAGGATGATAACAATAATCATATATCAAATTTATCTTCAAACCAATTAAATATAAAAGAGTGTAATATGATGAAGACAAAGGAAATCAATCCAAACCATGATGTTGAGAAATTTTCAATTGATTCAATATCAAGACAAGAAACAAAATCTAAAGGTACCAATGATTCAAATGTTTTGAAACCTCAAATTGAAATTGAGCTTGAGAAGAGAGCACAAATTGAAAAAGATAAAGGAAATGTATGTTTTTCAAAAGGCCAATATACTTTGGCAATTGAGTGCTATACTCAAAGTCTTGAATATGTTCCACCAAGTGCAATAGTTCTTGCCAATCGAGCTCTTTGCTACATAAATGTACAAAAATCATCAAACCACATCTTATGTACTTAATTAAATTCATTGGAAGTGACTTGCTTTTTTAATTTTGTATTTTCAAATCTATCACCTTTTGAAGGAAATATCTCATGATTTATTTATTTTTAATTTTTAATTTTAAAGTTTTTTTTGAATTTATTGGATACCATCTTTTTTATTGATGTTTCTATGATATTATTACAATACAGTTGCATGAGTATAGAAAAGCTTTGGCGGATAGTACACTTGCCATCCAACATGCTCCGGGATACATGAAAGCTTTTCATCGGCGAGCTGTAGCTTCACACAAGCTTGGTGATCTTGAAAACGCATTAAGAGATTATGAAGTAACATATATTTATTTTAAAACAAATATATATATATATATATATATATATATATATATATATAATATTTGAATTCATTATTTGTATTATTTCATGGATGTGTTTTTATTTTAGATGAAATTGAATTAATAAAAATGCATACTCCTATTCTTTAAATTTAAGAATTTCACATAATTTAATGCAATTTACAATAACATGTTTTAAAAAAATAATTTATGCAACACAAATCACATGATGTAGATTGTGGCAACCTTTTCTCAAGATGATAAGAAACTCAACAAAGATGTTGAATTGATAAAGAAAGAAATAGAGCTAAAAGCTTCCATGAATGCAAAAGTTCCAATTTTGATAAAACAACCCTTGATTCCAACATCTGATTCTTGTGAAGATGATGGCTTTTTTATGAAACCTGTTAGAACAACTGTATATAAAAATGAGAACAAAACTTCTAGTTCACAAGAAGAAAATATCAATCCAAATATTGGTCAGAATCCAACCAATGCTTCATACAAGAAGAGTGGAGAATTTAACAAAAGCAACAAAATTGAAAAAAAAGATGATGGCCACAACAATGGCTTTCCAAATTCAAATGGGTACAAAAAAATGAAGTTTGCAAAGATTAGGGCACTTCAAAAACCATTCACTGCTTTGGAATTTGAAAGAACGTGCAATTCTTTAAAAGAGAAACATTCTCTAGCACGAGAATACATAAATTCAATTGGCATTCAAACATATCCAAAACTCTTCAAAGAATCATTTAGTGGAAGTATTTTACAATGTTTCATTCATATACTTCAAAAAGGATTTATGCCCAATGATCCATTGGTAAGTGAGGCCATAGACACATCAAAAGCCAATATAATTTCTTACTATTGTGTTCTTGTAAACAATTCTTGTTCTCTATGTAAAAAATAAATATATTCTATTCTAAAATAAATAAATGAATGAGTGAAAAATAATAATTAAAATAAGATAAAATATTCAACATTGATTCTTCCTCTATACTTCAATAGGGTGCTATAGTGGTGCTTCGTGGTTTAACAAAAGTTAAGCGATTTTTGCTTGCATTGATGGTTCTCCAATCAAAAGATAAACAAGGCATTGACACACTATTTTATTGGTTGGAATTTTCTAATGAAGTTGATATGGGAGAAGTTCAACAACTTCGTGAAGCGTATCATGCCTCTTGAAATGATTAAAAAAAAAAAAAAAAAAAAGGAAGAAGAAAAAAACAAAACAATGAAAAATGACAATGTCCACACATGTTGATGTTTCTGTTCTCTGAATGAAAAATAGACATGTGATTTTTTTGGGAAATAAAAAAAAATAAAATTTAATAATTTACATTGTGTGTTTTAATACTTTTTATGAAATTATAACACATGAAAAATTGGATTGATAATTCTAATCTTTATATTATTAAAATTTAAAATATAATAAAGTTTGAATTGAAAAATTAATTGTACAAATTAAAGAAACTATAAATATGATGGAAATATGAAAAAATGTGAAAAACAACATTCGTGATCTTTTTTTAAATTTAATAATAAAAAAAATAAATTACAGGTATTTCCATTCATTTATTTATTTATATTTATATTTTATTTTTTACATACTGCGGATATCACTTGTATTCAAAATTATGTAATTTTAAAAAAATAAAATAAGAAATGATTTTATGTTCTAATAAAAACACTATAATTTTCATATCAAAAATAAAAAACTTGTTTTAAATTAATTTTAAATTTTAAATGTACTTGTAAAAAATGCAGCAATTGATGATATAAACATAAATACCTGTAGTGATAGAATGAGCATCCTAGGTACTATTAAGTATGTTCTATGATATTTATTAGTTGTATTTAGAATAGATCTATATATATATATATATATATATAGATATATTTCATATTGACATGTAATGGGTGATGGTTTTTGTCACAAATACTTAATTATTTTACACAAATTATAACATCATTATTATTTGTATAGTAAGAATTATATTATAACATTTTTGTTTACTATGGCAACTTCTTAGACTTTTTGAAATATTAAAATATTATTTATTTACATATATATATATATATATATATATATATATATATATATAGTATTTTATGTTTTTTTGTTTGCATCCATTAAAAAATAAATTAAATTATTCATGTATATATCAATGTAAATATATATTTATTCATTTTATATGTTATAATTTTTAAAATTGAAATCTGCATCTTTCTTCAATCCACTTGGAAACAAGATAGAATGTATTACTTGGCATCAATTTTTTTTATGTCTATTCTAATAATTAAATTTTAATATTTACAACCACAAAAAATATATTTCTATCACAAAAAGCTTAGTTACTTAAAAATTGCCATTGTATCTTTGCTAGGCTCTAAGTTAAATGCTCATGGAATTTAAACTCTAGGTTAGTACCTTAAAAACCACATAAGCTGCTATTATGCCACATATCACACAACAATGAAAATGGCAGACTCTCTTCAAAATGACCTTGTCTAATTAATATGATTATTATTTACCATCACTCTATGTATCCATCCTCCATTTAGCCATTAATGTAATTATCTAAATCATTTTTTAAATGTAGTATTCTCACAAAAAGTTGAAGTGCATTAGAGTTGAAATATAGATAAGATAAGAAAAAGATTATTTAAAAGGAATTTCTAAATTAATTTACTTACATTAATCTAAAAACTATGCATCCACCACATTTCTATGGTGATTTTCAATTCCTACAATCTTTGATCTTGCCTCAAAATCCTTAAAACTCATGGCTTTTTGGCCTTCTTTTTAAGCAAAATCAATATTTAAAGTCTATAATAATCTAATAATATAATTCTTCTTATGTCTTTTTTTTAAAAAATAAAATAAATCTTATTCTAAATTACTTTCCACCAATTTTATTAATTTTCTTTAAAATATCAATTACATTTATATACCTCATATTTTATTCAATATATTATTATTTTTTAACCCTATTTTTAAATCTATATTAATATTATTAATATTTTATATTAAAATAGCCTTGAATTTAATCATTTTATAGAAAAATCATGAGGTAGACGAAATGGACATACAACAACAAAAACAAAATAAGAGTGTTAGAAGTATAAATTAAAAAAAAAAAGATGTTGAGAGAAAAAAATAAGTTTAAAGGACAAGATTGTTATTTAGAAATATTAATGAATTGTATGTTACATACAATCTTTTGATTTATTTCAATATGTAAATATATACATATATATATATATATATATATATATATATATACGAAATATGGCTAGAATCTAAATATATTTTTATAATGAACTTAAAATCATGAAAGCTAATGTTGGCAATAATAGAAAAGAATAGTTTTATCAAAAGTGCACTATTAAAAATATGGAAAATAAATACACTAGATTTTGCATCATTATTTTGCTTTATAGGTTACATTTATTGATATAGAAGACTTTTTCCTTATTAACACTTTTTTGACTAATAAACTAAAATTGATCAATTGTATCTTTATTGGATCGAATTATATGTATATGATATTTTTATTAATTTTTACTAAGGATTAATTAATTTTTTTCTAAATGATAGAGATTTGATTTATTAAGAAAGACATTTCTATAAATTATTATTTTAAAAAAAATAGTAGATATATGCACTAATATTAGAAAAATATTAAGAATATAATTTAAATATGTGTCAAGGCAAATAATATTTTAAAACTTCATATAAAATCTACAATAGCCAAAAAAATTGACAAAGAAATGAAGAAGAAACCAAATACTTTCAATTAGTCATGAATTGATCACCTTAACTTCTAAATAACTACTAAAAATATTAAAAGTCTCATATAATAGATCTTAAAATTCTTAGGCAAAATATTATACATACATATATTTATATTTATATTTTTGTTGTATATTTATCTTTTAATTATCCTATAATTTGATGATAAATAAAATAGTCTATCTTTTATAATGCTATTTTTAAAATAAAAATAATCTTAATTTTTAATATTTAAATAATAAAAAAATATTTTTTATTAGTATCATAAAAAATTCGAGCCAAATAAATTATATTATGTATATTTATATAATACTTATCTAAAAAATAATTCAAAATTTATAAAAATAGAAATGGTTACTTCTATCATTGTAAATAAAAAATTGTAAGAATCATAAAAACAAAAACAATAATTTTGAAAAAGTTAAATATAGTTTTATAAAATATTGATTTTTTTCAAATGTCTAACTACTACATAAATTTTTTTTATAGTTAGTTAGTTATTTTTTTTTTAATTTTTTTTCCATTCTTTTTTCTAATAAATCCTATAGAAATATTTGAAAGTATAAGTATAAATTGTTTCTATAAAATCCAGTATAAGAAGGTAATGTGGAAGTGTTTAATCAAAATAAGTCAAATTTAGATATTTGAGATATTTTTCCACCATAAAATATTAGCGAATTTTTAATTTAAACCTTCATGATAGAAGTTATAGTATTCAAGAATTACAAAATCAACTCCCAAATTAACACAAAAAATTATTAATATTCGAATAGAAATTTAGAAATAGATAGACACAGTTGAATCAAAATTACTCAAATATTTGTAATATTTATAAATAAAAATTAAAAAAAAAATTATATGATGAATTTCTAAACTATTATGCTTGAAAGTAAAAAACATTAATATATATGAAAGTGTGGTAGAGAATTTTATATTTGAGATATAATTTGGTTGCAATATTTTCCAAAGTTAATGTTACTACTTATATTTGTTTTTGCTCCATATCTAAGATTCTACTTTTTAGAAAATCTTAAAAAATACAACAATATATGCTTTCATTTATTCTGCAGTGTAGTGCTTGCAAGTGGATTTTTAAAAGATGATACAAGTTGGCATTGGATAATACAATATGTGGCTAAGAATGAAATTTTAAGTTCAATGATGTTATTATTCTTATGAATCTGTTTTAGAATATCTTCAAATATTAAAAAATAATAATAGAATGTACATTATTATTGCTATGAAATATTCTTTTATATTTTTATGTTTTTTATTAATACATGTAGATGTATTGAATTGCATTCATCATTATTTTTTCATTAACAAAGTATCATTAGATATTTAATTAAATTTTTATTCATTAGCAATATTTTAATGATTTTTCAAATTTACTTTAATCAAATAAAAAGTTTTCCAATCATATGATACGTGTGCATAGAAGCTTATTATTTGTAATCTATATGTTACATGTTTCACTACAAATGATACATGGTTTTATTAGTATTTATTTATGTAATGAAAAAATGAATATATTTGATATAATTATTATTGTCAAAAAAAATGATAAAAATAATAATTCTTCATTGATTAATTTAGAGGTATAAAAATAATATGCTTCTACAAGCTTTTGTTAGTATATTTTAGAGGGAAGGCACAAATGTCTATGTTAATTTCTTCTTTTTACATTGCAACTTGATTACTTTTTAGTAGAAAACAATTGTTTTTTTCATACATTTCTTTTAATTTGAGTGATAAAGAAAATTGTTGTATTACCAAAGAATTTGGACTTTAAAGTATGCTTAAAGCTATTAATAAGGTATTTACTTAAGATGAAGCACCAATGACGAATATGACAAATTTTAAGGCCATAAATAGGTTGCTATAAGATACCATAAATATTAATTAGATTATTAACAGATTTTTTGTATTAAAAAATATTTGTTCCAAACTTTGTAGGTTCTTTGTCATAGAATAAGAACTCAAATAGTCAATGTAGATTTGGAATTGGTTGATTTATGTCTGTTTGTAAAAAATGCATATCTTATTATCAACATAAGACTAGGCTTAGTTGATAATGCTGAAGGAGATAAAAATATAAGCTTTGTACAATATTCTCTTTGTGTTGGTAAAAGCATAGATGTTATTTGTGCTAATAAAGATAAAAATAAAATTTACATTCTTAATATAATTAATTTGCATATGTTAATTAATTGAATATACATATGGCAATATTAAAAATTGAGCAAATATTAAACAATACATCATAAATTCTGTGATAGTATTTACTGTTGTAAATGATTATTACCTATTGTGGAAAAAAGTATCATTTTCAACGATGATGTATTTTTTTCGAAATATTAAAGCATGAAATATGTAAAATCAGTTTTTTTTCAACAAAAATAAATAAATAAATAACTCAACACTGTATTTACTATGTGTATTAGAGTTTCTAACACATCTAAAAGTTGTTATACTATGCTTCAACAATCAATCCTTCCTATTAAAAGGTTGAAATAGTAGTTGTTCTTTTCTTGCAAGAGAGAATTATATTTTTCCCCTCAAAGTTTGCTAATTATTATATCAAGTTTGTAAATAAATACAGAACTTGGTGACAAAAGGCAACAGATGTAATAATTTTAAAAAATAATTTTAGAAATCATAACTGCATATTTTCTATGACAGAGGAAATACTTATCAATAAAGTGAACATTTTTCAATTAAAATAAACCATAATGCAATACATTCTCTAATATGATAAACCTCTCTCAACAGATAGTACGTACATTATTAACCATAGGCCAAAATTTTGAACCATTATTAAAAAATAGGTTCGAACTGTTATATGTTAAAGAACTGCAAATTGATTCATCGTACATCATTTGACCCTTAAAATAAAAACTTCGAAGGCATGATTGCAAGGTTTCACAAAAATGATTTTTTTCTTTTTTTAGAAGCACCAAACTAAAAAAAAAAATCATACAATGTTGAAGAAAAAAGAACCACATGTAGCGAAAATGGGGGGGGGGTGGGGCTATAATAAGGCAGAATAAGAACGGCAAACCTGAACAAATGAGTGTTGGAGGGAGGGACTCATCTAAGGCAGGAGCAACCGAAAGGTAGGAAGTGCCAATCACCGAAAAACAGAATGTACATATAAAAAAAATCACAAAAAAAAAACCCTTAAACACATAAACAGAAACAAACAGATATGGAAACATGCAGAATCAGAAGCAAGCAGTAGCAGGCCCAACTAGGATGATGAGAAGCGAGGCGAAGGAATCGGAGGTAGATGCAGAAATGCGGGAATTCGATGGCACAGTGATTACAATTGAGACGTGGAGGAGTCGGTTATAAAGGGGAGGTGCGATGCAGGTGAGGTGGGATCTGTGGAACCCTAGCACAGCATAGCACAGCAAACGCAACGCAAATAGTGCGACGTTCACGCGATGTCTAGTTTGTTCGGCGTCGTCATGGCCCGGACTTCTGTCACCGCATTCCATTAACGGGCGCCGGTGATTTGCTCTCGCTCTCGAGAGCGCCGATTCGCCAAAGTTAGCGCTCAAGCTAGAATCCCTTAAAGCCGGGTCGCACGCACATGACTCCACAGACATGGCGCCGGAGTTACATCCAACTGCGCGGAGTTGGTAAAGCCCGACGTTGCGAACAGACTGGACCACCTGCCCTGCGCTTTTGCTTACCGCGAAGTCGATCTGCGCGAGGTGCTCTTAACGCGGCCGCGTCCGCTGTAGACCTCAGCATTCGGTTGACGAGTTGGGTGCCCAGGAGTTTCGCCAGGTTAGCTCGCTCGCAGGAACAGGGTCGTTGTATCAGTCCCCCGTTGGAGCAGCGCCGGTGTTGCAGGAATCTATCTCCCCTCTTGAATCGAAACGCTCAAGGTTACTGGTGGGAGTTTCGCACGACCACGACTCTATCGCTCCACAGGTGTCGAGAAGCAGCAACAGCAGCAGTAGCAGAATCAGGCAATCGACCAAGATGGCCACTTCCAATGCAGCAATTCTGACCATTTTACTGGTTGTTTACTTTGTATCAGGTGTAGTTGGATCTATTGATGGACGCCCGCGCCCTGCGCACTTCCCCGATGCACCTACGACGGAATACGGCCCAGAGCCCGTTATATATGATAACACTATTTCGTCTCCGATCGACTGCTCCTGGTATGGGTGGGCAAACGAAAACTTCCCCGCTAACACTGGAGCTGCGTGCCTGACTGTTCTTCGCAAGGCATTGACGAATTCGACTGTGAACCCCCCCTCAACTATGGAAGCGTATCGGTATTACACGTTGAAGCGTTTGATCGACGCCACTACCAATGAAGCTTACTGCTACATCGGATGCTTCAAGTTGGCAGGCACATCATCCTCTGCTGGATCGCCGCCTCCGATGGTGGATTCCCCACCGGCTTCAATCCCCGCTCCTTCTACTAATGCCCCGCCTCCATACTCTTCTACTCCTGCGGGATCTGTGTCGCCAGCCCCCGTGGGCGATGGACTCCCTCGCACTGGTTCAGACAATCCAGCTTTCGGCCCAGGCCCTGCCGGAGGTCCTCTAACCAGCCCTCCATCTAGCTCTGCAGTGCACTTGCATCCATCGCGGTTGTTCTCAATTGCGTTCCTCGGAGTCGCGCTCATTCTCAGCCTATTTTTTACAAGAGCTTGATGTAGTCGTATGAATGTAGACAGTGGGAAATGCAGATTCGAATCATCGAAGTGTAGGGAATTGACCGCATGTCTGTGTTTCAGAACACAGCTTTGCATGTCATAGGCTTAGGCGGAGGGATTATTCTTGTAAGCACTCGCGTTCTGGCGCGCAGCGATTCATTCGGTAAAGTGCTTGTAGGCGCTCGAATTATTTACATAAGACGCGATGTCCGCCTCGGAGGGGAGCCGAGATTCAAGAGTTGCACTTATGTTCGACCTGAAGGCCATTGCAGATTAAATCAATATATTTTTCACTCAGTTGATGTCTCTTCTTTACAATCCGGTGTTCTTCTCTCACTGTATCTTGCTATGTTTTCAGTCGCCGTTGCTGCAAAACCCCACATGAGTCTTTACGATCAACAGTGCTAAAAACGCAACCGCTGCGTTGAGAGTTCCGTTGGCATATCTAGCATTCGGTATAATGCAGAGTATGAACCCATCTATCTATCTTTGAAAGGCGATTGGGTTAGTGTGGACTTATTTACACTGTGGTGCTGCTATTTCCATCGATGCCTTCTGTATCAGGAGTATACAGCATAGTTGAGACCATTTGAAAGCATAGAAGTAATAAATAGATTTAGGATCACAGTGAGATAGGGCATTAACTTCGAACTCTTTGCATTTGGAAGTGATGAAAGCTTGATTATTTTGATAAATGGAAAAATTTTCAGAAGTATAACTGGTTGAGTTGTTGATGGAGTTTTATAATGGCTGCGTGTGGGAACATGCTATGGTACCCAATTAAGATTACCTTCAACTGGTTTGGTTTAGAAGACTTCAAATTGCGTTTTTATCACTTAAACTTTATTCTATGTTTATATATGTATATATACATACATTTCTTTCATTTTTTGAATCAAGATTCTTGTAAGGAAAACAGTAAGTCTCCAACACAACACATCAGTTTTAGGTTTTTTAGGTACAGTAGATTTACTTAGACATAAAAGCGTCCACATTCATACAACAAAATGGAGAGTTTAGTCATGTCGGTACTGTTCAAGAATATATTAAAGTTTTTGTGAACGGATGTAATAGACACTTGTTTTCTTACGAATGCAGCATTAATCCATCAAGCTCCTTAAAAGCCAAATATGTTTTTGGCTGTTTTGGGCATTCAACATGAAGTATAATTTATTTATTCTTTTATTTTTTATTTTGTTTGTTTAGAATAGAAAATCTTGTGAAGTTTTTGGAATTAGTTGTGACGTTTCTTAGATTTGGACTTTAATTGGAGCACTATGGATTAGGGTATGTGCAAAACACATGATAGCTACAATTATGAGGAATTTTGGGTATTGCATGACAACAATATTGCAAAACAATGGACCCATATTGGCAAGGGAGACCCTACATCACAAAGTTGTCTAGTACATTTTAGAGCTAATGGTCATGTATGACTTTCTATAATCCATATCAATTCAATTTTTGATATATATATATATATATATATACACATATATATATTCCCTTCTAAAGAATATAGAAGTGCTTTTATCCACCATCTATTTTGTGAAGATTTTTTCATTTTGAAAATCATATGATTTTTTGAAATAATTTCTTTGTTCCTATGTTTTCAACTACCTACTTCTTAAGAACAATTTGGTTGAAGATGCCATATACATCTTCTTGTTCTAAGATTTTGAATGTATGTGCTCAACTTGAGGGTATCATTGAAAAACACTTCCTCCAAAAAGATTGGAGTCACAAGTAGGAATTGTGCCTAGCATAAGTCTCATCTTTTTGGGCACACCAAAAAATCCTTTTCTCTCATCTTCAAATATTATGATTTGTCACATGCAATGATCTTAACACCCATGATTTTATAGCCTGACTCTAATATATGTTAGGAACAATATCTTATGGTTGAAACCATTGAAAATACTCAAAAGAAAAGATTTAGAAGTCATTTTCTTGAAATGGATATTTTTTGATAGTTTTGGAGTTTGGGAGGCAAGATAACCCAATAAACTTTAGGAATTAACATGCTTCACATAACATTCAAAGAGAAATTATTCTATAGCAAAACAATATAATTATTCTAGGCATCAATTTTGGATATAAGCTTGACAATTCAATTTTGTTTTAATTCAATTTTAATTTTAATTTTTTTATATGTTTATTTTTTGGTGATTTTTTTTTTTTTTTTTTTTTTTTTTAATGTTATTGTAGGTATTATTCTTTTTATATATGATATTTTGGTTAAGAAGCATTTTAAATGATGTGATATCACTGCAATTCTTTAAGTGATATATATATATATATATATACATACATATATTTCTACCAATTTTGCATTTTTACGACTCATTTAAATTCATTGAAAAAAGTCAAAAGGTATAGTGGCTGAATAATACACTAATTAATATCAATTTGAAATAAATGAATGGAATGATTGTTGTAATCTTTTTTAATGGCTGCTCGTACATTAACAAAAAAAAAATATATATATATATACATATACATACATATGGTATTGCTAATGTTGCTATAATTTTTGCTTTTGCCACTACAACTTGTCATCCACCATATCCCATTATAGTTTTTGTTAATATCACTACAAGCTCCATTGAACTTGCATTACAAACCAAAATGAATAAAATGCTCTTTTTTTATGGATATGTATTTTAGTATTCTACAAAATTCATTGTGGTGTGCAATACAAATTTAGGACAATATATGGTAATATTAGCAAAAATTGTGATTGTATGTGGTATATGGCAAATTGTAGTGGCAGTAGCAAAAACTAAAAATAAACATAACTTGTATGAAGTTCAAAACTTTAATTTCTTATTATTATGATTATTTTTATTTTATATCATATTCTATCATGTTATATTTTTTATTATGAGCATAAAAATGTGTTTGTAATGTATATAAATATATATATATATATATATATATATATATTTATTTATTAATAAAATTTTGTAAAAACATTTGGGTATATTGTTCTGCAAGTAATAATAGAAAAGTATTTATAACACCGTGGCACTAATATGTAATGTATTACATTTTCTTAGGATTTAAACAATATTTACTTCATCAATTACTATCAACGATTGCTTAATAACATCGGGGTCGCTGTAACTTTCTCAGACCTACGATGCGCTACAGCTGTTACCGTAACTATGTGGATATGCAAGGTCATTACAAAATATCACTTACTCTCCAGGAAGTCGAAGATGACGGGCAATTCCACTCAAAGAAGCACGAGAGGCTTTCCCTAAACATTTGAAAACCTCGGGAATACACGGAGGTGGTGGCTCTGTCTCTTCGCCTTCTAAAGTTCTGCAACTCAATCAAATTTCGGATGAGACCAAACCCATAAATCCAACATCCACTAGCTATCATTGTTGCCCTACATGAGTAATTTGTGAACTGATCCCATGTTGCCTTCTCAATGGAGTTTCATCCATAGTTTTTAGCGGCATTCTTGCACACAGCAGAGAGCATATCATGGACTTTTAGCGTTGAAGATTTCATTCAATGGTAACTGGTCATGCTCATCAGGCAATCAGTACAATCTTACTATGCTGTATTATCGACATCTGTTGTCATGGAAACATGAGCCTTGCAAAAAGCATAAATGAAAGCAGAGAGTATTTTCCTCCAAACACAAGGGACAGGCAATACCTCCCTGCCCGATAGAAGTACATGTCCCTTGCAGGAGCAGCCAAGTATCCCGAGAGTTTGAGCCAAACCGACGAGTTCCATAAAGACGCGTTACGACACCTGCTTCGAAAGTAAAGTTTTGCAGATTCAAGACCACAGCGTACAAGTGCTGCATCTTCCGAACTCAGTTGAATTATTGCTGCATTGTTTCGAGCTAAGGAAAGTGATAACTTCTCCACCGCACGAGTGTACGCTGCAGAGGCTGCACCATCTTCTGGCAAGATATCCTGGAGCTTAATCCGGACAATCCCCAAAACTCCTCCTCCATTTGCAATATTCTGCGTGAACGACTCTCAATCAAACCCCAATAACCTGAAAGATGAGGTCACACGTTACAGTGGCGCAAAACAGTGCATGATCCGGTCCACATACACTGTTTCTCATTAATTTACTTACGATTAAGAAGTTGATACAGTAAACGCAGCGGAGTTCTAGTATTACCGGAAGCATGTTAAACATTGCCTCGTCCTCTAGGAGCTCATTCGCTACCACAATCCGTCCCAATGAGTGATGAATTTCAACCAGAGTTCATGTCTCACTGCTTGCATAAAAATAGAAGAAAATCACGTGGTAAAACATTTGCTAAGGTTGAAAAGGATGCTATTTCAGACTTATGGACTAAACCATTCCTCTAAACAACCTAAGAAATGATACAAGATCATGACGAACTGTCTCTCTATCAGGAAGACAACCTGAGAAGGTTTTGGTACGCTTCCATAAACATGAGAAAATCATATACTGGATTACTTTAAAACTTGACATCATATACTTTTCATAACTTGTTCGCTACAAAACCCAATGCAAAGGAACCAGATCAGCTACGCACTTTCGTCCCTAACAGAAGAGCTTTAAACTTGTAGCTAGGCAACAGAAACTCCTATTCTCGAGAATTTGCAAAATGCACAATAGCAGATATTGAAAACTTGAGCTATACGCTCTGCAATAGGGTGTTTCTACGAACGCTTTTCATCACTCACCTGTGATTTCCTCGCTTAAGCAATAAGCCACTTAAGAGTCCATGTCGTCTGATTCCCGATTTCTTCAAACATGTGCGCATTAGAAAACCATCTTTCTTGGTTGTGAGTTTGTCCTAGCATTGATCGCCTCGACCAATTTAAAGCGAATGAAAATCAAGGAAACGCTGAGGAAAATGTCATTGACCGCACTAATACTCAGGGCCTAGAAAAAGATACAGAAGTCCTTACTAGCGAGCTGAAGGAGATGATCAACCGTGCAATCCTCAAAACTGTGCAATACTTCCGCAGCTCCGATTTCAGCCACCCAACAACCTTTTCCACAAACAGTACCTGATTCCCCAACCAATGATGGATACCTTCCGCAATCCAACTCCACACTTCCCGAATACAAATTGCTGCAACCACCTCTCAGAACCCAGAATCCAGAAACAAAGTCAGTATCCACTCTCACAGACACTCCAAATTGCTCTTTCCTGCACTACTCATCCTTAAAGACCAGGCGAAAATCCTCTTACCATTACCGCTCTCCCTGAAAATTCCACTCACCTGCTTCTTTCTTCATGACCCGATACACCTGCACACATTCTACTCCCTCCTCCCTCCCCCAACTCGTCACTTAAACTCCCTTAACCCAAATTCTTCGAAAAATCTCATGGAAGCGCTGCTCACATTCAATCACACGGGCATCAGCTCAGCACCAGTGGCGATGACGATCGCGCTCCTGTTTCTACTTACGGAGAAGTTTTGTCACGAACTTGCACATTCAATCGCATCGTCCAACGAGAAACTCTCGCTCATACACTCAGACGTGAAAGCATTCTCTCTCGCTGCTCCCTTCTTTCCAGACTTGTCACTTTCTATGAATGTCTGCGTCACAATGCTGGGAAACTATTACTCCTTTCAAACTCTGCATTTACTACTTTCGCTCTTTCCTGAAGACGCAACTTTACTGCCTAAATTTGGTGCCAGTCGACGGCATAGGGTTTCTCCTCACTCTTGGTTAGCTACTTCCACTGAACTCAAGTTTTAAGTTTCTCGGCTTTAGATGTCAATCTTACAGCGAAAGCTTGTTGTCAACAGCAGTATCGAAAGCTTGATCTGGGCCTACAGGCGATGATATTAATGTGTAAAGTTGTGTACCGTGTGAGCTTCTCTGTGCAGGTGGAGAATGTAGCATGGCTAGTGCAGTCACCATATTTCAGGTACATGGCACAGAATTTGTAAGTGAGGATTGAAACTTATTGCGCTGCACTCATCCACTCAATACATTCTCCAAGTCTGTTATGTAATATTTAATACATCAAGCACGCGAGACTTCACATCTCAACTCAGCAGGATATTGTAGAAGTCGAACTTTACACAATGAAAGCAATTTGAAGTGACAGCGAATCTTTTCCCAAAAGACGACCAGCTTAGAATCCTAACCATTACTACGGTGCATCCAAACGTGCAAAAACGCAGTACAGTTTGCCAAGAGGCACCAAAGTGGTAGGATGCATAACTCTATACAAGTGAATAAATCGATTTTGTCTCGTATGATGGCTGCACGTGGAGCTCAAAGCCCATAATCTCAACCTTTGAAAAACCAGAAATGTTCCGGTCTCTTTAATAAGCTGTCCACTTGGACATTAAAATCAAACCTTCGAGAATCCAAGGTCGCCCATCACAACAAAGGCGTGAGGTGTTCCTTGTGAAGCGCAGAGATGCTTCGGAGTTAGTAGGCGCAAGAGCTTTCTACGAACTCCGAAACATCGAAACCTAAAACGTGTCTATCAAATAGAGCGAAAAAAGGTTCAGATCATCTGTTCCTTGATCGCCCATCACCTTGAAAATGGTCATCCCATGAAGCTCCCAGGCCATTGTTGCCCTCACCTGCGAAGTCTGGTTGTCCTCTCGGGACTCCAGAAACCCTGTCCTTGTACACAGATCCTCGAATGGGGCGAGATCCTCGAAGATCGCTATAACTCCGGCCACATTCAGGAGGGCCCATCATGTCAAATCTCCTATCTGCTGGTAATCCTCTGTCTACAAAGCCTGGTGACGGAGCGGCTCCAAGTAATCCTGCACCACCCTGTAATGGAGGTCCAACTACCCTTCTCTCCACTGCTGCTCGAAGAGGAGGAGGTCTAGAAGCAGCACCAAATCCTGTGCTGGAATTTGCATAAGGATTTCGGGGGGGGTACACATGCTGCCCTCTTCCCTGTGGATCTCTATCAATTTTCAAACCGAAGTTTCCCCTGCTCCATAGCGGTGGGTTTTCAGCAGCTCCTTCACTCATTTGAGACGCTGCACGTCTCGGCAGAGCGAAGCGTTGGGACTTGGTCTCCCAGATTGGGTCTGAATTCTCTCTTTTGAAACCCTGACCTCTCGGCGCCTGGCAGTCAGTTTCCACGCTATCTCTAGTGTGATCCCTGCCTAGGTCAGAAGTTGAGGGTTCTGCAGACGTACCAGTGTCTCTCTTCTGAGTGCATCCTGACTCAGGCTGGTACTCCCCAGCAGGACTGACTCTGCTCGACTTGGAGCCCTTCTCAAAATCCACATTGGCAACTGCAGAGTCTTTGTTCTGAACTAATCCTCTCCCAGGCTCAGGCTCGATGGATGCACCCTCTCTGTTCTTCTTTGAACTCTTTTCAGAAGAGAGCTCGTTGCCTGTGCTTTCCACAACTTGTGCAGCACAAGAAGCTGTACTGATGCTGGTCAGATTCGTAGTTCTATCCAGCAACAAGTCCAAAGCAATCTCTTTCTTTCGAGGTTTTGGGTTCAGACTACCTTTCTTAACTTCTGAAACTGTACGTACACTTTCCTGAGTTGAAATAGAATCAGCTATTTTCTTCTGATCATTTGTGGCTTTATCCAAGCGAGGGTCCATAAATTCACGCTTCTCCTGGTCATTAGTCTTGACCCCAGGCTCAATTATGGCGGACGAAATCTCTTGTTTTGAACTCTCCTGGGGTTGAGCATCATTCGCCAAACCTTCACTTCCGCTAGCAGAAGCTTTATCGGACTTAAATTCGCTGACTGTATGATTACTCTGCATTGCAGGCCCAACTTTGCTGTCATTATTATGAGTATCTTCCTCAACCTGGATTACAGCTCTAATACTTTCCATGTTGCGTGATGAATGTTTCGCTGATTGTGAGTCAGAGGCTACTGCTTCCCGTCTGTAGGAAGAGCCTGATACAGTTCCAGAACGCTCGGCCCTCTGTGCAGAGCGCCTTTCATAATGCAGCGTAGTTGCCATAGGTCTATCCTTCATTGGACTTGAGGTCTTACGAACAGTAAGCTCCGTAACTTCACCTTCTTCGATTTGCTCTACTACACGTCCAGCTGGCGTTGATTCAGTAGTACCATTTTCATGATTCTTTTTCTGAGTTGAACCTCTCTCGTTCCTGTGCTCTTTACTTCCAATTGAACTCCTCTGATAATGAAATTTCAAAGGTATATTTGGATCATTGTGGTTGTATTTATCATCATGCTGAGAGCTGCTATCACTCGCATTACTTGTAGCGTTCTCCGAGCAATGATATTCTCCAACCTGCGATGCACCACTAGCGACATGTGCTTCGTGAGCAGAAATTGCTGGCTTTGGAAACGCATCTCCTTCAATTTTGGCGAGGGAGTCCACAGTTGGATGAGTTTGGCCTCCCTCAAGCTGGTGTTCTGCTGAGAGACTAGATGACGAGCCCTGACCAGGCTGCTGTATCGTAACTTTCCTCTCAGTGTTTTGTTCTTCAGTTGAAGTATTAAGCTTCGGAACATATTCACTGGACCATCTCGATATCCGTTTCCGCTTTGCTGGTTCCTGGCTTTGCTCACCATCATTTCCCCGTTTCTCGGAGTCACGCTTCTCTCGTTCTACAGATTCAGTTTTAAGATGGCTTTCAGGGCGCAATCCACTGGAGCTAGGTCTGTCTAATTCTGACTCGGAGATTCCATGAGTGATGTTTTTATTGGGCTGGAAGGCCTCAGCCTTCAAGTTCGGACTATCATTTCTCTGACCTCCTGGTGCTTTTGGTTTACATGCGCTTGGACTGTCAGTCTTCTGGCTTCCTGATACACTAAGCTTGCCTGTGCTTGGACTCTGCATTTTTTGTACCTTTTCATCAGATTTAAGCTGATCTCCAGATTCTGCGATTGGAATGTCAAGTTTAGAGAGCCTCTCCACTGACTTCAACTGGCTCACATTAACCTGTAAACTACCAGGTTTCAGTTCTCCATCTGAGGGTTTCAAGCACTTTCCACTGGAGCGATCAGATTCGTTCTTAAGGGGAACTTCAGATTTCGATCTGCTAGCACTGCTGGAACTTATATCCTGTTTCGGAATTGACTCTTGTACTTTCGAACCATTTGAAGTATTTGATGGTACGGGAGCCAAAAAGGAACGCTTTTTGAAAGGCGTCTCATCCTGTACAGCAACTTGACCAGGAGGAGCGGGGCTAAATTTTTTGATCTTCTTAACATCGGCCGATGCAGGAGTAGGTGCAAGTGTAGGCACATGCGGAGCAGGTCGCTTCAGAACTCGTACGCGTTGTTGAGGGTCGGGTTTTTTGAAGATGAAAGTTGTGTACAAACCTGCAAAAGAATATGGGCTGCCTATAATTAACTCTTGTACTTCTGCACAAATCTCACGCACATATGTTTCGGAAAGCTCCTGAGTCTAATGATGGTCATACTGGTGACCATTCTGCAGCAGCCATCATAAGGCAGACATGAATAAAAAGCCAATCCTAGAAATACATTGAAGAGAATAGCTGCAACGGAGGTCCAAATAGGGAGACTACTGAAGCAAAAGATAAGTGTTGAAAAAGACGCACTTAAAACATCTTGGGCCATCGGAGATAGGCGAGACTTCCCATCCACAACTAGATTTCCTTTAGAGTCGACCAGGGTGCCACAGCTGTTCTGAAGGGTCTCTGCAAATGAAACACTGCGAGAATCATATGGCAACCAACCCACAAAATCAATCTGTCAGTCAGGCTCCTCGACGCTCAGTCAAAATCTCAAATTTATACTCTGCGTAAAATGTGATGTACATGTTTGGAAAAGGGGCCGTCTCTCACAGCCCTCATCTAACATCGACATTCAACTGTATTTGCATTACAGCCGTACGGTCTGTTTTCAGAGAACTAAAACCCACCGGTAGTCTTCATAAAATTCAGTCAGGTTCTGGATCTCCACGTATTCAAGTCCAAATTCTTCCGCATGTCTGAGACAGTCGAGACATAATCAAATCAAATCCTGCAGCAACTCTAGCTTACATCGTACAAAGCAAATCCATAATGCAACGTATGAAACTATTCATGTAGAGTATGAAGCACTAAAAAAACTCAGGATTACGCAACCAGTACATCAAAGAGTTGCAATTGAGACACACCTGATCAAGCTCGGGAAGTGCACCAAGATCTGCGATTGGGGTGGGACGGTATCATCTGTAAAGCGGAGTTGATACCTAGATCCATATTGGTTGAACCTACACACGAAATGAGGGTATCAGTTTTCTGTTCACATTCGTACACATTTACCCTGTACCAATCGAACCTGCTGGACCTAATTCTAGAGTGCATTCATGCTACACCTCAGAGGATGATGGCACCCCCTCTATTCTAGCAGGAAGCCAGCCTAAGATAGGCATAAGGGTCTACCTCCAAAAATCTTGAATAAAAACTAGGGAGTAAAGAGACACGAGGTGCTGACAAGCTCTTGAATAGACATGGTGCTGTTTTCAGGAAAATACACGCAACAGGATCCATTCCCTACACACAGAAGGGAATAATCACTCACCAATTCTTCCCTGCAGTGTAAGATTTCAATCAAGTAACGACTAGGCTCAACACACAGGAAGACGAAAGTACCGGTCATCCTCGAAGCTGATACTATACAAATCTGTTCTCACGCGAGGGAGATGCCCGTTGGCTCTCAATGATCCCGCTTTCATTGCCCCTTCAACTGCTTTCTGGTACTTGTACCTACAATGGTCACACCAAATGTCATTCCAAAAAAATCAGTTGAAGGGAAGGAAAATAAATAAATACATAAATAAAAGTGAATAAAAGAGAGAAGTAGAGTGGACTCGGCCCTCTCATCCCTGATGCCACCAGTTTAATAATTGAATTTCAGCAACAAAAACTCTAGAAACAATAAGCATTTGCTGTATTGAATGGCATTAGGGGAAGATCACAAACCAGATGGTGGAGGAATCGGGAGTGGCTCCGAAAAAGTAGCCACCTGGCTTCAGTAAAGTGGCAACGTTCTTCAGCAGCTGGCGTACCATATCCTCGGTTGCAAAACAATCCTGCACAAAGCGGTCCACCTAAAACATTGGTACCCGAGCTTGATTGCGACATAGAACATCGGATCCACTACTTCACCTTAGTTATACACCCTTAAAAATGCTAGGACTGTACTAACAGAAGTCATAATTCTTCCCGAGTAATATTTTCGACCTAGGAGGCCACATTACAAGGCTGGAAACTAAGAATATAAAAATTTCAGTTAATCACCGAAAAGGAGCAACCTGCAGATGAGCGAGACAAGTGATGACATCGGCAGAAAGACGATCTTCTCCCAAGTTCTTTTCCAAATCTATCTGCATTGCAGCAGAAAAAGGACAAAAAAGGCATAATCAGTTGGTCGCTCAATCAGACCTCAAAAGTGCACCAACCTATCCTGAAATCCTAATAGACAGGTTGCATGAAATAAATAGCGCCAGATTTAATTCAAATACATCCAAGACCTCTATCCTCAGTAATTTTTATGCTCTTTTCGCATATCACTACGGAAAACAATAGTCACGGAGATGGGTTTAAGCAACTGTGAACTTCTAATTCGCTTTCGAACAACTAACAAGGTTAAAACCGGGTCAAGGTGGAGCAGATGAATGCCAAGTTAGGTTTTTATCGTAGAATGTACAGTCCAAACGCATGTCCAAGGTAAGCGTGGACATGTTCCAAGAGCAGATTACAGCTCCTGTTACTCTCTTTGCGTACAAGTCGGTTGCAAAATTTAGTATACTGCGGTTGCCATTTCTAAGTCAGCACTTTTTCGAATTTATATTGCCAATGCGATGATTTAGTACGAAAATTTAGTAACAGCTTATTATACGTTTCGGCAACTGCTAAACCCAGAGACAACCCGAAGGCGTAACGATAAGTACCATGCAAGGGTTTAGTTCACAAAATCTTGCAGCGAATGGTTTCCCATTCTTCTCCCACTGTTCTTTTGCTTCCTCCAAAGCTGATGATGATAGATCTACATGAATACACAAGTACAAGAATTATTACTGAAAAATAAAAATAAAAAACCATTAACTGCCTTTCAAGTAAATGCAACGTGAGAATTATCACTCAAGAAAATGTTAGTACAGTCAACTGACAATTACTAAACGTGCAACATCTCTCATTCACTGCTCTAACTCTAGCAGAAAGAATAAAGTACGCTTAGCACTTCCTTCGATCGTCTACATTGAAAATATCCATTGAACTGTAAGCCACGTACCAACGCCTACATATTTCCCAACTTGTGCTGCAGCCCAGTTTTCTGTGTCAACACCTCGTCCGCAATAGAGATCACAAACCTGCAAATAGATCGCCCATGAAATTAATCACCCCCCATGCCATCAAAACAATTGCTGAAACCAGGAAACTTTTTCTTTCAGATACAACATTGGCAACAACGTCGCGCGACGTTGAGCATGTTTGCTTCATACTACGATCCTCTCGATGATAGCAGAGCTGGCGTGGCAATCATGCATTGGACTAAATTCACACAACATCAACTACGCTGCAAGTGTTTAATGATTTAGCCACTGTAGATAAACATGATACTTGGCAATCTTGAGGTTTGCATCCAATGTAGCAGAATGCTGTGACGCTTTTAGAAAAAACCCCTCGACGAGAATTTTAACGTTCGGCAAAGTGGGCTGCTAAGTTACTAACGCACATATTTTTCCAAGAAAACCAGTTAAGCAATGCAGTGTACGACACTCCATAAAATTTTACACTCCGAATAGGTCATGTAGCAATGAGAATTTGTAATCACCCGTGACTTGGAACACAGTGAGGGAAAAGAACTTACAACAGCACCAGTAGGAACAAGCTGCTGAATGAGAGACTTCTTCACAAAAGCATTGAGGCGCTGGTGAAGGGCACCAGCACCCCAGTGCCCAGTCATAGGGGTGGAAAGAGAGGTAAAGGATGTTGCTGGAGACGGAAGGGCAACAGGTGCACGAGCCAGGGCCTGCACTGCTGCCATGAATTCACGCTTCCTACGCAAATGAATCCATGGCTTCGGTTCTCTCTAATCCCCCACCTTCGATCAATACTCTCAAACACCAGAAACGAGAATCATGTGCACCTGAAGGTGTATTCTAAGCCTCCCGTGCATCTTTACTAATCCAAAATTTTCAAAAACTAAACCCTGTCATATTCAATATGCAGCTAATGATCATGCGCATGCTTAACCAATAAACTGACCCCACAATTTCTCAACACACTGAACATCAAGAAATCCAATTCTGTCGCATGTCACGGTATTTCCAGCTCTGTGAGCCCGCGAGCTTGACCAGATTCCAACACCGAGATTTCGCCGGGGTGCAAATGATCATGGACACGCTGTCGAGACTCTGCTCTTAACCCCTCCCAAACTCGCCATCTTCGAAACCCACACACCCTTCTTAAACCTCCGCCTTTTTTTTCTTTCAATGCTGGATCAAATCAAGCGACCAAAAACACCCAGAATATCGGCTCCTACTGCAAACTACTCGCAACCTCATCACAGCTCTCAAGTTCTCGCCCCTTCAACCCCACCACGACATACCCTTGGATCCATTGCAACTAGTCTAGATCCCTTAATAAGCTATTGCAGACCACTCCCACCCGCACACTCACGTCTTCTTCTCCAAGACGACTTTCCCCAAGACCTCTCTCCACACCTTCCTCCTCAACCAAAACCTGGATGATAACTCTCTCCCCTCTGCCACCCCATCTTCAAAAAAAAGAACGCGAAACAAGAAAACCCCGCCAAAATCCCGCCAAAATCCCGGCTCTCCCTCTGTTTCCCGAACGCGCACACACACGCGAATCCCACAGACAACACCCACCCACCCTTCCTTCACACGGGCAGGCACCCACAAACCCAAACGTGCGCCTTCTGCTCGAGAAATTTGAACCCTGAGCTCAGAAACTCCGTGCGCAGGGGGCGAGAATGAATGAGAGCTTGGACAGTGGAAACTTAGGAGGAGCAGTGCCACGACGAGGTTGCGAGAGCGTGATGTTCGTTTCCGCTAGGGTAGAAGAGCATGGCACTGCAGCGGCGACGGACCACAACCCGAATGACGACTCAGTTGCTATTTCGGGCCACGCCCTCTCTTTCCCTCCTTCCTTCCTTCCACTCGACGATTTCTTTCCCCAGTCTCGACGTCTCCTCCTTTCCGTCGCAGTCTTTCGTCCTCTTGGCGCTTCCCCGTCGAGAATTTCCGTCCAACGATGAGCTTCGTTCGAGGAGACGTCGCCTGGACGAGAACTTCGCATCCGACGAGTTCCTTTCTCCTCCGTCGGGGTTCGTCTATTCGTGGGCTGATTTCAGTTGGGCCCTTGATAAATCCAGTGACAGTGGATCTCTTAAATCTGTTTAGGGTCATTAAGACAATTACGATTGAGGTTATGCTCATAGTCACTCCCCTGCCCTAATCAATAAACTGAGGTATCTTTGCAGTTATCTGTGGTTTTAAGTTAGTGGAGTATAATTATGTGATATCTTGTTATCCATACGAACTGAGAATTTCACAGGATTTCAGCTATAATTGGGGGTGAATTAAAACAAGGTAAAGTAAATAAATTAAGAAGTATGCTAATAGTGAAAGAAAGTTAAACGGAAGCCAAAATGGGGTCGAAGGTAAATTATCAGGTCATAGTTGGTCTTGGAATGTACAACATTTTTTGCCTAATTGTCTTTAATTTTTATCTATCACATAATTATTGGCCAATTTCCAAAGGTGATATCTACGTGGATGTTTGGGTTTACTTGAGATTGAACATCCAATTTTTTTTTTTATTTATTTAGTTATAGCTTTGTAAGTCTTGATTTTTTTTCAATCAATGTATGTTATTTTAAATGAATGTTCTAATTTTTTTTAAATATTACCAATTTCTAAAAATATTTTTGTTGATATATTTTTGCAATTACAAAAGCAACAATGAAAGTTTAAAATGATAGGATCAAACTTGCATTCTGTAATTTTAATATAAAAAATAAGTACATAAAACCAACATGCTTACAAATCTAAAATGCTACTGGTACTTACAAAATTTTGGAAATTTCAAATTATAATCCTTTATAAAATAAACATACTTACAAAAAATATACACATTCATTGTTATCAGGTTATGCATTCTATTGAGTTTTTATAAATTAATAGGTTGTTATACTCATTAATGTATTTTTTCAAGTGTTGAGGAATGTGTGCAACAAATTCTTAAAAATTGATTAAACTTTCAAAGTGCCCCCAAACAATTTATAGCTTTTGAGTTTTTTTATGGTTATTATTTTTGATTTGATCTGTCATCTAGCTAACATATAATTATAAATAAAAGTAACAAACAAACAAAATTTTAAAATATAATAATAATAATAATAATGATGATGATGATGATGATAATAATAATAGCATAAGAAGTAGTTATATGATTATTATTTTATTAAAAATTAGTCATATTGATGTAAAATATCCAACTAATTTTCTTAAATTTTAAAATAATAAAATTAAGAATTAAAATAATAAAAAATTTATATAGTCTTATTTGTAGATTGAAAAATCTAGAAAAGTTTAAATACACAATCAGCTACAGATATATTTTTTAATATTTTATCAAGCTTTTACGTTTTTATTAATGTTTAATAAAATTTATACACTTGTTTTGTTGAATTTTTTATATTTTTCTTTTTCAACATAGTAACAAAACATTCTTTGTTGCCAAAAAAATAGAAAAAAATAAACTGATTTCAAAATTTGAAAAATTATTTTCTCCACTTATATTATAATTATATATTTCTTGTGTTGAGTTATTTTATTTTAATTAAAATCATTTACATTAAAATAAAATAAAATCTTATTATGCAAGTAATAAATTTTCTGCTTAATAAGAGCCAAATTTAATATGTATTCCAATTTATCCATTAATACAAATTTAACCAAGTTTTAAATTATTATTGCATTATTTAAGATTGGAGCTCGAGTTTCTAAGGAAAAATTATAAACATGCCAAAAAAAAATGACATGTGATGAAAAAAGAAAAAAGAAAACAGAAAAAGTGTTAAAATTAACTATTTAAAAAATCTAAGAAAATGATTAAAACACATTATTAAAAAAAAAAAAAAAAAAAAAACTCCATCAAATGTGACTACAATATGCTCATGCAATAATTTATACATTCATTATTTTTTATTATAAAGTTAAGAAAATTGTAGAGAAACAAACAAGACAATAACTTTATATAAAAATAAAAAACAAACAAAAACCTTGTTTTTCTCTTTTGAAAATAGTTACATATTCTCTAGAATATTTGGTTTAAGGAGTTATTATTTAATTAATAACAAATGAAACAATTATTCAAATATATATATATATATATATATATATATGTGTGTGTGTGTGTGTGTGTGTATGTATTTGAACTGAAAAATTATTCTGGTTAAAATCCAAAATGAATGTTCCAGAAATCCATGTCAGCCGTCGTGCAAGCGGCGCCACCCCCACAGACGAGATCGAACCCTCGCATGATTACCAACAGACTCCACACATTCAGGAGTCGGTGTCGGTATCGGTGTTCAAGCCCCCGACGATCGAGCCCATTTCCTCACCCCTCAAGTTCACATCGCCGCTGAGGAATGAATTTGCACGTCTTCCAGAATTCTCCTCGACTCGCGCGGCAAACTGGTGCTTCGGCACACACTGCACCAACTTCGACTTGCGGCTGAACTTTTCATTGAAATATGGGAAGACTGCGAAGTCGTGATGGGAATCAAGGTGAGTCGGTACCAGGAAAATCTCTCAGGTGAGGATCAACTGCAATAGCCACAAAGCTGCAGCGTGACACTCTCGGCATTTGATGTAAGTACCTCGACGGAGAAGCATGGTTTGGTGCTTGAGCTCACGAAACCATCGAAGCTTGGGGTGAAGCTCAGATTGGATGCACCCAAGGTTGGCTCGAAGATTATCGCGAAATTCAGCAAAGAGCAGTGCCTCGCTTTCCTGGTGCCAGGCGCCATGTTTTTTTCAGTGGAGATCAGAGTGAGGAAGAGGCTACAGTTTATTTGGGCTACAGTGAATATGGTTCATACCTTGAAGGATTGGGCTCTAAGATTCCTGCTGCAGTCGAACGTTGCGATCGAGTATACTCAAGACCTGGGGCGAGGAGAAGCAGAAGTGGGTAGTTTTGCAGAGGATTCTTCATAATCGTCCTGTGCAAGTACGAGAGCGATCTGAACAGTGAATCGAATAGTCCTCTCGTGAAGGATGTAAAATCTGATTTGTTGATAATGGATGCGCAAGCGTACGCTTTCCAGTCCTGCCGACTTAAATTTACGGTTTTACTTTTGATTGCAGCCGCAGTGGATATATTTACACCTCGGAAATAATACAAGCTAACTATACAGATTACAATCCTCTCATCAGTGTGGTCTTGCCCTGATATCCGATTCTTTTCACTGCTGCTGCACTGCCCACTGAACTCGAAGCAAGTGGTTTTCAAGCAGAAGTTACCACCGAGTCCTTACATCGATACACAGTAGTCTGTGCATGAACTCAATCACTGAAGGTTTCACAAACTCTCTACAAAATCAAGTTGAATTTCAAGATATTTCAAGGATCCGAAGGACGCTTTTTTTCAGCGCGAGCGCCATTCACAGCACATGAACATTGCACATTCCATCGCATCATAGTTCTAAAATCAGGAGCCTGTAACCAGTGAGGAAAATGGCAGCTGCGTTGTGAGAAATAACTCGATGATGTGGCACACTTTGAAATGAGAAACATCCTAATAGTCACTTGGCATTTCTGTGAGAAGCCACGAATTGTTGAATCACTTCAGCTCCACGGTGATTGGCATCAAAACACTGTGGCGAAGGGTTAAATGAATTTAATAATGCTGAAACATAAACTGAACGCATCCCGACGTGGTTCCAAATACAATACACAGGAGCATGAAAGTTGGATTGTATTGGCAACTATTAGACTAACCAACAGCAAATCCCCCACTTTTAGCCTGCTTAACACTTAGGGAGGAAACGCAACATATCCGAGAGAATTTTGGGGTCTTGGGAAAAATGACCGTTCAGACAAATGCCTGGTTTAAAACTTCTAAATCCTTTATTTGCGCATCGATAATTACCACCTAATTTAACCTTGTGCTTAACACTGTCATTTTAACAAAATTTACACATATACTCGACGTTTATGAAACCGCTGGGAACTGGATGAAATTTCACAGATGTGCTGCTGAACTTCTGTAGTGCCATATCACTTCTGCGTTGAGCTACGGAGCTCAGATTTAAAGACCACGTGAGACCTTCAAATTGCATGTTCGAGGAGATGAGACTTAGCTCGAGAAGTTCACAGTGTCGGCAAAAATCTCCTTGAAACTCCACAGTAGGTCCTGACACTTCGTTGAGAGCACAACCTTCTTGGGTAGTTAGCAGTTTCTACGGTGGTTTTCTTACACATCCTGTGGACCTGTCCTAAGATCGAGCTTAATGGGAGTAGTTGACCTTCTTTGCCAAATAGGAACAAACGCTTCTTTTTCCTTGTCTCTCTCGTTTTTGGATAGAATTCTTACTGGTTTAGGAGATAAGCCGGGGCTCCTCAGGAGGTCGTCCAAACTTTGATGCGAAATACGGTTGGAAGCGAATTTCTGCAAGAAAGACAAGTTCATTGCCCTTTCTTTCAGTCCCGGCTTCTCATTTCCATGGCATTTCGCGCTAGAGGAATCCCTATACTTTCTATCCCATCGTGGGCCGCAACAGCAGCAAGCCACATCCCTTCCTCCTGCGGATTGCGATCGGATCGAATTAGGTCGACCCTTGGACTGATTAGCGTCAAACCGTGAGAAACCTGCTCCAGCTGCTCCTTCCACTCCCAGTGACTCTCCCTTGCGGCCCCCACTCCACCGCCGCCGAGGAAACCAGCAAATCCCAGAGCTGTCTTCATCGTCGCTGAATGAGTCGCCTGATCCTGCCAGACCAAAAGGCTGTCTTGAAGCGTCCTGCGCAGAATCAGACACTCGCACAGACACATAATCCCTACGATCCGTGAAGAGCGAATCTGTGCTATTGGTCCTGAACCGGCTTCCATCCTCCCTCTTCATCATTCCGTTGTACCACTAAAACCCCCTAAAAACCTTAAAACGCCACCAACCAACAGCAAACACAATTCCCTCCACAAACACACAAAAACGCACACACACAGACACACACTTACAACTTCATCGAAACCACGATCATCTACCTCCCCTCTGACCAAATCCAGTGTGCGTACTGCAAGTCACAAATCGACTGGGTTTAACCCCAAGAGCTACAATAAAACCCAACCACGTAATCTAAGGACCTTGTCAACAAGATGCAGACGGCATCAACTCCAACCTACTACGCCAGAACTTATCCTACAACGCACGGACCCAACCAACCCAGTTCATGAATCTAAACTCCAGTGGGGGGCGATACTTGATCTAGACAACAACAAAACACTATTCCACACGTGACTCGAACAAAACGAGAGTACCGATCGACAACGAAACACTCGATCTCCCTCCTCGTCACGAATTGTTCTGACCACGAAGAGGCTCACGTAGGCATCTCACCCCCCCCCCCCCCCTCACGCTTACCCACTAACTGAGACCTAATAAACATGGATATCTTTCCTTGGCTTTGCATTATTCTGCTCAAATAATTGAATAGGCTTTCTTAATCCATGCTATTTAACCACTGTTTAGTTGTCCAGATCCTCGGTTTACAAATACAGATGTTTTTTTGAAATATAGTTTGTGCGCATCGATAGACATCGCGTTAATGTTCTGATAGTCGTTCGTGTGTATTGTTTGAATGGTTTTGTTTTGGAAATCCCGAGCTCGTACTCTCTATTAACAGATGGTTTTTTTCACATTCTCTTAACTTTTCCAATAAAGTAAAAAAGAAAAAAAGTTGGACCCTGAATGAAAACTTACAAGTGAAAAGTTGCACACATGGATTGGAAAAAGAATAGAAGATGGTAAAGCAAATTGCATGTGAGTCAAGTTGCATTATCTGCATATTAATCTTGAACTGCACAATTGTTATAATTTTTTTGTTATGTGTTTGTAGATTTTAAGAATGTGATAGTCAACAAATCATTAGAATAAGAAATATGGTTATATATACACACACACACATATGTGGACGCCCTTGTGTCATGCATCCATGCATACACACAATAAAAAATTTACTCACACTAAAACGTTTTAAAATAAATTTCAATAAAAGATTTGTGTGCAATGGCTTGTGGCATATATATATTTTAATAATTTTAATTTTTTGATTCATAATACATTTAATATATTTCTTTAATTCACTTTAAAAATATTTTTAATTTCATTATCTAAATTCACATTTTAATTGTATTTTTAAAGATGTTCTCAATTTAGATATAGATTCAAACACCAACTGTGGTAAAATTGCAAAAACATCAAACTTCAACTGTGTGAAAATGCACATTTCAAATGCCGTTCCATGACTTTTAAATAACATAAAAATGATTTTTGTTATTACAGTAGATGCAATTGTAATCACTTTTATTTTATTTTTTGACAGCTTCAAAGTTGAGAAAACTTCTACACTAGAAACGGGGACAACTTACAAAACCAAGCCTACATGCATTGTTGAATTTAGTTTCTGATTTCAGATCTGCATTGGACATGAAAATCCTACACATGTGCCTCAATTGAAAAGTTGTAATTTTCTATAATCACATTTTCATAAATTGAGATAATTAATTGCTTGATATTATTTGAAGTACATGAATTTCAATAGAATGTGACCTTCAAGAGATTATAACTCCCTGTGGGTGTGAGTACTGCACCCATTCCCATCCATGATCCACAAACAATAACCTACTTCGCGGCATAGACCTACTGATCACGATATACAGAGCACAAAATTATTTACATCACCTCTGACAACGACTCCAGCA
This sequence comes from Physcomitrium patens, assembly GCF_059467195.1. Classification (NCBI taxonomy): domain Eukaryota; kingdom Viridiplantae; phylum Streptophyta; class Bryopsida; order Funariales; family Funariaceae; genus Physcomitrium; species Physcomitrium patens. The sequence goes on from NC_143416.1 coordinate 16,732,325, forward strand.
CTCTAATCAATAAGAGCTGCGATACCCTGACAATAGTTTCAAATCACCACAGCAGCACAGGAACCAACATGTGAATAGGAGCATAAGGGAGATTACAGAAATCGATGCTCTAAAAATCGTGTTCAAGGCTAAACACACCTGCTGCTGTCCCCACATCGAACAGATATATGAATATTTATACGTTCGCTGATGCAACCTAAGTCCAGCACCAGCACACTGGCAATTTTGGATGCCATCAAAAGCTCCAATTCCTTATGAATCAACGTACATTCCCACAACAATCCTCATCCAAAGAGACAGGTATTTCACCATCTACCAAACTGCTCTACAACCCCGTATCAGTTATCAAGTGGAGGATAACTTCAATTTTGTCTTCAGAAATTTTGAAGCAACTGGATCGATTCTATGACACAAAACGCGCAGAAGAGTATCTGCATCCGATGCATATCGTGTTGATCCTGTTCTTGTTGGGTTTGCTCCTGCTGCCATTTGCTCACCTGATCGCTTGAAGGATTCGATGATCTGATTGGTCTGTGAAAAAAACAATCGTAATTTCTGCTCAGGAACTTCCTTGACCAAGAACAAAACAAAAAAATAATCACTACACGACAACCACACGCTCCATAACAAATGGTTCAGAAACTCACATCAAGACTGTACAAATTCAGTATTTGCTGAACCGAAGATGCTGCGTTCTCTACCACCCCCTTCGGAAGCCCATCTCCTTCAGCGATAAAGAAATCCTGCCAAGACCAAAACATATTGGAAGACACTGTCAGGATATGACCAGGAAGAACATGCACTACATCCACCACGCAATAGCAGAAGAACATCTATCACCCAGTGAAACGAAGAACAGCACATACTTTAAGCACATTCACGTCCTCTTCCAACATTGTCGAGTCGCTGGCAGAAAAGCCTCTGGTTGGTCCTCCATCAAGTAGCACACGAAGCAAACCATCCTGACATAATCATAGAAAAGCCACTCACGTTAACCACCTTCTAAAAATGCATTCAACAGACCTTCATGAAGATATAACTTATTTGTAAAAAATTACAATAAAAACGTACTGTTGTCTAAGCAACAAAGCCCTAAATGAACACAAGTGACCGCAACAAACTGGAAAATCTCGTACCAAAGCGGCTTGCAAGAGACCAAGCACGACACGATCTCGAAGAGGCTCCACAATTACATCACAAAGTTCGCCTAGCACCTGTAGTTTATGCGTCTGTTAGTATACGAGTATAACATATATCAAGCAAGCGCAAAACCATCCTAGTATTGGTTTCTCTACCTTGAACACCCTAGACATCATCACTCATATCCTGAAACCTGAAGTCAATCTGAATGCTTTAGAGGTATGTATACTTACAGGGTCAAGACCAGCTACCACATTTTGCATGCGTGCTTGTGAAACAGTGACTTTGTACAAACCATCAATAAAGATCTCCCTCATGTCCCAAAATATCAATTTGGTCCCTGCAAGTCACAACAAGAAAATGAACGTTGACAGAGATAAAAAGATGAGTACGTGAATGTATCCATCTTAATAAGCAAATACTAACCACCACCCAACTAGGCACACCAGCCATCATACTATCCCATTCTCCCCGTTGTTGTCGCTTATGGAACTGTCTTTCCAAAACGCACTTAACGATCTGTAATTCTCACCTGTAAATTCACAGATCTTATCGATTGCAGCATTCACTGCTTTTCTAGACCCCTCAAACGCCGTGGAAAGGTAATCCATTTGTCTGTTCCCAGATTCTCGCATTCTAGTCATGTCCAGATCTCCTGTTCCACGCTCTGCACACGAGACTTGTTCATCGTCACTACCAGAAGACGAACATGGAAAATGCATTCACAATCATTCTTCTCAAAAGTTGTCACTAAGAATGACGTGATAAACAAAACTCCACCTATTCGATATCGGCCAAACAAAACAGCCGGTTTGTTCTCTATCAAACGACTCCAAGCAATCTTGAATCCCACCACTTTGAAATACTATAACATAACCTATAACCATGATGCAGGCAAAATATCGGCAGAGATTAACTTCGGCACTCCTAACTCGCCACCATAAAGACCAGTTCAAATATGCTGCTAACAACTTCTACCAACTTTTTGGTCATGCCAGTGGCATTTGAACTGTCTGTCAAACTTGAGAGATCCAAAACATAACAAAAGCATGAGATTCTAAGGATGTACTTGAAGGTGTGCCATTCACACGAGAGAAGCCGTCTTGTGGTCTTTTCGCAGCCCAATGATCCCTTATGTTGTCTTCGAGCAAGTCGGCATGACCCAAGATATACTGCACCATCAAAGTCATCACATAAACACAATTACCTTCCGGGAGTCGACTTATACAACGTATTGCATTACATACTCATGACGACTACAATCCTGATATCCAACCATCCTGTGCAGATGATGGCTACATAAGAGTAATACACCCAGGTGAAATCTTCGAGATTTTGGAAAATTTAGCACCCTACACATCTAGTGAGTTCAATATAATAGCGCCTTCGACAGTTACGACAGGTAGTAACGCGTATTCATATCTCCGTGACTTCCACTCTTGCTGAAATCATCAACCAAGACCAAAACGAAACAACTTACGTGAAGTGTGTTGAGACGAACGCAAAGAGACGTGGTAGACAGCAGATTGATCTCGCTAGACCGTCTCTCATCCGGTAGGCGCGGATCTGCAGTTTTTTTCTTGTTGCTCACCGACTTCATAGCAACCTCCTTCTTGTAGCGAGTCAAGCTTGGAGCTGGTGGAACTAGATCCCTCGTATCACCTGAGCAAACGCGTACATACGACACGAATGTGATGATACTATAATTGCTCATTGTCGAATAGGACCAAACATACAAATCTGGAAACTCATCACCAGCCCTAATAAATGTGAACCTCCATGGCATCTCACATGTATGACTCCTTGGATACACATGTTCCTACGATTGGACTGACCACAAAGCTCTGATGACGAAGCCATGGATTCAACTTCCATGCCAGGGCTGGGAATTAGATGTCCCTGCTGACTTTATTTTGCGGCATCCACATGGCCGTGACAAGGGTATCAAGAACGTCCTCAGGGTTGCGACGTTGAAGCACGTTTCCACATCCCAAACTTCCATGTGGCATTGCAGTGTGGTCTCATCACGCGACTTCAGGGCCCCACATCATGTACAAGTGGACTAAGGGAGGGAAAGAAATGTTACCCAGTTGAGCAACTACTTTACTGGTGTACTGCTGCAGGGCATTATCGAACCCATTCGTGAGGCCCTTCAATTGAGGTAGTCTCATTGGAAGATTCAGCTTGAAAAACTGGTCCATCGTCTGCTCAAGCCCACAAGAGCATTCAACTGTTAGAATAGTCAACCCGAATTCGTGTGTTGAGATACAAAAAGAAGCTGGATTACGGGGATGCTCACTGCGAATCACTCAAAAGCCATATAGATTTGGTCTAACAATGTGGTTGTACAGTACGTCTCACAACTTCGCATAATTTGGAGTTCATTTGGTTTATGTGAACTTTGACTCAAACTTCATGTGACTTGACGTTTATGCTAAACTGTACTTCGAGTAACAAAGTGGATGGAGTCATAACGGCCATCTGGGTAGCATTTGGAGGACTAAATTTAGAAGGTGGCCAACATCACTCGCCTCGTTCATGAAAAATTGGAACGCTACGTGAGTTATGTGAAGTACATCAGTCCACACTAGGTAACAAAAGACGGGTTAACCAAAGAAAATGTAGTTTTTCCAACAAAAACCACCTACTGCTCATACCATTTACAGGTTTAGGAAAGATCGTGGGGAGAGTCCAGACAAGACATGCCATAGTCAGGTGTGAAAACGAAAGTTTATTTTCATTAGTAGTTACAGAACATCAAGTAAGAAGAATCCACACCTCCTCGATAATCCTGAAGACCTCCACGATTGACCCTCCATGCCGTTGCTGAGGGGACAGAGCTTGCCATTTCTGCGCTCCAACAATATAAGGGAGTCCATAATTAACTAATGCACATCCGAAAACGATTCAACCCAAATTATGCTCAAAGATGGTTCACATTCCAACTTCACGAAGGTTTTCGTAAAAAAGTGAGTGACAAACTTCTTGCTGTACTGCTCGATCAACCCACTCCGTCAACTGCGAAAGTTGGGTGTTAACCCATCTCATTACTATTGTTCCTGAAACAACTTCCACCTGCGGAAGCAGTGAATCAATAACAAACATTAATGAACTAGAAAGTTTTCAGAGTAATGATGGGCAAGAACCATGTAATTACCTAGCAATACCGGAGATTCATGTGCATACGCTAATTCTTCACTAGGAACAAAGCTTCCAACATGTGCTTACTTGATATGGTGTCAGTTGCTGCTCAAAATCACGCCTGGCATCATCATCGTCAGTGACTGATTTGATGAGCTCCATCAAAAACTGTTCAAGGCTATCTGCTGCCGGCAGAACGGACGAAACATCGTCTGTGAGTTGTGACACCTCGTCCAGAAATGGTTTCTGCAACACAATCAGCAGTATAAGTTGCGAAGTATAGCTGAATGCACACAAGGTGATCACTAAATCCTCTAAACTCATACACATAGATGCTAATAAAACATACCAGTTCTTTTAGGTAAAGTGTATGCAACAGGCATGCACTAATAGCGATGGCCTGAGGGTGCCACTTAGAAAGTATAGGTGAGAACACATCGGCATCCTTCTTAGCCAGCTTTTGCACTTGCGCAGCAAGCTCGGCTAGTGGATGTGAATCAAGGTGCTCTTGATTTGACTCCAGTTTCTCAACAATCTGTCAAAACACCGTTGTAGCTTGAATCAATTGAACAAGGTAGTTCTAGGGACAAGAAGTAAAGAAAATAAATTACTGTGCGAGGGGGTCTCAAAAGTGAAAAAAAGAAAAGAAAAAGAGAAGTGATGCTTGTACGCGATACTACATGATTAGACAGGTTGGCTTCTGCTATTGTATTTTAATCTCTCAATTTTTCATCCTGACAGCTTCTAATCTTTCAAGCGACACAAAAGTATACCATGTCGTAAGCAGACTTCACGGATGAACAGATGTAATCTTCGGCCTGCTTGGCGACAGCTGCCATCTCTGCAGCAGATGTCATTCTTGCTACCTGCACGCAGCCTCGTTCCATTAGGTGTATCCATATTCATCACAGTTGTCATCGATATTTAAATTCAAGAACGAAAAATACGATTGAAGAGGCAAGCAGTCCTAGAACTTCCATCCATCCAGATGAATCAATATGTGGTCATACTGAAACCATCTGATGGATTGTAAGAAGAGAATGCGAAAGAATTATAAGAGAACCAAATATATCAATGTGCCTGTCCATAATTCACATACGCTGGATTGGTCTTTATCATCTGAAATCAGCCGACCAGCAATCATTGCCACCGTCACGAGAACCTCCATTTTGCTAGGAGTCTGCACAAAAGAAAGAGGACCACATGAGAAGACTTAAAACAAAAACTTGTGATTGATTTCAAGATTCTCAGCTCATTAAAGATACGAAATTGAAGTTGTAAACAAGCATTTCCACATACTTCAAGGAATGTTACAAAAGCCCAAACAATTACAGAAGTCAAGTATTGACTCTAGTTGAGTAGCTTGACCAGCACACAACAGGCCTCATTTGAATATTTAACTCAAGCAGTTTAGGTGATTTAAGTGTATTCGGTAGTATTCATACATCTGCAAATTGTAGATGGTAATCTCGAAGCTGTTTGTCAGCCCATTGCTTGATGGGTACAAGCACCGACTTCACGTACGAAAGTTCCGGAGGTCCATCAAAACCATCCATTGAGGCTCTTACACCCTTAACATGAAACCTCTCTTGAGTATTTCGCTGCGAATCAGATGCAATTCTCTTCATTTGTTGTGCTGCGTGTTGCAGCAACGCTGGCTCACCTGTCAAGACATGCTGTAACCAAGAGAATCAGCAACAATTCACCAAATGAAGGACAGAAGAGGAGTGATAGAAGTGCAAAAATAGTCCCTGTCTTCTCTGCTAAAAGCAATTTGAACAAAAACTGTCACTCTAAAAAGAAAATCATTTATTACCATGATAGCTAACGAATACACATCAGTCAGATATTTTACCTGACGGAAAAGAACCCATGTATAACAAGTATCATGAATAGTCTGAGAAATTCCCAAGACCCGCCATGTAGACTTTAGCATCTCCAAAATCTCTTCCACCTCCTGTCATGGATACGTCCAGTTAACCACAAAACAGAACAATGCTCAGTGGCAAATACAAAGTTACAAATTCAGGATCAATTTACAATGTACAATGTGATCGTAAATCCAGAATTGAGAATTTTCAAAATATCATAACCTTTGAAAGGAAATTGATTGCATCATAGCAGCCTCAGTGAAACTGCTTAGAAGACACCACCCATCAGAAAGTAACTGAGTGTAATGACGTACCTCAACTAGTTGCCCTTCATCCAGAATATCAAATACACTCATCAAGAGCTTCTCATAGATGCGAACGTTCAAATGATAACCATCTGCCCAATGGCACACTTCTCCTGTATGGTCCCCTCTACCAGCTCTTTCTGCTAGTGAGATAGCCAAAGCTCTAATGCCTCTCAAGCTCTCGGTGTGTTGAGCAGGTCCAGCAGGTGACGGCAGACTCTGTACAAGCCAACTCGTCAATCTACTACGAACGTATGGTAACACAAATACTATTCCTATTTGCTGAATTTCAATGTATATAAAACCCTAGGTCCATCGGAAAGCTGCAGAGATGCAGCAAAAATCATCACGACCTGCTACAGAAGAATGGGGAACAAGGTATGTAAAACAAACCGAGGATGCTTACTACATGCAAGCACACATTGTAGAACGATGAAACAAAGTCATATGCCTTTACCTCTGCTTCTTCCAGTTTAGCAATCAAAGCTCTCAATTCTAATACTGAGCGATCAGATGGATCAATCCCGACGTAAGGGTGATTTATTAAGCCTTCCAATAACAGATTCATCTGCACACGATAATGGTGCTTTAAAAATTTTAATAAGAATAAGTTGTGAGACGCTAGCATAGATCAGATTTGTCAATGTCTTCATGCAGATAGCACAGCTAGCAGGATACGCATGCTCTTCATTGGCATGTGGAACTTTCAGATTGAAGGCCAAATGTAAACGCAATTAAATTCAATTCAATTCTCAGATGGACCTACTCTCCAACAAAAAAATGGGATATACCAACCTGTCGTTTTGACCAGCGAATATATTGAATTTTGTCAGTGAAAGCAGAATTAGGTACAGCACTAAGGAGCTCCAGCGGAACAAGCAACGTGTCCATTCTTTTCCCAACCCTTCCTGCAGATGCGTGCAGAATCGCCTCCCTTGTGCGTCGATCAGAAACTCCTGAAATCTGGAATCACAGGACAGTGGTTAAGTTTGTAAAAACAAACACCAGATATACAATGATACCTTGAAGGGCACACAGATAAAAGCCAGCATTGGAAGCATGAAACAGCTGTTGAAGAGAAGAAGAATGTATCCGTTGCTAAGAAATAGGATGTCATTATCAACCTCCATTTGTGTGCGCATGGTTTCCATAAGCCCAGCAAGACCCGGTGCTCGTGTAGGAGCTGGTACATACTTGTCTGCCTTGTTTCTTGTGAATTTCCTCACTAGTTTTGACTTCTTCTCCTCCTTTTTTTCCTTAGCCGGAGATATGAGACCTCTGCAGAATGAGTGGGCGATTTCAAAAATTTTAGGAAGAGGGGCTTTCTCGACCTCCTCATCATATGAAAAGAAAGTAACACAAAAAAGTCGAAACAAAGCAGAAACCTGCAACCTAGCATCAAATATGCCTTCGTTTATCGTAAAAAGGAACACCAATGACTACGTATGGATTACAATGTGTCAAAGTTTGTAAAACTGAAGTGTATATATAAGAAGATGAAACATGCAGTTACCCTGCAGCACCAACGGACACTAGCAAGACTTCATAGGCCGTTTCTCTCAGATCGTCATCCGATAGCCCTGCATTCACAACATGTAATTTAATTTTAACAAGATCATAGCAGATAGAGCATAATTGGCCGACCCATGCTGCAAGAATAGGCACCACCAGCTACTTAAACGAAGAATCCGCCTTACCAAGTGGTTAGTATAATCCAAATAACACCACGCAAATAAACTGTGAACTGGATGGCTTCGGTGTTGCACAATAATACTAAATAAACTGCATTCATCTCGTTAGAAGCACGCACCTGAACATGCGAAGACGGACTCTCAAACAACAGAAAATCAACCAAACTCTGCGGTTCATATGTGTGAAATTGCGAAACCGACTCTCAAGCATCCACCATTTCATTATTTATCTCCTAACCAATATTCTCATTTGACTGCATTCAGCACATTAAACTCTTACAATATAAATCTAGATCGAATATTATTGAGAGACAGATCATTCGATTTAGATGTACACATCGAATGTATTTATCTCGCGCTGTGCATATGCATGTAGGTTTTTGAGTCATAAGCGGGAAGCAGCAGCTTATGTGTGCTAAGTTACCTGTTGCAAAAGGTGGCAAATCTAACACAAAGTCACTGATGTCATTCAGTGCTCGATTCGATTTTTGAGGAAGTTCGTCATCGTCCTCGAATTCATCAATGTCGTCATAACCATCCAAACGTCTTGACGGTGTGGATTGCAGAGAGAAGCTCGACTTATACGTAAGAGCAAGAGGTGTTGTAGTTCCTACAGAACCCTTGCCAGGGGGTGGTCGTGTCGGGGAAGGACCAGATAGGTCAGGATTCGTGACCAGATAGTAAACCTCTCCCAATTTAGTTCCTGACTGCAAATCCATTAGACAATTATCAGAATTTGCAAGCGCTCTTGCCAAGGCAAATATATGGATATTTGGCAGCAAAAATAGAATCCGATCGACCTAAGTAAGAAGACGATGGTAAGTCTAAGACAATTGCAACTTTAAATTTCGGTCCACGTACAGTCTTCAATGGTAACAAGGCCCTCATAAGTTAGGCGCACGGTGCACCTTAGCTTAAGACTCAAAGAGAGAAAGAACTGAACTAACCGAGGGTGGCAAACTGAGGTCATCATGATACCGTTTGATCGCTTCAGAAAGGTCCAATGCAAAATCTACAAGTACAACGTGCTTCACGAATTCAAATAGAAATAAACCATAGACAATGCATTTTAAGAGAACTAGAAAATTCCTTCACACCGACAGAGAATTAACCAGCGCGAATCATCGAAGTAACCAAAACAAAAGATTACAGATTAGAAATCCAATCGCGAAAGCTTTGCTGTTTCAATGGTATTTGTTCCGTTCAGATGCTGTCCAGAAAAATGTAAGAGACTGCGTACTTTTGCGAGCACATTCAAGAATATAGTCCACGCTTATTTGATCTAGATCAATATCATCGTATGAGACAGCTCCGGGGGGCATAATAACTTTCTTGATCACACTTGCAGACAGGAGGAAGTTGAGAAGTTCCCGTCGGTCTCGACGATAACGCTGTAATAATTCCAAGTCCGAACTCCTGAAATGAAAACGTATTAGTTAGACCGAGGGAAGAAGATGTGGGTGTTCTAATCATGCTGACCCGCCTCTCTGGTAAGAGAATCTTAAAAGGAGTTGAAGAGGCAGCGACCGTGCTTAGGAATTGGTTGCTGTAAGGGCAGAGAGCACATCTAAACAAGAACTACGGTATGTTTCAACCAGACTATGCTGACAACGACCGTAATGCCAAAGATGCTGGAGTACTCCTATCTCTGCTCTCATTTCGATATTTCACTCCCTAAACTTGGCTTCTCTCAAGGATAACTTATCCACTAAACATCACACATTGCCGCCACAAGATCATCACTCAACTACAAGAGAAATGTCTTTCCCAATGCTGACCATTGCTGCTAAATAAAAACAGAGTAGGAAGGGAGAGAAGTACGAATACACGCACCCATCCATGATGCTCAGCTACGACTGTTCTCTTCAGAAACATCAAAAAGCGTACAATCGGTACAGTTCACTTCCACATATTGTTCCTGAACAGAAGAAGAAGACCGCGCCTTGGTATTCAAGCCTCAAAACCTGCTCAATCCACCACTTCCGAGGCGGGACAGAGCAGCACGACCAGGAAGTAAGCGCAGATGTACAAGGCTTCGAGGTATTCCCGAATAAGAGCAACAGTGCAATGCAGCGATCAAGGGTTTCCGAATGGCGCAACAACAAAAAAATATGTCTCGAACCAAACACAGGAACAATTCGAACAACTTCAGAGAGTCGGAAAGAGGGTTGAAAGCAGAAGCAGCAGGCTCCAGCGTTTCATCCACGATCTCGGCAGCTTCGTTGCCGTGGAAGTGGATCGAATGAATGATTTCGGTCATTGAGAAGGGGGTCCCCGTGTGCCTGCCATTCCTTCCTTGGCCCACCGAGTCCGATTGCATGTGAGAACTTCTTTCCTAAACCGTCTAAAAAACAATAGATGAGCGATTAGAGCGATCCTGACTCTCTCGCAGCCTACGAGACATCAAAAAAGCAAAACTAAATAAATAAATAAATAACTTGCAACCTCCCGCACGGACACGGCCTTCTCAAGATACTATCATGGAGCCGAAAGGGCTTCATTCATTCCACCGTGTGTTGCGGTTCTAGGCGCACCTCACTGCCATGAGTTGTGGCTTTGGTGTAACTCTCGCTACTGATCAAAACGCCTGGGAAAACGAGGAAGTCGGAGCTTTCTGCTTTCGTGAGGTTGAAGGTATGTATGCGCGTCTCTCCTTCAACTTGGTATTGTTCAGCAGTGCTACTTCTAGGCTACAATTCTCCACCAACACCAAAGAAATAATAAATATATAATAAGTTCTTAAGCAGAACGTTTGTTTTTATACAATATTGTGGAAACTTGTGCCGTTCGTGATCAGAATAGTGGTTGTACTTTCAATTTAATTTTTTTTGCTGTAAAAATATTTTCATGAAAAATGATAATGAAAAAATAAAGTTGGCTTGCACAAAAAGCTGTCTATGTTTCTTATTTGTTAATTCATTGCTTAATTATCCTGTAAAATCCACTTTTCTTCAAGTGCTTAACTCCACCACTCCAACATTAATACTTACTAATCAAAATTCAATGACACTTGAATAATACATTTATTTCAACCTTTTTTTTGAGATTTCAGTATTTTATTTCTTGTATAATTTATTGCAAAATCAAATACTTTATATTGCGTTATTTTTTTATTTTATCTTTTTATCAAAAATGTTATTTGTCTCTGTTAAATTTTAGTCTATTTCTAAAAGTTAATACATTTTACTTTATAACTTATTTTCTCTCATTTTATTTGTACAAGACAGTGAAATAAAATACATTAAATTTATAAAAATAACATCTAATTTAGATTATTTTAAAATACTTGTAAATTGTTGCAAAAAGAATAATAACATTACAAGCTATGATAAACTAAACATATTATCATAACAAACTTCATTGTTCATGCATATATACATATATATACCTACCAATATGCATAGATATTTAAGTTATACATTAACGATAGTATCATTCATCATACTGAAATAAGATTGATATTGATGAATGTTACAGTAAAAATAATAGTTCTGTAATACTTTGTGATTTCATTTACTTTATTTTTTCAAAATGACATGAACCAATCAAAAACTTAAGTAATATTAAACATAAACTATTGATAGTTTCGCCTTTCAATTACAAAAGAATATAGATTTATCATTAATCCAATAACGGATTCAAGTTATTACACGCTCTACAAATAAATAAATAAATAAATAAATAATCCATGTATTGTGATATTAATTTTTATGTAATACATACTCAATAACAAGACAACATTTGTTGCAAATCTATTATTATAAGTTTTAATGTTATTAATACAAGTGACTTAGAAGGAACGGAACGTTTTGTTTGAAAAATACCCTTACACTCAATTATTTTGTATACCTAGTTTTTCATTGGATAAAAGAGAAATGCTCCACATGGGTTGATACCTACCCGGATCCGGACGCAGCGATCTTAAACCTGGAACCAGACTCAGCAATCTATACCCGGAACCGGACGAAGTGATCTATATACTGGGAACCGAATCAGTTATATAATACCCAGCACGGACGGATCGATACCACAATTAGCGTCATCCACACGAACCGTCGACGAAATTATGTTGGAAGAGTGGGAATGCTTCGGGTTTAGGGCTTTACAGAGAAGAATTGTGTTGCGAGGGTGAGAGAGATTTAGAGATTGCGAGGAGGGATTCTAGTGGGTGCTTGAATTAACGAAGAAAATTCCGCTGCAGGATGCGGTAATAGTGCAGAGAACGAAATTTTCTTGCGCAGGGCGTGTTTGCGGTGGTAGAATTATTTTCTCTTGCGATGTCTACGTTGGTGATTGCTCCTTGCCTGGCCAATTGGAGGACTGTATGTTCTCATCTGCAGCAGCAGCCTACAGGTAGGTACTAGGGAGATATGTTACATCCGGGATGGTTAGAAGCGTGTCTTTTGGTGAGGCTTTGAATTTGGGAGAGAATTCAGTTGGGCTGTTGTTGATGGGTTGCTCATCGAATTTATAAAATCTTCAACACTCTTCGCTGTCTTATTTAGCTGGTGTTGATTCTCAGGGTTGGGTTTGCGAAGCGCATTACCGCAACAGTTGGGGATTCGCGCAATTCCTCTTGGAAGTAGTCCATCGAGTTCAAGGCGAGGGTCTGTGAGGTACCCTTTTCTCTCCTTTCTCTCACTTGTCCGCTTTTAGCTGGATTCTTTTGCGGTTGTTTCTGATTTTTCGAAAATGATGGGCATTCTTGCAGAGGTTCAAAGTTGTCTCAGAGGAGTTTACAGGCAGGACCTCGAGCTGATTCTGAAAGGGAAGAAAGACCTAACGTATCAGAAGGGAGCGTGAGAAGAGGGCTCGATGAACTGGACAATCAGCTGCGTACACTTTCTACCTCCGACAGACGTATCTCCGATGCAAGAGAAGCAAGAAAAGGTGAATGAATGAAAATCTGAAAATCTTCATTGTTAACCTCACTGACCATAAAAAGTAACACAAGTTCTACCAAGTTCTGTATTGATTCAATTTTGCTCATTCCAATGTCATGCAATGCTTAGGTTTTTCTCTGGGTTATTTGTTTAGTTACTTTGCAGTAATAGATACGGCTGAGAATTTTGTGCCGTAGTCGAATTCTTCTGATTTTCGGGGCACTTGTTTTCAATTCGTAGGGGATGAGAAGAAACTGGCGCCGGAAGAAGGGAAGAAATTAGACTGGCCCGAGTTTGGAGATGGATTTGCGTTGTATATTGGCATAGGCTTGATACTCATAACGGTTCTAAACAACATATTATTCAGAGTTTTTTTAGGTCCTCCCGTTAGACCGCCACAGTCTCAAGGACCTGAAGTAGGATCTGAAGTCCCTGAAGCGACTCAAGGACGTCGAGAGCGGTATAAGTTGCGCAGTTATAACGATCCCAAGTACTTTACAAATGCACCTCCAATGAGCGATCAACCTACATTCTGAATATAAATTATATTTCTTCATTAAAAGCTGACGTTGACGTAGTGGGGCGGCGATTGTTTGATCTCCAAGATTACCACTTCAGTTCTCCAATTTAGACTGGAGTCTGTCTCTTAGTACTAAATTTGAATTCTAGTCTGGTTGTGAACTTGATGAACTGGTTTATTTTAGAAATTTAAACTGAAATTTTTGTCGTCAATGTTGTGGTATTTTCTGGTGTTGGTTTCAGGCTAGGTCGGTAGAGTTCTGCAGAATAGCATTTTTCAGGGTTTGCAGAGGTGTTCTGTGATCACTCCACCCTTCTTTTTCACCTTCTCTCTACTGGGGTTTCTATTAGTCTTATCTTCTCCTTGAGCTTTTGCGATCATATATATAGCTCTGGATTGTATTTCACGGGCGCGTTGTTCTGGTTCTGTGCTTATGTCGATGTGAATCGTATTCAGGGCCGTGGACGTCCTAGCCAGTCAACAAGTGTTAAGGTTTGCAAAGTACGTCATTTCCCTGCTTGCTTGATTGAAAGGTTTGAATTGAGTTTGAAAACCTTAGATAGAGTGACGAGATTAGTTCTTCTATCACAATTTTATTTCCATGTTCTTCTACTGCAGAATTTCGTGAAGACATCATGGCTGGCTCCTTAAGCTCACCAGAGTCGTCTATACAAAGCGAGCAGGTAAGCAACATAACTGAATCGAGTATATATATACATATATACATGTGTTTGTGTGCGTGTGTGTGAGAGAGAGTGAGAGAGAGAGAGAGAGAGAGAGAGATTTGACGCACTCAAAGTTGATTTTGTGGAATGTGTGCAAGAATGTTGATGCTGAATACCAAGAAAACACGAACAGAGATGAAGTCATTATGCAGAACGATCAGAAGGATCAATTTGATCAATACAGCACAGATTTACCAATTGCTGACAATTGCAATGCGGAATGTTCTTCTCCACATGTGGTGGGTGTTGCTTCCAGCAGCACAGATTATTCAGCTCAAACTGCGGAATCTTGCCACGATGGGCCAGTTCAAGAAAATCAAGTACGTTTCATAACAAGTTGGTAGAAATTGTCAAATGGCTACACAACATTCTGGACTTTGTAATTACTTAATTTATTGGGGCTCAAACCTATTGTGAACTTTTTGGTAAGGCTCAGGAAATTTGAATTGCAGCGTGGCAATTGCAGTATGTCAAGGTCTCTTGGTGTTGGTCTTCACCCCTCAACTGTTGTAAGGTCGTGTTAGTCGGAGCTTTGTTGTTTTGTTTTCATAATTACTGCAAGCGTAATTCCGTTCTTTCTAAATGCTCTCCATTGCATGAAATTTTTTACAAGGTTGCTGGAAGTAGACGTGATGAAACCCAGCTATGCCAAAACGGTCCAAGGTTTTCTCAATATATGTCCGCTCCGATGTGTGAAATTGACCATCAGTGCCGATCTGTGCCAACAATTGGTTGTCACGGACTTCCACTTAGACCGGTGAGAACAGTACTAATGGTCGTTTTACTTTCTATATCATAGTTACTTGAATTATTACATTTAATGATGCTGATTATACTGGTGGAGAAAATGAGTAAAAGAAAATTCATATAAATATTTGGAGGATAATCATCAAACTCTTAATTGGAAATTTTATGACAAGAATTACCAACATAGTTTTAGTTCTCTAATTGAGGCCATTATTAGTATTGTCAACGAATGAAAGAGATCTTCACCTTACCATGTGCGTATCCAATTCACAAATTGGAGGTTGAAAGATTTCTATGTTTGTTTTGGCAGTGGGCAAAAGAATGTCACAAGTGGCAAGGGCTTGATTGTGCCGAAGGAGAGGTTCCAGTGTGCCCCTATGGACCTGATTGTAAATTCCATCATTCTTGGCCACCCAAGAGATCGTCAAGTAACGATTCTGCTGCTTAAATTGGTGACTGCTCTCCCATGAGTGTGGGAATACAACCAAGGTTACAGATGTTTTCACGTCAAACTACCGTTTGACCAAAACAATTGTACATGTAGCTCATACATAGTGATCCGAGGTTTATGTTGTAAAAATACTTTACTTGTTCCAGTTTCAATTTGTTCTAATGGAGGGGATAGTGGAATTAGTGATGATAGAAATGTGTAAGGGAATTTTGTTTCTCAGGAACCATCGGTCCTTGATAATCTGCTGCAGCATTTGAACTTTAGCCTTATGCCACTCTCCTAATAACTCATTGTTAACAGTGGGTGTTACTAGTCATGACATGTGGTTGCCGCATTAATCCAAGATTTTCGATTGTGAGTAGCAGTCTTGTAACTGCATACAATATATTATTTTGATGTTGAATTTATTCTCCGTATATTATAGACAGAGACTCGGACAACATAAGTACGCGCTATCAATCTCCGACAACTGCTTCAAGTGTTTTTTTGCCGCAGGGAAACATGCAACTGCAATGTAATCACGACCACCACCGACGCCTTTCGGGCACATTGTCGCATTCGAGTAATTAACTATAATCAGCTACACCTCCTTTTAATCGTGTACAAAACGGAAAGTCTTATAGTCAATATTTGATCAGCGCCCATCTTTGACGTATTTAAAGTCTCAATTTGTCCAAGCGGTAGAAAAGCACGAAACCATCGAGCTCAACACATCAAAATATTTGGAAAAAGAACAACGCAATCAAAGGAGTGACATTCCAACAACTCATGTCCATAATCAAATCAAAGCACCATTGCTTACATTCAGGATTCTTACTAAGAAGTCCCAACTGACCATGTGCATTCACAACCCAATTATTTGCGTTCTCGCAGAGCGAATTCACACGGACATCAGATTAATGGTACCTGATAAAACTAGCATAATATCAATGCATGTGGGCTGTAATCAGATGCTAACCTCATTATTACGGGATCTTTTAAAGAGAAGACCGAGCGACTGACCGACCGAACTCAAGCTTGTTTCCGTTCCCACCAGTCCAAAAACCTGAGATTGGTATCCATACAGTTGAACTTGTAAAGTCCTAACCCGAGGTTAGCCCCTTCTTCTGCCACCGCCCAGCTCATAGCTGCACCTCCAAGAAAAGCACCTACTGCTCCTGGAAGGTTCTTTGAGTACCTGAGAGCTATCCCTGCAGTCGCCAGACCTCCAACAAGTGCCCCAACGTTGGCGATGGTAGCACCTTGTCTCACCTGCATCAAATCGGTTCGGCAGTTGCTAAGTGAAGGTATCTTTTAATTTCTATACCCAGCCATTACCAAAACGAATCTAGCATATGTTTGCTGGCTGTAATGCGTACAATAGATGACTACATTTTCTCTTATGCTGGCATTTACCACGCAGAAAACTTGCGAACATAGCTAGTGAGAGCAGGATAAAATGGCAAAAGGATCAACATCGCAGAAACCTCACAACAATGTTAAAGCATAATGAATTCGCACATACAAGGTGAGCAACGATTTCAGAAAAGAAGAATACAATATGATGTATGGCTCGTAGAAGAAAAAATGTCTCATTCAGTGTGAAAATTACACCTAGGACAAGGAATAGAAAACTCGGGCACCCTGGACAACTTAAGGAGATGGCAAGACTTGCATTTCTACTCAATCGTGAGGAAGTACGAAGTTACAAGACCTAGAGAAAGAGGGGAAGACAAGATGTTCAATAGATGAATTGATATAGAGCTTTCGGTGCTAATGTGAAGCTTAAATTTAATAGTCATACACAAGCAGCTAAACTAAATCGCAAAGCACACATTCTTAACAATTTATCTAATCATCGGCGGAAACACTGCCATGCCTATTTCAAAAAAGCGCAACGCAGTAAAAAGGGACACTTCAGCGTTCTAATGCAGAAACAACAGGAAGAGAGAAGCTGAATTGGGTACCAGCTTCAGTTGCGGGCCGTAGACAGGGTCAGAGTTGATAAACTCCTGCACGTCGGACTCGCTCCAGGGAGGCAACGGCGTGTCGCGGCGCTCCGAGATGCTCGCAAACTTGTAGAATGGCGAAAAAACCTCACGCCATGCTGCCTTGTCTATTGCCCACCAGGGCTTGTATCCGTCCTCCGCCATTGCGAACCAATCTCAAGCCACCAAAAAATCTTGCAGCAAGCTACACTCTCTCCCACGACCTCTGCAACCAAAGCATGGGCCAAACCCACTACCCAAGAAAGAAATTCCGCCCCACGAAGCGAAACCTCGACGCTTAGTAAAATAGATCAAACTCTGAGTGCCACGAAGTGGTTCGATCTACTCTTAATTCATGTTTCCGCTTGCAGCGTGCCCGCGATGAGGCGTGCGAATATGTAACTGCAATGCAATCTCTGGCTCAAACTAAAAAAACCTCGCAGAGGACAAGAGAATGATCGGTGGAGTGCGCCAGGAACGGTGGCACCCAGACGCCTCTGGCAATTAGGGCTACGTCAACATATCGCAAGATGCTGGGTTCCCGCGAAATCTGACCCGGGGAGTCCACGTTGGAGAGCGTGATCAGATGAGCATTGTTAAAAATTGCACTGAACAACACAAGCTGGTTATAAATTTAGACCTTGTATGTAAGTGTAGCCATGTATATGGACATGTTATGGAATTTAAAAATGAATTTCCACTGTTAAATTTTGGAATAATTTTTTATTTTTAGTTTGCATAGAATTTTCAACAAAGAAAAATTACAATTATGTAAAAAACATTATTTGTGTATAATGTTTTAAAACATGTACAAATCAATTGTGTGAAAACTCTAGTTGATGCAATAAGAAAAAAAATAAATACTTCTTTAATTTTAATTTTTATAATAACTAAATATAAACAATCAAATTCCTCCCACAAAACTTTTTTAGTATAATATTTTTTCAAGATTCTTTAAAAAGCTTTAGAGATTTTTAAAGATAGTTGTTTAAAGATCTATTATCTAAGATGTATTTTTAATAAATATTTTGACAATCCCAAAGCATTAAACTTAACCATCCATTTTTTTTCTTATTTAATTCAATATTATTTTACAAATTATATCTATATATGTACATATAAAAAAAATTATTTACTCTTATTATTCTTATTGTTATTCTTTTTATGTAAGCTAATTCTTAGAGCACATAACTTTATAGCTTAAAGATTATTTGAGGCACATTTCAAAGATATAATTGTGATATAACCACAATTGGTACTTCTATACACTTGTATAATTCAAACAAGTTTTGTCTTTTCAAATTTTAATACACACTACATAAATACATTATTTAATTAATATGCATTTTAAAATTTCATGAGCATGATTTTTTTTCTTTTATTATTTGTTTCTAAAAATATTTTCTTACAAGAACAAACCTCCAAATTCTCCACTTCAAGCTTGTCATGCTCCTGAGAGGTGTAGTGCAGATTACTTCTCACTTCAATATGGATGTGTTACCACACCCATTTAAATTTAAAATTGGATTGTAACAAGTATCTTATTGTGATTACTTGACCGTGACATTACACATCGGCTCTTCAATTTGATACCTTAAACTATTGGGTTGACCCATTTTACTCTTGCATCAATTATTAACCCAACTTTGAGGCATCCGGACCACAAATCACTGCTGATTATGGCTACCATTGTTTGATTCAACCAATAGTGATCTTTGCTGAGTTCTTTAGCTATATACACCTAAGGCACACTTAAGGGTATTCAAGATCCCTTATTACTACCTTGACCATTTTAATGCTAAAATATGATTTCTTTAATTAAAAAATTAACTTATTTTCTCTACCAAGCCTATCAACTAATAGAAAACCTTACAATTGGTCTCCCACACCTTGCCTTAAATAATGTATATGCTACAATTTTTTTATTTTTAATAATATAGAATAAAATAAAATTTAAAGGTTTAATATAAATACCATAGTTTAATATAGTAATATCCATTACTAAAAAAATAAGATATCATCTCAAAAAAATTGGCAATTGATTTTTAATATTACATTAGTTTTTTAATATATTTTTTAAAATACTTAAAGTTACAAATTATTAATTAGTAACTTGATTCAAAGATCTCATTGTGGAAGCACCAATATTCTTATTAAAGAGATTTTTTATAGTAATATTGAGTTAATAATAAAAAAATTATATTTTTTTATTTTTAGAATTATATTTTTAAAATCTATATTTAAAATCTTTTTATGATAATAAGATCTTGCTTATAAGAAAGAGAAAGATTACATCAAGTTCAAAAACTATATAAATTTATCTTATCAACTAATTTATTTTAAATATAATTATTATATTTTTATCTATTTTATAAATATCTATAATTAATTATTTTTAAGATCTTTAGATTATTATTATTTTTTTATGATTACTATTATTTTTCTTTAAATTTCTCTACTTTTATTTAATAATACAATTCATTATTCTATGGCAACTATGGAAACACCTTCTAAGCAAACTTATCTCCTTTTTGTGAAAATTTCTTAAATAAAAGAAAGTTTTCTATATGTTGTGAACTCAAATTACATAATAAACTAAAAAAAAATAAAATGTAATCTAATACATCTTATTTTTAAAAAAATAGAAAAACATCTTTGTATACAAATACTATATATAAGCTTAGACTTAATTAAAACTCTTAAAATTTAACTAATCTTTTAACATCAAAGGACTATTGCTCTTGTTTATCATTTAGACCATTACCTCTTTGGCTTTTTCTACTACATTGATGATAACAATGTAAATATTGTTGTATACTTCAAAATGACTTAGTCTAAAAAAAATTACAACTTCAACATATTGTACATATAATCCAACTATTATTAAAAAATCATTGCTTTTTCATAGATGGTAGATGTAGTATATAAAAACATATGCCAACTTTTATCATAAAGCTTTGATTTATCTATATATGCATTTAAGAAGATGGATTATAAGACTATTAAAGACCAAATAAAATGAAAAAAATAAATTTATTAATATTGGATTTAAAAATGTTCATTATCATAACTCATAAAAAAATTTCTATTGACATTTATGTAGGTTTTATGATTTTGGACTCAAGTTCAGCATAGATTCCAACATTGAACAAAGTTCTAACCATTTAAATTGACATCCAAATTTAAATCCACCACAGTGCAAACCACGCCTTAGTTGTTATGGATATTATCTATTTATACATAAAAAAAAAAAATCTTGACAAGATCCACAAAAAAAGTAGCCATATTTTCCAAAACCTTGAAATCTTCATTCTTATAATATTATATTCTATAATTTAATCATAAGTTTGTGACTCCACATCTAACTCCTTCGATTAGATCATCTATTCTTATTTTTGTTATGATCTACAATTTTTCAATTGAGATATGTATGCCAATTTTTTTATCATACAAATCCTTTCATGCAAGAAAACCTTTTATTTTTATGTCAAAAATAATACACTCTAAAAAACACACAAAAGAAAAGAAAAGAAAAGAAAAGCAATCATAAGAGATTACTCCAAAGAATTCTTTCTTGGAATACAATAAAAAGCCACATTTTAATTTGTACATATCACTTTTATCTCTTCTAATATTTTAGCTAATACTTTAATATCTTTGAATTGTAATCTTAAAAACTTTGAGTTTATACTTAAGTATCTTTAAGCTAATACTTTTTATAAGATTTTTTATAAAAATATTTAAATTATTTATTTTTAATCTTCTTTCATATTGTTTCTTTGTTAACTAGTCTACTCAACTTGTTTTTTATTTTATTAAATTGTTAACAACGAGCTTATTTTTAATCAAATTTTATTACTTAAAAATAATATATATATATATATATATATATATATACGCTATGAATACTTATTATCTTATACTAAATATCTATATCATGACTTTTTTTTAAGTATAATATTTATACTATATCAACAAGCTTTTATGAGTTGTAAGGATATACATTTTGACATAAATTGAACTATGGGAGGCTAATGCTACATTAGGCTATAGCCTCTATATCTATTGAACAATGATTATATAGAAAGGAGTAATTCTATAAGAAATTTAGAGAATCTTGATCTATTTATAATTGTTATAGATTTATGTTAAATAATCCAAATCCTTTGAGTAGACTTATTTCAATTGTAGACCTAAAACAAATGGATTGACTAGTATAAGAATAAAGGATGTTATTTAGTTGTAAGATTGGTTAATTGAATTCAACAAGTTAGTAGATATGAAGAAGGTGGAAGAACATCTCTTTATTTCTTCTTTTAAACAAGCATTATGTTTAAAATACCTACATATCTAATTGTATTTAATTGATATTGTTTAATTTGATGTAATACTAGACTAAAGAGTCTTAGATCTATAGTATATTTGATATGAATGGTCATATTATTTTAAAGTGTTAAGATGTATCTAATAATATATTTTAAAATTTATATTATTTTGTAGTAAAACGATTGTTGATTGGTATCATTAGAATTTTATAGTTGGAAAGGATGTTGTATAAATTTAAAATATTTTTGCTACTATATAATTAGATGTTGTCTTTGTCCTTGTTGATGGTATTATCCAAGTGAATGAGCTTTGTATTGCTTGACAAGATGTGATTGAAACACATTGCTTTGTTAGAAGGTGCTCTACTTTTGAAGCAATGTTTTTATTTAAAAAGATAGAAGATACATCTATTTTATTTTAATTTTTTAATTTTTGTTAACAGACTTAGGTCCATCAATCTTTACATCTTAGTAGCTTGAATGTGGTTTTATATAAGACTTGGTCAATTATGTTGTAAGGTCCTTAAGAGATCTATTTGCAAATAGTTGTGAAGTCAATAAGTTTTGAATTAGAATGTGATAAGATTTACTACTCTAGTATAGTATTTCTAATCTTGATTAGAATTTATATCAATGTAAAATCTAGGACATAAAGATTTAAAATTATATCCATTATTTTTAAAGAAATCACTAAATCTATTTGCAATTTGTTTATTGAATTAGTTTAATTAGTTCTTTAGATTAATTTTTGTAGAAATTCTAGGTTAATGCTAAATCTTAAAGTTGGAAACAAATTAATGTCCAAAAGTCACTTATAAAAGGTGCAAATACCACTATATAATTTAAATAAATGAAATGCATGATACTTTTCATGAGATGGATCTTTTCTAACAATTAGCCAACTATGAATAAAGCAAATCTTTTTTGTAATGTTCAAAATTAATTTTAAAAATGGACTTTAGAAGCTTCTTTCCCACATAACATGTAATTTTGACATGATACTTCTCAATATGGCAACTCCAATGTCTTATGTGGACTATGGCTGGAGGTGGGCATGCACCCCTAAACATAGGCCAATGGACTGTTACTAGTGCAATGCATCATAGTTCAAACAAAGCACACACAAACGAGTGGGGAGGAGACTGTGTCTTATAACGAGCTTAGGACTTCGCTGCATGTGGTGCAAAACAAGTATGTCCCCATCTTTGGTTTGATTGAACATAAGGCAATTAAAAAACAACTTGAAATGAATTACCTCTAAGCTGACACTAAAAGCCTAAACAAACTATTCTAGGTCCGAATTCCTTGAGATGAAGCAAAATGCTCTGTGGTGACTGCCGAATGCCACACATATGATGAACCAAGATTAAGTTATGAGCCAGTTAGTCAAAACGTGTATCAACGATGGGCCGAAAATCCTAACCACAACGGATTGTCCACTACCACTCCCGCAAATCCCAGCTTTGGAAAGTTTTCAATTTATTTATTGTAGCACCAACGTTTTCATTTCCTTACTTTAAAAGCTAAGATGGCAGCAAAAGATTATCATTGATTTTTAAATAAAGAATCTCAAAATTTTCATATTTGTTTGAGGCCGGAGTTACAAACTATCACGTGATTCGCATGGATTTGACGCTACACAAGAATGAAACATGTAAACCTCAATCTAAGATCGCTAATCAGATCGCTCAAAGCTCATCTTTACTGTCCTCCATGTCAGTATGTTCCTCTACATGCTCTGGCTCGTCAGCTTCAGCCTGGCCTTCGTTCTTAGGCTCCACGTACTCCGGAAGATCAGCCTCGAAGGGGATTGCGGCATTCTCTTTCAGGAACTTGCCCAATCCAGCTGCCGTCCTGTACACTCCTGCCGATAATGGTTCCTCCGTCTTCTTTCCCGCGGGGAAGAAGATAACAGTTGGGAAGCCCGTAATGGTGACGCGACCGTGCTCATTCTTAGTGCCGTCCATCTTGGCAATCACGATAGACTTCACGTCCTTCAACAGCTCTGCTAATTTTTTATACTCGGGTTCCAAACTCTTGCAATGGCCGCACCACGGAGCATAGACCTCGAGAAGAACATCCTTGGACTCGTCCAAAACAATGTCCTCGAACGATTTGCCGACAACCACCTTCACAGGTTCGTCATTCGTCTCAGGAATGTCCTCAGACTTGAAGTATGGGTCAAGTTTGTTCTCCACAAACTTCTCTCCAAACTCCTTGACTGACTCAAGACTGAAATCGCCATCGTATCCGAACTTCAAACCACTCGACTCAGGAACAAACCCCATGAGCTTTGTCTTCTCGCCACTGAGAGAGAAAAATTCTAGAACGGGAGCAGCGACCTCTCGGTTGGCAACATCAACGAGAACGAAGATAATCTGTCCCTTGAAAGATTTCGCAGCTTCTTCATACGTCACACGGATCTTGGCGTACTCCTCAGGGCCTGCAAACAGAAGAAACTGCTTGTTGGTGTCGGATTCAAAGATTGAACGTGCTGTCTCACGGCTAAATGTGATCACCAAAGGAAGCTTGTTCTTCGAAACGAAGCTAGCCAAGGCCATTTCCTCGAAGTCACCCTCAAACAGGGCAACCTTCTCAGCCTGCTTCTTTAACAACACAAGCGAGGGTGTCTTCTCAAGGCTGAACTTCGCGGCCACCTCCTTGTCTTCGGTCAGGTAGAATGCGACTCCTTCCTCCTTGTCGGCTGCTGCAGCGAACGCTTTGGCATTCTTATCCTCGAGGCTCTCCACATAAGAAACGGCAATTGGGGTCTCAACCTCCAACGCCTTCTCGGCATCAGCAGTAGACTTGAGAGTTTGGACAGAAGGTCCACATTTCTTCTTCACCCAGTCCACGATGTCGTGAACCTTGCGGCCGCCATTGTAGAGCTTCTGCTTTCCGTTCACGAAGAACAACAAAGTAGGGAAGCCCCGGACTTGAAACTGCTGACTCAGATCTGAGTGCACTGTGGCGTCCACCTTTGCGAGAACCGCACCATCATCTTTCAGTATAGTGGCGGCCTTGGCATACTCAGGCGCCAATGTCTGGCAGTGGCCACACCAGGGAGCATAAAACTCAACCAAAACAAATTTATGACTGTTCACCACCTCTGTGAAGTTGCTTGCACCGAGGACAACTACATCCTTCTCGTCGAAGTCCTCTGAATAAGCGGACACACTCAACGTGATGCACAGCAATGCAAGAAACCCCACCGCTGCAAGTCGCACCATTGCGAATCTTATGCTTGCTGATATACCAGCACCTTCAAGTCGGTTGCGATAAACGCCAATGCGGAATCCACAGAAATCTGCATTTGGGATCATCAACAACCACATATTACTGCTCTGTATTATGAGCCAAAAACTCATTGCAGCGACAAAGAAAGCTGTAGTTATTATTTGCATAGACCGATTTTTTACTTGCTATCGAAATGAGCGAGAAACCAGGCACAAAGCTTCGTAGCAAGTCAATGTTCAAACATGCAAATCAAGTGCGAAGAGCTAATACTCTCGATCAACATCAGGAATTCAAAATCGTCAACAGGATTGCTGAGTGCTAATAATACATACACAGCCTCTTACATATCCTCTGTCCGGACCTTTCAACTTGCTTCAAAATACGAAAGCCATGACCTTCATGCTCTGACAGAGCATTACAGCTCACTACTGGCAGTCCAAAATTGTGGACTAATAACTTTCAAAAGGTCCGATACAGCCTATCAAACCACTCGCTTATCAAGAAACGCATATGTTGACTCAAAGCCTCACACAACGCTGAAACATGCATCATGTACTCGACCTACGTTGATGCTACCCTCACCAAAAAACACCCAAAATGATTTTGCTCACATTTTTTCACTACTTCCAGACTTTGAGATTCTTAGTCGAGGTTTGCTTCACAGACCGAATCAAGTACTGAAATCTCTACTGCATGACGACGCCTACCATTCCCACAGACCAAGAATAAAGGGTAAACGAGAGGACACACGATCCAACCAACTGTGGTCATTCTCTACAAAGTCCTCAGCAATACTGCTCTGGACTGCGGCACATATAGTGACACAAGCATATCATTTATAAAAAAAAAGGAATGGCATCGTGAATATAACTAGCCTACCTAGTTCTCAAACGACGAAGAGAAAAAAGGACAACATCGTGCTCAAATATAAGACCAGCCGACAGGTGAATGAGTTCGCCGGAAAGTGTCAGAACCCGAAGGCAATCACATCTCTCAAAAAATCCGGGGCAAAGAGCGCAATAGTGCACATCTAAAGCCAGCTGAAGCTCCCAACGGCGAAGATCAAAACCAAACACAATCGCGCAACGCACAATACCTCGGGGCTATAATGCGAGAGGCATAACACAAGAACCAGACACAGAAATGCCGCATAAAAAATTCGATCTAAAAATAAGAGAAATCGTAGCTAACGAGCAACAACGGACAACAGAGTAACTTCAACGCCTCGCCATCAACCCCACTCAATAGCATACAAACTCGAAAAAGCGCTTCTCAAGCTGCAGATACTATGTCACGTAGCACAATCAGAAGCAGCAGCAGGGATTGCGAGTGCAGAACCTTGAAAGACACAGACTAGCACGTCGAGGTGTGTTAGAAATCAGTCCATGCCCTCGCCTTCGCAAATGTCCCAACCCTCCTCCTCCTCGATCGCTTCGCAATACCGCCTTGAGCTCGTCTTCCCGTAGCCCTCAAACACGTTCCGGCCCGCCTCTGTGCTTCGTCCTTGGCAGTCGTCGAATCCTCATTCATTCATGTTTTAGATGTTCATCCATCCATATGTGGGCCCTTATATGACGTCATGGCGGGTTTTTGGAGGCTTTTTCTACACTTCGTGTCGCAGTGGGCAACTCGTGGAAAATATCTTACGATTCCGTCTAACTTGGTAAGTTACTATTTTGCAAAGCAAGTGAGTTTGTTTTAATATATAAATATGGGCGTGTGTCTTGGTTAACATATGTTTCATGTGTGAAAAATAATCCATGTATTACAGTAATTTGCACGTAGTAGCTGGGTTTTAGATGTCATTGCATTTGTGTGTTTCATTGAATTTGAACGGATCTTTGTTGTCTTTATAAATATGTTGTATATATATATATATATATTCACGTACATGTTCAGACACATGCCCCAGTTTTCCATGTTATTAACTTACCAAGTTTGCGTCATGCAGGAATTTAAATTTATTATAATAAAACAAGTATAATACTGATAAAATAATTTATAAAATGCTTTAGATTCTACATTTAATGTTTTTTACCTGTATTAGTAGTCAAAATATTGACTTGTTTTACATGCAACATATTAAAAATAAAAAAATAAAAAAATACACTTTGAAGTGACTGTTTTGAATAGAAAAAGACTATTTCTTACGTAATAAATAGTATCTTTAGAAAATAATTCACTGTCTTTTTTAAATGAATAAAGTTAGACTTTGAATTGTCATCAAGAAATTCTCACAACGAAAGTCATATTTATTCTAATTGATTCTTAAACCAATTGCAACTTTGAACTATGGAACCATTCAAGAATTTTCCCAGTACATCAAATTCAGTTATCAGATTCTTTAAACTACTATACTTCTATGTGCAAACATTGCTTTTATATTCCCATACAAGGTTTATAAACCTGTAAACATATACGCAATTGCCCATTCACACTGTGACAAGCAATCTTACCTACTGATCAATTCCTATTTCAACTTTCTAAAGTTTTCTACACCAATCTGACACAATCTTGTTCATTGTCTAGATATTGTATTATGCTTGAGTTTTGATCTTACCATACCACACACCCACTACCATACCATATTGTAATTCCGAAAGTCATTGTCAAGGTGATAGAAAAACATAAAAGAAGAATCAACAACAAATAACAAAGGAAGAAAACGCACCAACCTAGACATTTAGGGTTCACATTTGTGCATGCATGTAAGTTTATGACATTCAAGGCGACATATTTTGATATCAAAATGGTACACTTCGTTTACCTAGAATAATGATAACAATACTAAACAAAGTAGTTGGGTGAAAAACCACCAATCAATCTGCCTACAATATACAGTAATCATCTTCGAGGTGTAAAACCACTGATAAAAAGGGGGTTAAAAGAAAAGAAAAAAGGTGGGGGGGGGGGGAGGGTGTGGCGGGGAAACGTTTGCTGATCCCATGACTCCACAGAGCCTCGGCTATGAGAATCATTTACGAAGCTACTCTGGACAAGTATAAGAACAACTATTGAAGAAGATGCATTTAAGCCCACACAATTAAGTGTGCCAAAAGACTGCGCAAGGCCACCTGGCTATAAGTACAAAACTTTCTTTGGTGGCATAGAATCTACAGAATTTGGTATCCCTCGAGATTTCATCAATTTGTGCACAATTAGTGCAAGAATTGCAATCGCCAAGGCAATAGCTAACATTGTCAAAGTGAAATCACTGGGTGGTTGTTGCACTGGAGGCCTAACCTGAGTTGCCACGGCAGGTCCAGAACTTGCTTGTGAAGGATGGACATCACACAACAAATTTTGCTGGGCTAATGTGGCTGCATCACCAATAGGGATTGCTGGTGGAGCCAATTGATAATCTGCGCTGAAACTTACTGCCAGCGGACCAGCATTAGCATTGACATGGACCTCGTGCACGTTCTCAACCACTGCATCTGTTACAAGCTCCTCAGAAATTCGAGATCCTTCAGCAATAAGAGCCTCCACACTCTCTCCATCATCCTCGTCAGCATCTTCAATTGCCCCCGCCGTCTCAGTTTCCTTACTGGCAAGTGGCACCTCAGGAACTGGTGGACTTTGTTTCGTCATGTACTGGTGTATCTGTGATGGCCGAGTCGGTACCGATCAGTAAAACTTTGAAATGAAAAAAATGATGTACTAGGTATATAACAATGACTACATTACGCGCAGCACAATATAACAATAAATAACTTTTGCAATGTCATAAATACTTTGGAATTTGCATATTTAATAGAATTCTAGTACAATCAGAAGGAGTGATCCCAATGTACCTCATTAATCAAAGCTTGACGTTCTGCATTACCGAACTTTGGTGCCGATAGTCTAGAATTGATGGCCAACTTACGACGCTCCTCCTTCGTATAATCCAAGGAGCCCAGGGCACCATCCGGCTTAGTAGGCATGAATGCTATCAGTGCAACCAAGGCCGTCCGTACTGCTCATTTACAAAACCTCATTTCAGATGGAATGAAAAAGAATATATTCCGAATTACAAACTAATTCGATATCTTTTTCAAAAAAACTCTGAGAGTCTAGAACACCTAAGAGTAAGAAATAAGCGATGGTTGAGGAATATACTACTTCAAAAGCACACGTCCACAGCTAGCATGATAATGCTAGAATTCAAGGAGCAGTATAAATATAACGAAAAAGGAAAAACCCGGTTGTTTTCAGAAGGACAGACTTTAGTGTGCTTAAATTCAAACGCAAGAAGAAAACGGAACAATGCACTGCAACCCAAATGAAGATGCATGTAGTCAAATTAACTATTCTATAAACGAGCGGCATGTGACAGCTGTGCTTGCTATGATGTGCTTCAAGTACTTGTGGTTCTGAAATGGAGAGAAGCAAAGAGATTACACCTCACTGGTGACAGACCTAAATCACAAAGACAAAGTATAAGAAGCATACCACTCCAAGATGGTTGCCAATGTTCCGGATGGTGTTGAGAAATGCTCAAACATATCTTTGTTTGAGTTTCGAATCTACCGTTTGGCTACAAAAATACACATCCAATACTTGTTAGTGTCAAAAGAATACATGCGAAGACAAGTCAAACCCCAGGATAATCAGACCGCAAAATTTAGCACAAATAGATTCTCTGTCCGTAAGAAGGAATGTCAAGTCGTAGCAACAGTAATTCCGATGAGTAAATATCTCAAAAAATTAAGCTCTAATTTGTAACAGTCACAGGCGTTTGAAAGCGCAAAATACGTCGACAATTTCAAAAAAACAGATTGATGACGTGCGTACTGTGAGCAGCATGAAGGCAGGAGGCTTGAACGGATATTCTGGAGGCAACTGAATACGTCCATGATATATGCCGCCCTCAAATTCGGAATCTGAAGGACCTCTTATTGCAAAATGCCATTCAAATATATTGTCCTGCTCGTAAGAAATCACAGAACAGCCTCTTTTAGATGATCAATACATGCGCGAGTTATTTCTCCCGTCGTCATTAGAATCCGTAATGCACATACTTACTCTTTAGTACCGCTGCCAGCCCTCATTAACACTTTCCAGTGGCCACGAACGACATTATCCATGCAATCTCACTGCAAACTACCTATGACAAAGAGAAGCAAGAGGCTTTGAGTGTAAGCGAACTCAGCTCTCTATAAAGCAATTCAAGCCCACCTCAAGCGGAAGACTCATATAATCCGCGCTAGGATTGTTCTGCATTTCCTTAACTTCCTGCAGGATGCGTTTCACTGCCGGATTCTTCATATTATATCTCTCCTCCGCCATTTCGCCCACTCCAATTGTGAAACTTTTCTAACAGAATCAAGTGATATTAACCTAAAATTTCCACGAACACAATCCTGCAATAAATTTTACACCGCCCAATTTTACCCCCCGACAACACTTACCCGTGAAACGACGGCTCATGCAACCCTCTCACAGAATCCCCGATACAAATTCCAAAGTAAACCGGAAAAAGATATCAGGAAAAAGAAATAAAAAAAACTCAACACTCTATCCAACTCTCATACATCGATGAACTCAAACCGAATCCTCACAAATCCTCAAATCCACGAACTCCACTTTCCAAGAAAAACCTAAAAACTAATAAGACGTTCCAACACACCACCCAGACACGCCTGCGTCTTCGTAAGTCCGATAAGTCGCCGAAAGACGCCGCAGATGTCACAATCAAATGACCGGATGGCTGCGAAGGGTGGATGGCGATCGTAAAAGCAACCGGAAACGAAGAAATTCGGGCATCAGAATCTCAGTCGGGGAAGGGAAGCAAGCGCGAGGGGAGCGAGGAAGCAAGCGGGGAGGAGGACAAGGCTACCCTACGGCCCTCCGAGGATCCGCTGTGTACCGGAGCCAGGCCGGGCCTGCCTGTGAGCGGGCAATGACGATCCGCCGCTGCTTTGGGCCAATCCGGCCACGCTGAGTTGGACGCGCGGTTTGTGAACCTTTTCAATTAGTGGGCGTCTTCTCGTCCCATTCTCGTCCACTTCTCGTTCATTCCTCGTCCTTCCCTTGTTCTCTTGCGGTTTGCTTTTGTCGTCATGGTTTTCACCTTTGGGAACACACATGATTGGGGCCAACACCAAGACAAATGAACTGAGATCTTTATTATGTGTTTTATTGTAGGGAAATTTTCAAATATATATATATATATATATATATATATAAATATATCTCCCTCAAATATCCTAAAATGTCAAGAATACCCCTATATTCTTGATAATAGCAAATGTATCCTTTGTATATGATAAGATATCACCACAAGGGATACAATTGCTATTATCAACAATGTAGGGATATTCTTGATATTTCAGGATATTTAAGGGGTATACATAAAAATTTCATTTTTAAAAATTCTTTCTCTAACATTGGCTAATTAAAAAGATTGATTAGTTTTTTTTATCATAATTAAAGCTTTTATAACTTTCTTCTAATGGCATATTTAGAATAATTTCTTTTAAATATATTATATAAAATACTAAAAATATTTTAAAATTTTTATATTAATATATTTTTATTTTTTCTATTTAAAAATTAAAATGTCTTTCTTGAAGATCTTTATTTATATTTTTCTTTTTGTAAAGGTTGTGATAAGTCAAGTAATTTATTTAGAAAATCTTCAAATGATATTTTTTAAATTTGAATCTATTAGATTTGTTTTAGATTGCTGAAGAAAGATCTAAGATAAGTTTTAATTGTATGTAAAAAAGATTTTTTTATTAAATTGGTTCTTTTCTACTTTATTTTTTCTTTTTATTATTGTTAATAGTTGATTATAAATGGACATTCTTAATAAAACAAAAAACCATTTTTGATGCAATTATAGTATTTTTTTTTATGATTTATATGTCTACTTACTAATATTATATCTATACTAACATGCATGTTATTCTAATTTATTTTAGCATTACTTTAAATCTAAGATATTTTCTATAAGAAATATATTTTAAAAAATATTTTAAAAATATTACTATTTTTTGGTTATTTTTTCTAAATAATTATATATTTTTATTACCTTTAAATAGAAGTTATTTTTTAATTTTTTTATTAGCACCATGTAAAAAAATCAAGTTCATCTAATTGGATTTTTTAAAACTGTCACTTATAAGTTAATATTAAATAATTAGTTTTAATTAATTATTATATATTGTAGTTTAATATAAATTATTAATTTATTGATTTATCAAAGTTTATAATTCTATCTAATCTACATTCATCCAATCTATATAATGGATGTCATTTCAAATTTTTATCTACAAAATATATTAAATTTAAATTAATAATATCATCTAAATATTATATCCATCTAAAATTTCGTCCATTTCTTTAATTATTTCTCCAAATTGACATCTACATCCTTCCTAACCTACTATCTAAGATGGATCTATGGTAATTAACTAATAGACTAACAATATCATTTAAGTTTGGATTGATGGAGGTTTGTTACTTCTAAACCTATTATTGCACCCACCTTTACAAATTGTTGTGATACAAGTGATTCTAAGATCTAGATTGAATCCGACTAGTTTTCTTCAAAAGAAGATTCCAAGATGCATCTATATTCTACATTTTACCTTCAAATTTGGTTGTATGTCTTTGCTATAATTTAGTAAGATAATAAATCTCTTTTTATAAAATTAAGTGCCAAAAATTTATTCTTGATTTTTCTTTAGTAAACCTAAGTTTATTAAAATTTTGACAAAATTGATCTTCTTTCACAAGAATTAGCATTGCTACCACAACATGGCTCTAATATAATAAATTTTTAGTTTTGTAAAAACTGGACTTTATTAAATTTCCAACAAAATAACTCTATTTGTTCTTTAATTTGTAAGCAATGAAGGAGAGCCTTCTAAAAATAAGCTACCAAACTATGAAGGTAATAAACCACCCTTTGCTAAATTAGAGGTTTCTTCCTTGTCTAAACTTCAGATTTTATGATTTTTATGTCTATAATAATGCAAAAAAAATTCATAAATTTATTTAAAATTTGAAAAGCTAATTATAAAAAGTGAGAGAGAAAACTAAAAAAGACCAAAGTTTGTTAAAGTCTAATGAAAAATTGACATGGCTTTGCCTATCAACAAAGAAAAAGAATTCTTGAAAAATTGAGTATATGATGTCTCGTATATTTTTTTCTTAAGACCTAAGAGAGGTAGCCACATTTCTACCCTTGAATTCTAAAGAACTTATACTAAAATCCATGATCTTCACTGATCCAAAGATCAAATTCTAAGATTAAGGTTAATGGCCATCAAATGAGCCTTCAATATGCTATTATAGCTAAGCTAACTTCACCATTGTGTTTAAAACACATTATCTTATAAGGATTAATTACTCATATGCCTTAATCTAAAAGAATTTGTAATACTTATAAAAATTAAAAGTATATTGATATAAATTAAATTTATTTTATTCCTAAATTATTTTTAAATTATTTTTAATTTTTTATGATATCCTTTTTAATATAATTAGATTAAATAAATTCTATAAATAAAAACTATATTAAAAAATAAGAAATAATAATAATAATTAATATTAAATCAATTAACAATCTATTTATTATATTCACACACTATATTGTTTTTAACTTCTTTTAATTACATCTTTATTGTTATATGAAGCTTTAATGTATTATTTGTAAAATTATTTCTTATTAAATTTTTGTCCTCTAAAAATTTAGAAGTTTGAAATCATGGTGGAAAACTATTGTTAACAAAAACTAGTAATTTTTTAGTAGAAAAATATATAATAATATTATATACTTTATTTTTAATAATAATTATAATAGTAAAATACATGACTTAAATAAATAGAAATAAATAGAGGTAAATAAAAATATATTAATTAAATAACATCTTCCTTGAAAAATTTAATGAAATATAAATTTGATCCTTAGATTCTAGTAGATATGCTACATGATATTAAAATTTTTTAAATAAGATTTTACTTTTTAAAAGCTACATTAATAATAACAAACAACTTGATACTAAAGCCATAAGTTTTTCTTTAACTTTTTATAGCCAATATAAAAAGAAAAATAGTAAGGAAATTTTTAGTCTTGTCAATGTCTTTCTTATATCTGTCAAGGACAAAGACTCGATGAGGAAAAATATACACCAAAAGGCTATCTCGATATAATAAGTCAAAATATAAACAAGTAGGTATATTAAAAGGAAACTGGAATGGCTATTGCCGCAAGACAAGAAACTAAAGACTCTTGAACCTGGACTAGAAGCAAGAAAGGAGTTGACAAGAGTGAAGAGGGCTTCACTCTTGCCTCTATATATACTATCTAACTAGAAGCCACGTGGCGATGTTCTATAAGACCTCCAATATATGTTGACTTTCTAGGCCACATGCCTTTGCTTGCAAGGCAAGTTTTCTATGGATGGACCACGTAGTTAGCTTGTTCTTTAAGCTTCCAACATGTGTGGCACATGGCTAACTTGTTGACCAAGTTTCTAACCTAAAAGTCAACTATAGACTCCTATAAAGTCAAAGCAGCATCTATGAAGCTTCTAAGAAGCTTCTCTAGAAGATATTACACAATTAACCTACTTTTATCTACTTTTACATACTTTTATCTATTCATATAGGTAATTATATGTATGTCTGTGACATTACCCCCCCTTCTAGGGACGAGTTCCACGAGGAGCGGTGATTATATATTGAGAAAATCTAATATGCGGCGAATTATATTTGCTACATACTCTGATCTTTGTTCTCTTCGAAGATAGTTGATGGGTCCTCTTAGCCATCGATAGTGTCCCATTCCAGGGCGAGAAGACCACCCTGTTATTTGATCACTGTTGAGGCCTTCATAACTTCCTTCAAATAATACATTTGAAACACCATCAGGAGTCGTTCCTATCTCCAATAATATCACCAAACATCGAGAATCTCTTCCAAGGTCGTGATACCAAACGCGTTGTATCTCACCATCTATTCGAGGAAGAACATGTCGTTCTTGAGGGTCTTCATCTCGGTTGCGTCGTCTTGAAGGTTGTGACAATCGCAATGTCTCATCTCAATCTTGTCTCTTTTATAAGAGAGGTTTTCATCTTGGTTTTGATGGATGTCGTTGATGAAAAACTTTGACTTTAGCTGATGCATTTGCTAGATTCTTGGATGGCTCCCATGTGCGCTCACTAATATCATATCCGCACCAATGAACAAGATATTCCAGCTTATTTCGGTGCCGCCTTGAGTCTAATATCTCTTCCACCTCAAATTCTTCATTATTATCTACTTCTATAGGAGGCGGTGGCATTTGTCTTCTTCCTTGTATATCCACTGTCTTATATGGTTCAAGAAGAGACACGTGGAATACAGGATGGATCTTCATTGACTCCGGTAGATGTAACCGATATGCAACTGGGTTGATCTGTTCAAAAACAGAAAAGGGGCCAAGCCTACGATAGTCCAATTTGTCACAAGGTCGAGTGGTCTTGATATTGCGACGAAGTAGCCATACCTTATCACCCACGTTGAGTTGTGGTTGCTCTTTACGATATACATCTGCATTTATCTTTTGTCGTTCTTGAGCTTTCTTCAACTGCGCCTTCATTATTACATGTAACTCTGACAACCGATTTGCCATATCTTCTGCTGCAGGATTATTAACTTTTGAAAAATCAAAAGTATCAAGTCGTGGATGATAGCCATAATTGGCAAGGAAAGGTGTTTGTTGCGTGGAAGAATGTACCGTATTATTATAAGCAAACTCTGCCAATGGCAGAAGGGTTGTCCAATCATCTTGTTGGTAGTTGATAGTACACCTTAAATATTGCTCCAAGACTTGGTTTACGCGCTCTATTTGTCCATCAGTTTGAGGATGGAAAGCCGAAGATAGCTTTATGTCCACTTTTAAAATCTTGAAAAGGGTCCTCCAAAATCTTGACACAAATTGAGTTCCCCTATCTGATATGATATCTTTAGGTAATCCATGATAGCGATAGATATTATCAATGAAAAACTTAGCTGTTTCTTCACCTGTGATAGATTTTGTACATGGCACAAAATGTGCCATCTTGGTGAAACGATCTACTATCACAAATATAGAATCATAAGATCTTGAGCTTGGAAGATCTGTGATGAAATCCATAGAAACAGAAGACCATGGTTGTTCTGGTATAGGTAATGGCTGAAGAAGTCCGTAAGGTCGATGACGAGGAATTTTTGATCTTGAACAAATATCACATGATTGTACAAAGTCTTTGACTGACTTCCACATTTGTGGCCACCAAAAATCTCTTGATATGAGTTCCAAAGTCTTATTATATCCAAAGTGCCCTGCTGCTGGAAAGTCATGACGTGCTTGAAGAACATGTAAACGTGCTTTTCCTTCTGGAACATATAGGCGTCCTTCAAAATATAATAGATTATTCTTGAATTCAAACTTAGAAGGATCATGAGACTTGGAAGAATTATTCTCAATATCATAAACAAGAGGGTCTAATGACATACTGGACTGGATTTGCTAGAGAAAAGTTGAATCAACAGTCAATGTTGATTTCATTGCTCGGAGATGAAATTGCTCCGGTTTCAAGAGGACCGTTCTTTATTGCTCAAAAGCTGCATCTCCTTCTTTTGGTGCAAAATAAGAACGTCTAGATAGGGCATCAGATAAACCTTGTTGTTTTCCTGGCCGATAAGTGATAATGAACTCGAATCTTGACAAAGACATACTCCAACGAGCTTGACGACGATTCAACACGCGTGCTGACATGAAATACTCGAGGTTCTTGTGATCTGTATACACAGTGACTGGACTAAAAGCGCCTTCTAGATAATGATGCCATTCTTGAAAGGAATCCACGATCGCAAGAAGTTCTTTATCGTGGATCTCATAATTGATCTCGGCTGCTGAGAATTTTCTTGAATGAAAAGCTATCGGATGGAATTTGTCATCTGTTCCCATTTGTGATAAAACTGCATCCAAGGCAAAATCTGATGCATTTGTTTCCATAAAAAATGCCTTGGAAAAGTCAACACGATATAAGACTGGTGCAGAGACAAACGATGTCTTCAAGGCTTCAAATGCTGCTTCCGCTTCTTGATTCCATTGAAATTTATCTTTACTAGTCAAACGTGTAAGTGGAGCTGCAACTCGTGAGAAATCTTTGATCAAGATCTGATAGTAATTGGCAAATCTCAAGAAACATTGGACACCTCTTACCGTCCTTGGAATCTTTCAATCCACGATTGTTTGGACTTTCTTAGAATCCATCATGAGACCATCATTTGAAATGATGTATCCTAAAAAGTCAATTTGAGTAGTGTGAAATACACACTTTTTCATCTTGGCGTACAATCCTGCATCTCTAAGTTTTTGTAATACTTGACGAACATGTATTTCATGTTCTTCGACGTTCTTGGAATAGATCAGGATATCGTCTAGATAGCAGATGACAAAATTGTCTAAGAATTCACGAAATACATCATTCATGAGATGTTGAAAAGCAGCTGGTGCATTCGTGAGTCCAAAGGGCATGACATTATATTCGAAATGTCCATACCTGGTTCGAAACGCAGTCTTCCATTCATCTCCTTCTTTGATCCGTACTAGATTATATGCTCCTCTTAGATCTATTTTTGTATAGATCTTAGCTTGATTCAACTGGTCAAGGAGTCCTGATATCAAAGGTAATGGATACCTGTTCTTGATAGTGATCTTGTTGAGTCCTCGATAATCAACACACATTCGTAAAGAATCATCTTTTTTCTTTACGAATAGAATTGGAGCTCCTGTTGGAGATTTTGAATGGCGTATGAAATTCTTCGCTAAATTCTCGTCAATATATGTCTTGAGTTCAGCCATCTCATCTTGCGATAAACT
This sequence comes from Physcomitrium patens, assembly GCF_059467195.1. Classification (NCBI taxonomy): domain Eukaryota; kingdom Viridiplantae; phylum Streptophyta; class Bryopsida; order Funariales; family Funariaceae; genus Physcomitrium; species Physcomitrium patens. Next base: position 16,770,172 of record NC_143416.1, read on the forward strand.
GTAAATTGGTCCAAATGGTGGCTGAGTTCCTTCCTTGAGGTCGATTGAACAATCATATGGACGATGCTCAGGAAGAATATCTGCATTCTTTTTCTCAAAAACGTCTTGATACTCCTGATATTGACTTGGAATGCCACTTGAAGTCTTTACGTTTTCAGAAATAGGTGCAGCATAAATAGCAAAAGTTGATCCTCCTTTTGCTACGTGTATAAATGCTTTTGCACCTATCAGTACGGGTTTTATTGTACTAGACTTATAATTTTTTACTTGGTTCATAGAACTATTAATAACGCTTTTGGAAAAGTCAAGTTTACGCGAATTCCAATCTATTCGAAGGTTTTATTTTTCTAGCCAGGATAAACCTAAAATAACTGGATTGGACGGGGATTTAATTATGTTAAAAGCTATGTAGCTATCATGACCGTCTATTGTTACTTTTATAGGATGAGTTTCATGAGTGACATCTCCAGAAGACAAGGGACGACCATCTATGACTTCTACATGTACTGGTTTAGGTTTCTGTACAAAGGGTATTTTACGACTTTTAACAAATTGTTCATCTAAAAAACATGCTGAGGCTCCCGAATCTAATAAAGCAGAGGCTTTGTAATTCTTAGGTCCTAAATATAAGTCTATTATAAAACAAGGAGAGGGTTTTGAGGAGAGGATAGGACCTTCATTAGGAATTGTACAAGGTTCCAACTGCACGGTCCCTATTGTAGCTGGACGAATCCGTTTTCCGACATGTTGTCTTCTTTGACCGTCGTACCCCTCATTTTATAGTTGCGTCGTTTCTTTGGACAATGTTGAGCAGTGTGCTTAGGTTCTCCGCAATATAAACATAATCCTTCTTGACGACGACGAATCTTTTCTTGCTCAGTTAGAGGTTTAAAACGTACCGCGTCAATTTGCATGTCTTCTACTTTCGAATGTACGTTTGGCAAAGATGTTGATGTTGCCATTGAGTAATAACGTTGAGGTTCCCGTGAATGATTCTCAGATCGAAATTCAAAAAGTCGATTATCACATTTTACCGCAAAATCGATTGCTTGACTCAAAGTTTGAGGATCAGGTAAGTTGAGCATCAATTTCTTTACTTCGTATTGCAATCCATAAAAAAATTGACTGATGAGTGCAGCATCATCCCACTTGATGTCAATTGCAAGTTGTCGAAATTGTGAAGCATATACTGTTACTGAGCGATTTCCTTGTCGCAGAATTCGGATCTTATTTGTTGCAACACGAGTTGCATCGTGTTCACCATACATAGATCGAAACTCCGCCAAAAAAGCTTCCAAATTGTCCAATATTGGATTTCGTTGTTCAAGAAAAGACGAAAACCACGATAATGTAGAACCAGAAAGTAGAGTGCCAATAAACCTGACTTGTGATCCTGGAGTTGGATAGCTTTGCGGTTGAAGTTCAATTGCCAATTGTACTTGATTGATTTGATCTCGTACCATCAAATTTCTCAGGTAAGGCAATTCTTGGTTCTCTAGTGCTTATAGGATGTTGTACAATTGGAGAAGGAACGTGATTTGTTATAGATGTTGAAGCAGCTCCGATCATCTCTATATCTCCACTTTCTGCTATTCTTGTTCTTTCCTGTGTTGGTGAATTGAGTTGATGCATCGCAAGCATTAACTCCCTCATTTGCTCTTGCATTTGTGCCATTGCACTCTTCATTTCAACAAGCTCTGCCATAATGACACTAAGAAGAAAAATTTGTTTGATATTGCTCAAGACAAAAGAAAAGAAAGACTTGATAACAAAGAAGATACTAAGAACAATATCAGTTTAGAAGTGGGTAATCCGCAAACTTCTAATACGCTTATGTCTTGTCAAGAGAAAGGGGTAATCCACTCTTACTCAAGAAAAAACAAAGCTCTGATATTGTAAGTGTACTCTTGTCAATCTATCAAGGACAAAGACTCGATGAGGAAAAATATACACCAAAAGGCTATCTCGATATAATAAGTCAAAATATAAACAAGTAGGTATATTAAAAGGAAACTGGAATGGCTATTGCCGCAAGACAAGAAACTAAAGACTCTTGAACCTGGACTAGAAGCAAGAAAGGAGTTGACAAGAGTGAAGAGGGCTTCACTCTTGCCTCTATATATACTATTTAACTAGAAGCCACGTGGCGATGTTCTATAAGACCTCCAATATATGTTGACTTTCTAGGCCACATGCCTTTGCTTGCAAGGCAAGTTTTCTATGGATGGACCACGTAGTTAGCTTGTTCTTTAAGCTTCCAACATGTGTGGCACATGGCTAACTTGTTGACCAAGTTTCTAACCTAAAAGTCAACTATAGACTCCTATAAAGTCAAAGCAGCATCTATGAAGCTTCTAAGAAGCTTCTCTAGAAGATATTACACAATTAACCTACTTTTATCTACTTTTACATACTTTTATCTATTCATATAGGTAATTATATGTATGTCCGTGACAATATCTTAGTCTTAATTTAAGATTTTGTTTTCTTTTTATATCTTATAATTGTAGTTTTTTTGCAATTTATTTATTTATTTATAAAAAAAATGAATTTATCTTCTTTCAAATTTTTTTTGAATTTTTTTTTGAAATTTGAATCTTTTTAATTATATAATATCCATATTTAATCTTTTTTGATAGAAAAATTACATATTTTTTAAAGCATCAAAGTGCTTCAAAATTTATAAATTACTTTATTTTGAATTAATGTTGTTTTTTTAATATCATTTATCTTCTTAACTTTTTTTATATAGAAATTCTTAAGTCTTTTATTAGTATTGCCAAGTTGGTAGAAATATTGAAAAAAGATTTATTATAGAAGCAAGAACAAATATGAAATTAGATGCTTAATATGCATATAAATTATTATTTTTATGGATTATTATTATTTTCATGATAAAAAATTCTATATTAGATATATTTTTAGAATAGCCTTGATTTACATATAGAAAATATGATGTAATTTCTACATCAACAAAAACAATCTAAATTGTATGGAAAAAAACTAATTTGTGTTAACATTTGCATTACAAATTTGAAAACTAGCAATTAATACCAAATAGAGTAATGTTGCACTTAATGACCAATGTTTTTATAGACCACAACATAATTTGTTTTTCAATTTTTTTTTTAATTCTTAAAATTTGAATCAATCAATTTATTTTATTGTCAAATACAATAACCAATTTTTTGAATTTTGATTTAAATATTACATGTGATCACGTCATATCTTTTATACTTTACTATTAATATTTCTACAAATTAAAATATACAATAAAAGATATAAGATATGAAATCGAATGCTATACATTTCAAATATTTTATAATATAAGAAATAATTCATCATTAGAAAGAAGATTAATATTTATATTTTAGAAAATTAAAAGAAACTTCTTAATATGATCATAATAAAAGAAAAAGCCAAAATATTTAGAATATGATTTTAAAAGAAACAAATTTGTCTATATCTAATTTTTATTATTTTTTAAAAATATTATAATTTTTAAACAAATTAAAAGAAATTTAAATCTATATTAAAAAGATCTATAAATAATTTATAATCTAATATTTCATAACAGAAGAAATAAATAGAATATTTTATTTCAAACAAAGTAAGGCTATATTTTTTGTTATATTGTCATGTCTTTTGGAATTACAAATGCTTTTTAATATTAGCTACTTTTTAATATTTGATAAATTTAATATTTTTTGAATTTTTAGAATATAATTTTTATGCTGTTTGATTTTTTTTTATTATTTTTTAAATTTTTTCTGTCTATTCCAAGAATATAAATGAAAATAGTCAACATGTTTTTTCATATACTAAACAAACTTAGAAATGCAAGATTATATGTTAAGATGAATGGATTTTACCAAAATTATTTGATTATATATCATTTTAAAGATTTGAATTAAATATTTAAACTTATCCTAAAAAAATATTTATTCAATGTCTTTTCTAGATATTTTTGTCTTGTAAAAAAAAAAAAAAAAAGGAAATATTATACATGATCAACTACATATTATACTTTAAATTTTAAGAGTTGTATTGGTAAGTTATAAAATCAACCATCCTAGTAAATATATACTTTTAATGCAGTTTCTTCAAGTTTTCTAATAAATTCTTTTGTTTTTGATATTAAAAATAATATTCATAATAATTTCAATAAATTAAGTTTAATAAAAAAATATTATAAAAGATATTTATGTATTTCAAAAGAAAAAAAATATATAATTATGTATATTTAATCACATCATAACTTCTTAAAAGAAAGTTATTTTTAATATAAATTTTTTAATAGTTTTTAGGTGTTTTTAAATATAAATTTTTTCAAATCATTTTATTTTATTTTATTTTTATTTTTTTTAGCTTGTGACACTTATTTTCAAGCAAAAACTTCAAATCATTAATCCCACAAATAACATCAATCTTAGTCTATTTTAAAATAGTCTTAGTCATCTATTTCAATACATTTTATTATAGAAATTTAAAATTTAAAATTATATAATTTAATTTTTTAAATAATATATGTATCAATAAAATTACTAGTAAAGACATATGAAATGTTCTTCAAAAATATTTATTTATGTTGTAGACTTCTATATGATATTATATTTTTTCAAAGAGTCTAATCATATTAAGATTTTGGGGAACTCTTTTCAACATATTAAAACTTAATAGTATTTTTTTTCTTTTGAAAAAAAAATCTCAAATTTACAGAAAAATAAAATGTATAAACCAAGTATTAAAGAAACATTTAAGATGTATAATCAAACATCACTAAAAATATTGAATAATCGTTTCTATTCAAAAAAATTTAATAAAATATTATGATACTTTCTATTATGAAATAAAATATTATAATATTCATCTATAATTTATTATTTTTAAATTTTCAAAAGTTAAAAATCTAGTAAAAACAGATATATCAAGTTGAATAGTAAAGCTTCTTACATTAAAAAAGATCTAAAAAAAAAAGAGACTTAAGAAAAATAATAAACTAATGTAGATGTTTTTATAAATGAAAAACTTTCATTCAAAGGTGATCATAATCTATGATTACTTTGTTGTAATAATATGTCTAATCAATCTTGTAAGAAATTATATTATTGAATGATTGAGCTATTTAACATTTAAAACCAAATCAATATTGTTGCATAACAATTGTCATTATCATAATCAATGCAATTTCATCTTATATTTTATGTTTTTCTTATCAAATTTAATACTATAATGAATGCATTAGCAAAAATGCAACTACTACCATCTTTTATTGAAATAAATAACAACTAAATATTTAAAGTAGAAGAAATCTTAAATATAAGTCATTATAGAAATTGATTATAATATCTTGTGTATTAACATACATATGATATTATTAAATATATATGGAAGTTATATAATAATCTTATAAATATCTTAGGATTTTATTTTATTTTATTTTATTTATTTATTTTAAATTATTGACAGTATTCATCAAAACTAAAGACCAACTATTGAAAATAATATGGTAGACATCAATGAAAAATAAGTTAAAGAATTAGCTCTATGAATATTTTTTGATGCAAAGAGTCAATAACTAATAAATTCATTTTAAAAGCTATCATTTGTATAATTTTTAAATAAAAAATTTAAATTGACTCACTTATCACAATGTTAAAATTAAAATTTAAATCTTCAAGAGAAACATATCTTCTTTTAGAAATATAGAGCTATATAGTATATATAGTATTAAAATCTTAGAAAAGATTCTTATTGCTTAATCACACTAATAGACTTAGATATAATAACTAATATCATGTAGAATGTGTTGTTTGATGGTAATTATAAAGGCTTCAATAATAGCCAAATAACTTGGTTGAAACTTATCATATAAGTTTTTATTTTAAAAGCCAATTTAGAAGAAGTCTACAACTTCAAGCTTGATTCACAAATCTTATTGTCCTTAAGAAATTTCTACAAGGTATTTTAATAGCTAATATATTTAGAAGCAAGTATGACAACATTTTTAGTCTTATCAACACATTTTTTATATTTTAGTTTTAATTCAAGTCTCTTTAGTTACTTTGTATTTGACATTAGTCATTATAGTTATTTATTTTTTTTAATCTTATGTCTTTTTTTTTTTTTTTTTTTTTTTTTTTTGTTCTTTTTTATCTTTAAATTTGATTTAGTGATGTATCAATATGTTTTTTTTTCACAATCGTTTTAGATTCATACCTTTGATAGAAAAATTGCTATCTAATATTATAATATTCTATAAAAAAATAAAAATTTTAATTCCTAATATTTAATTTATTTATTAATTAAAGATAAAAATTTAAATACAACTTAATATCTATCTTTAAAATTTTAGATAGTATCTTCTAAAATTGATCACATATGACAATTTTATATTATACATAGTATTCATTAATAGTTTCTATATAAATAGATCTTATGAAAAAAGAATCTTATTTTTTAATTAAAAATATATTTTTATAAAATATAAAAATATATTATTTTATTTTTATTCTACAATCTAACATCAAAAGAATATAATCCAGAAAATTAAAGTTAATATTTTTATGACAATATTTAATTAAATAAAGGAGTAATTTGCTTTTAGAATATAAAATAGTTAAAAAATCTACATTGTTAATGATGTAGATTCTTACTGGAGAGTAGATATTGTAAGATTATAAAATTTTTATACAATATTTAATATTTTAAACCACTAATTTTCTTTAAAAATAAGATTAACATTTTTGCTATATCCAAAATTTTAGGTTTGTAAAAAATCATATTGTATCTAAAAAAATTATGTATAATCTTCTAAAACATACAAATATATATTTAAATAAAAAATTAAAATTTGTATAAATTTATTATTAATCTTAATAAACTATTTGAATTTTTTTGATACAGAATAGAAGCATAAATATAAGTGATATAATATGATTTATTGCTTTTATAAATAAAATATAATATTACATACTATTCTTAAAAAATTTATATTTTAAATAATGATGTTATTTTTGAAATGAATATTATAAATATGATAATTAAATTTATCTTCTAAAAAATATTTTACATTTTTTTAATTATTTTTTATCTAATTTTATTCAATTTAAAATTTCATGTACCTATTTCTATAAAATAATTACTTTGAAAAATCTAAATAAGATAAACTAAGATCCATAATTTATAATATTTATTCAAAACCTAATATTATTGTTTTAAAATTAATGATAGCTTTAACTTCCTTAGCTTCTATTTTTGCACTATTTTTTTCGGATTAGATTTTTCAAAAAATCTACTTATAAATTTTGAATTACACTTTTTATACATTAATATATAACTAGTTGAATCCATGCTATTGTCAAGGATTTTTGATATAGATTTTTGAAAAGTTTAGTTTGTTGATATCAAGATGTTAGTTTCTTAAGCATTTTACCTTGGACATTAATAGAATTTTTTTCATTTTGATTCTTCAAAACTAATTCTAAATTAATATAACAATAAAATCTAGAAACAAAAAAAAAATTGATAGATTGAGGAAATATTATAGAGAATAGTTTACCTTTTACAAATGAAGTCATAGACTTAACATACAATTAATTACACATATAAGATAGTTCAATGTGCTTTATTTATTTGTTTACATATTATCAATAAATAATATGTTATTATTGATGATCTGAAAAAAATATTGATTAATACAATCAAATCCAACTTTTGACATAATATTATATTGGATGTTATTGTAAGTAGAAATGATAAGTGAAAATAGACAAATTGTATTTAAAATATTTAGGTGAATGAGAAATCAAGTCATGGAGTAGCAAATGTAAGCTTCATAAATGGACAAAACACAAATAAATCAATTAAACAACATAGTATTAAAGATTTTTATATTATAATAAAAAATTATAATAATAATTTTAGATTAATATAAAATATGAATTAATATAAATTAAAAAATATATAATATAATATTAGAAATTGAATAAATTATCATATATATATATATATATATATATATATATATATATATATATATATATAAATTATGTATTAATCTTGTTTTTATTTATAACATTGTATCACTTACAAGAAAGAGTTTTACATTATTTGAAAAAAGTATCCATATTACCAATTGCCAGATAAAAGGAGTTGTAAGTTGTTCTTTTGTTACTTGTAGTATATAATCTATATAAAAAATAATAACTTTTTACAATAAAAGAAAAAATGAGTTTAAGCCACCAATTATTTTTATTTGATTGAGTTATAATAGAATCTCTTTTATAGTACTCTAATAAGCTCTTCTTAATGGATCAAGGACATGAATCTCGAAGAAAGAAAATCCTCAATACACTCTTATGTCACTGAAACAAACTAAAAAGTCACTCAAAGATGATATAATATTGAAGTGGAATGGCTATTGCCAAAAATAAGAACACCAAAAAGACTTAAAATAAGACTAAGGACTAGAAAGGCATTAACAAGAGTGAAGAAAGCTTTACTCTTGCCTCCATATATACTCTTAACTAAAAGCTATGTAGCAATGTCCTATAGGACCTTCAAAATGTGTTGACTTTACAAGAGACATATCTTAATTTACAAGGCAAGTTTTTTATACGTATGCCACATAGTTAGCTTGTTCCACAAGCTACCAACATGTGATTAATTTTTTGACCAAGTTTCTAACCTATTAATTAACTACAAATACATGTAAAGTCAAAGTAGCATCTATAAAGCTTCTAAAAAGTTTCTTTAGAAGGTATTATAAAATTAACCTATTTTTATCTATTTTTATCTACTTCTATCTAATCATATAGATATTTATTTGAGTACCTATATATATCTATGATATTACCTCTCTTTTCTAGGGAGGAATTCTACAAAAAGTAGTCTTTATATGTTGAAGAAATTCAAGATGCTGCAAATAATATTTGCAACATATACTAATCTTTGTTCTTTTTGAAGATGGTTGATAGGTTCTCTCAACCATCGATAGTCTCTCATACCAAGGCAAGAAGACCACCATGTTATTTAGTCATTGTTGAGGCCTTCGTAACTTCTTTCAAATAAAATATTTAGAACATTGTCAAGAGTTATTCTTATTTCTAATAAAATCACCAAACATCGGGACTCTTTTCTAAGATCGTGATACTAAACATATTGTATTTTGCCATCTATTCAAGGAAGGACATGTCATTCTTGAAGATCTTCATCTCAATTTTGTCATCTTATAGGTCGTAAAAATTAAAATGTCTTATTTAATAAGTCCACAAATAAAAGCTCTTCAGTTGAATTTGCTAGTTATTGGTCCTCCATCTCTTTAGTGTCACAAATACATAGAAGCTATAAAAAAAGATAGAAAAGTAAAATTTTATCTTCATTTGATCTTATTTTTTATATAAAAAAGATTTAATATTCTTTATCTTGGTTTTGATGGATTTTATCAATGAAAATTTTTATTTCTCTTTGTTGCATTTGTAAGATTTTTTATTGGCTTCTATGTGCATCTACTAATATCATATCTATACTAATAAACAAGATATTCTAACCTATTTAGAGGTTGCCTTGAATGTAAGAATTTTTCCACCTCAAACTCTTGATTATTATGTACTTCTATAGGAAGAGGTGGGATTTATTTTCTTCTCAAGATATTATTTGTCTTATATAGCTCAAGAAAGGATAAGTGAAATGCAAGGTGGATCTTCATAAACTTTGGTAGATATAATGAATAAGCAATACGATTGACTTATTTATCAATAAAAAAAAGTCCAAGTCTACAAAAGTTTAACTTGTCATAAGGACAAATAGGCTTGATATTACAACAAAGTAATCATATCTTATTACCTTTGTTAAATTGTGATTGTTCCTTACTATAGGCATTTGCATTAATTTTTTTATTATTCTTGAGCTCTCTTTAACTGTGCCTTCTTAATTGCATGTAGCTTTGACAAAAATTTTTCCAAAACTTCTATTGCAAGATTATCAACTTTTCAAAAGTCAAAAATATCAAATTATGGATAATAACTATAGTTAGCAACGAAAGATGTTTATTGAATGGAAGAATGTTTCAAATTATTATATGCAAACTTTGCCAATGGTAAAAGAGTTGTCCAATCATCTTCATGATACTTGATGATATACCTCAAGTATTGCTCCAAAACTTGATTTACTTATTCTATTTGTCTATCAATGTGAAGATAAAAAGCTGCAGAGAGCTTTATATCCATCTTTAAAATCTTGATATAAATTGAATCTCTCTATCCAATATAATATCTTTAGATAATTCGTAATAGTAATAGATGTTGTTAAGAAAAAACTTAGCCATTTCTTTACATGTGATAGATTTTATACATGGTATAAAATATGCCATCTTGGTAAAACGATCTACTACCACAAATATAGAATCAGACAAACCTAAGATTAGAAGATCCATAATAAAATCTATAAAAATAAAAGATCATAGTTATTTTAGAATAGATTATGGTTGAAAAAGTCCATAAGATGAATGGCCATGAGTTTTGGATCTTGAACACATATTACATGATTGTACAAAGTCTTGGATTGCCTCTCACATTTAAAGCCACCAAAATTCTCTTGATATTAGCTCTAAAGTCTTCTTGTATCCAAAATATCCGACTGTCAAAAAGTCATGACAAATTTGAAGAATATGTAATTATGCTTTATGTTTTAGAATGTATAATCATTATTCAAAATAGAATAGATTTTTTTCAGATTCAAACTTAGAAGTATCATGAAGCTTAAAAGAATTATTCTTGATATCATTGATAAGAAGATCAGAGGATATACTATCACAAACATACATATTTACTTTGATAATTATCTAGGTAGAAGTAAGTCAAAATAGAAAAATATGATAATATCTTATGAAAAGCTTTCTAGAATCTTCATAGAGGTTGCATTGCTTTTATACAGGTCTATAGGTGATTGGTAGATTAAACTTTGCCAATAAAGGGTCCACATGTCGATATGTTGACCACTTGTAGTACAAATTGGATATATGGCGCACATCTAAGAAACTTGTCTTGCAAATTAGATATATGTCATGCAAGATGGATGCATATTAGAATTCCTATAGCATGTCGCCACATAGTTCTTAGTTAAGTAATATATATATAGATGCAAGAGTGAGGCCTTCCTTACTCTTATCAACTCCTTTCTTTCTTTTAGTCTAGTTTCAAGAATCTTATGTTTTCTAGACTTTGGCAATAGCCATTCTAATTCTTCCTTGAATATACATACTTTCTTCTATTTTTTTACTTTTCTTTTGATAGAGATTCCATGAGTTTATGTATCTTCTTTCAATTTGTATTTTTTAAAAATTGACAAGAATATACATATAATATTAAAGCTTTGTCATTTCTTAATTAAGAATGGATTATCCTTTTTTCTTGATAAGTCATAAGCATATTAGAAATTACAGATTATCTTCTTCTAAACTGATATTATTTCTAAAATTTTTTTTTTGATTCTTGAGTATTGTATTTTGTGAGAATAGACACATTTCTTTTTATTGTGCTAGCATGGCAAAACTTACTGAAATAAAGAGTGCAATGGCTTAAATGCAAGAGCAAATAAGAGAATTAATGCTTGCAATACATCAACTTAGTCTACCACCACAAGGAGCAACAATATTATCATGCAATAAAGATATAGAGATGATTGAAGATTCTTCAACATCTAAACCAAGCCATTATACTGTTTCTACAACGGAACATTGTTCAAGTTTCAAGAAACTAAAAATTAGATTATCTGAGAAGTTTGATGGCATAAGATGTTAGTTTTGAGGATTCAACAATCAGATACAACTAATGATTGAATTACAATCTCAAAGTTATCCAACTCAAGGATCATAAGTCAGATTTATTAGAACACTACTTTTAAATTCTACTTTATTATAGTTTTCATTATTTCTTGAATGGTATGATTTAATATTGGATAATTTAGATGCATTGTTAGTGGAGTTTTGATCTATGTATAGAAAATATAAACAATCCTTATTACGAACAATAAGATTTACATCTTGCGATAAGATAATTGATCAATGATATTATATACTTCACAATTTTAATAATCTATGACAAATATCAAGTGGAATGATGTAGCACTCATCAGTCAATTTTTCTATAGATTACAATATGAAGTAAAGAAATTGATGCTCAATTTATCTAATTCTCAGACATTGAATCAAGTAATTGACTTTGCTGTAAAATGTGATAATCAAATATTTGAGTTTTGATTTGAGAATTGCACAAAGAAACCTTAACATTATTACAATTCAATGAAAATACCAACAACTTCTCAATCTAAATATTTGAAAGTAGAAGACATGCAAATTGATGCAATATATTTTAAACTTCTTATTGAATAAGAAAAGACTTGTTATTATAAAAAAATACTATGTTTATATTGTGAAGAAGCTAAGCACACTGCTCAATATTGTCCAAAGAAACAACACAACTACAAAATGAGGTGTTATAGATGTATAATTGAAGAAGGTTTTAGAAGGATCTAAAAGGTTCCAAAAGGATTTAATAGGTTTGAAAAGGTTCTAGAAGATTCTAGAATGCTCCAAAAGGTATCAATAGGTTCAATGAAGGATCTTGAAGGTTTTAGGAGGTTCAAAAAGATTTTAAAAGGTTCTAATAGATTTTAAGAAAGTTCCAAAAGGTCATAGGAGGTCCTAGTAGGTTTTAAGAGGCTTTAAATGATTTAGGAAGGTTCTTAGACCTGCTTTGTTTTCAAGTATCATAGAAACTTCTCAAGAAGCTTCTTAAGACTTAGTATATATAGGAGTTGATGTTGAGGGGATCCTCAGTCTTAACAACTCATTTCTTGTGGTCTAATCAGGACCTTCTTGCCTTGTATCTACTTGTTGTTTTAATGTCAAGTTAACTCTATTCCTTGGTTTGGAATCCTTATCTTGTAAATGGTTCCTAATACTTTGTCAAGATTGCCATAAAATAATATTAAGAACTTAGTCTTTTTTGACAGAGAATGGATTATCTCTCTTCATGGAAATACTATAGCATTTTAGAGGTTGCAGATTATCCTCTCTTAGACTAATATTGTTCTATTCTTAATATTCTTTTGATTTTTTTTAATATTATAGATCTTTTTTTTTTTTTTTTTCTTTTAAAGGCATGTATTTCTTTGATTTTTTATGATAGAAGATGGAAAAGTCAATATGACATACTCAAAAGAGATCAAGTTAGATTTTGTTATTAATATTCTTGAAGCATTGAGGATTAGGACAGAGACTTTGTTGAAACAAAATGAAGAACTATATATGTCCATACATAATAGTCAACGAGCTGGAGTGCCTCAACTACCATATTAAATCACAAAAAAGGTTCCAAACTCTTAAATGACTATGAATACTTCAAATATGAGGTGCATCTACTCAAAGTAATGATCTGACAACAATAACAACAAAATAACCAAAGATTAGCCTTCTAGAAAAGTTCGATGGCACCCACTTAAAATTTCATAGCTTTGTAAATCAAGTAGAACTAATCACCTTGTATCAACCTCAATAATATTCCACTGAAACCTCTCGTATGAGTTTGATTGGAACCTTACTCTTAGGTGAAGTTTTATCCTGATTCGCCTCATTATTTGAAAAAAATTTGCCTACATTGTATAATTTTGAAGCATTTTTGATAGCATTTGTAGAAGCATTTGGTGAATATGACAAGATTCATTCTTCAATAACTAAAATTCAAAGCCTTCAATAAAGAATCCACTTTGTATCAACGTATGCCTCAAATTTTTGACAATTAGTATGTGATATAAATTGGAGAGAAGATGCATTGATGAACCGATTTCAATGGAGATTAAGAGACGATGTGAAGGACTTATGGTTGTCTTTGCCAGATCCTCTAACAATCAATGAAGCCATTAGTTAAGTTCTGAAGTACGATAACCGTTTATTTCAATAATGACAAGATAAACGTTCTTCAATTATACCACATATATATACCAATTATTCTACAACTTCTTCACCATCCAATTCTAATGAGCAGTTGGAAGCAAAAGATATACAGATTAATGTAATTTGCTTCAAACTTCTTTTTGAACAAGAAAAAAAATATCAAAGGAAACTTAGTCTATACTCATATTGTGAAAAACCTAGCGATAAGGTTAATAATTGTTTAGAGAAATACTGGCATATATATCAAATAAAAAATATGGCCACATCATAAAAGCATTGTAGGAAAATGAGGGCATCGAACCACTATAGGAATTTTGTGACTGGATTCTTCACTATCACAAGCCAAAAAAGGTTATGTACTCTCTACCAGTCCTTCTTGTTGTTTTATTATACTTGCATGGATAGGAGTCAAAAAATTAGATTGTCATGCATTACTTAACTTGGAAGCCTCTGCATGTTTTATTGATAGAGAATTTTTTAGATTACACAAAATCTATATAGTCAAAAACTCCAAAGCCATATATGTAGAAGTAATAGATGGTCGACCTTTATCCTCTGGAGACGTCACTTATGAAATAATTCCATTAAAAACAACCTTTGACAATCATAGTAGCCAAGTAGTATTCAACGTTATTAGATCACTATAAAGTCTAGTCATTTTAGGACTGTCATGGCTTGAAAAATACAATCCACGAATAGATTGGATATCACAAAAGTTAGAATTTTCTCTAGTAGATCATGGAACCTCTAGATCTATAAAAAAACTTTTAACACCTGACAATCCAAAACTTAAACAACATTTATTTATCATTGCTAGAGCACTAGTGATGGCGACCAAATAAGGTACTATATTTGATGTCTATGCAAATCTACAATTGGAACTTGTGGTTGCTACAATAATAATTTTAAAAGCGTATAAGGATTTTTTAGATGTATTTGAAAAGAAAAATATAGATATCCCATCAAAGCATTGCTCTTATGATTGTGTGATTGACCTTCAAGAAGGTGCTCAACCATTGTTTGGACCTATCTACAATTTATTTCAGAATGAGCTTGCAACTTTAAAAGAATACATTGAAGAAAATCCGGCTAAGAATTTTATTCAACATTCCAAGTAACTACCTAGTGCTTTGATATTATTTGTGAAGAAGAAAAATGGATCTTTACAAATGTCTGTGGATTATTGCAATCTTAATAAAATTACTGTATCATATTGTGGTTCGGCTACTATATGAAAATAATGTAATTATGTACTTAATATATAATTTACTAAGTAACATGATGAGAGCCATATTAGTAGATTTTAGTTGATTGTAGAATATAATTTGATTATTACCTTGAAAAGAGGTTGTTTAAAAAGATTACTACAGAATTTGTATAACTTTAATTTCTTTTGATAGTGGCTTTTAAGATTGGTTTTGATAGTAACTTCTAAATATTTAGAATCACCTTTGTTAGACATTGGTGACCTTTGGAAACTTATTTTGGTTCTCTTATTTGGTGTTTAGAGCATAAATTATGGAAATCTTATAAAAAAAAAAAAAGGTTGAAGAAGGATTTTAGTAGCATAGAGAGTTTAGGGCATCTATATAGATGAATGGAGATGGATGATAAAAATCTCCATTCCTATTGGTCAAAAATCATGACCAATAGGCTTTGAGGAGGCTGCCCGAGGCCATATTAGAGATTAGGATTAGTTTTTCATGTCCATTTGAGCTTTGAAGGCTAGGATCACCATATTTAGATTTTTGGCTATGGTTTTGATACAAAACTTATATAATTTGGAGTTTATATGAAGGAGATATGTACTCAAAGTTAAGATATTGATTTGAGAGCTATTTTTACTATTTTTGACGTAATACATGCGTATAGAGGGCAATTGAGGATTGGCACTTGCAACTAGAGAGAGCACTTTTGCAACTACACTTTTTGGATACTACTTGCTGGATTCCAAGTTAAAGTAAAAGAATTATTAGATTTTGAAGTTAGTGCATACAATCTAAGGATAGTAAGTGAACCAATTTACTAGTGGTTGTGACTTGAGCTATATCTTGAGTAATTTGAAAAGATTTTGGCTCAAAATTTCAAAGAATGTATAAATTTATGTTAATAAACTTTATACATAAGTTTGATGACATTTGAGTATTGGATTCTTGAGATATTAAGAAAATAGTGCTAAGGTGCTTGTAAATTAGTATTTAGAGTATTTGCTAGGATTTCTTAAATGCCAAAAGTTTGAGAGTGAATTTACTATTGGTTTTTTTTGAGATAAAACTTAAGGATGAATTCTACCTATTCTATAAATTTGAAACAAATTGAATAGTTAGATTAAAAGTTATGAATTTCTAAAGTTTAAGAAGAAAAAATCCTTCGCAAAAAAAATATATTTTGAAGGGATTTTGTTATATTTTAAATTTTATGCAAATTAAAGGAATTTTGGAAGCTAAGACAAAATTCATATAAAAGTTTAAGCTAAACTCTCTACAGCTAGATACCCAGTGTATTCCCAAATAGCAAATCACGCGATATGACAACGGTAAAGAATTGATATCCATTGCCATTAATATCTAGACTTCTTGATCAATTTAGCCAAGCAAAGATCTTTACAAAGATTGATCTATAAGGCGCATATAACTTGGTATGCATTAAAAAAAGAGATGAATGGAAGACAATATTTTGTACTAGGTATGGATATTTTGAATACAATGTCATGCCTTTTGGACTTACTAATGCTCCAATCATATTCCAACACTGAGTAAATGACATATTTTGTGAGTATCTTGATGAATTTATTATGATTTATTTGACTGATATTTTAATCTTTTTCAAGAATCTGAAAGATCACAAAAAATATGTCCACCTTATGATGGAAAAGCTACAAAGTGCTAGGCTATATGCAAAATTAGAGAAGTAAGTATTTCATGCACCTCAAGTCAAATTTGGTAGATATATTATTTCCAACAAAGGCCTTTTTATGGATCCAAAGAATGTACAAGCAATCATCGATTGGGCAAAGTCAAAAATTGTATGTGATGTTCAATACTTTCTTGAATTTACAAACTTCTATAAGATTTTTGTTAAAAATTAGTGCAAGATTATTGCTCTACTTACACAGTTGACAAACTAGACTGGTCCCCAAAGCAGAGAAAACTTTTCAAAGATTAAAAGATGCTTTCACAATAGCTCTAATTTTGATACATATAGATTTCAACAAGCCCTATTTTATGGAGATTGATGCCTTAGACTTTGTATTATAAGCAGTTTTATCACAATATGGAAAAGATGGCAAACTTCATCCAATTGTATTTTATTCTAAAAAATTCTCAGCGATATAAATTAATTACAAAATCCATGATAAAGAGCTATTTGCTATCATAGATTCTTTGCAAGAATGGTGCTACTTTCTTAAAGGCTCTTCTCATCAATTGATTATATGTACAGATCATAAGAATCTTGAATACTTCATGTCAGTCTAAATATTGAACCATTGCCAAACACCTTGAGATATATCTTTATCACAGTTTGATTTTTGCATCACATATCAACTCGATAGCCAACAAGGATTATTAGATGCATTATCAAGATCTTACTTTGAACCAAAAGAAGGTGAGGCATCATATGATCAACAATGAATAATCTTATTAAAACTTAAGTAATTTCATCTTTGAGCAACCAATGTATCAATACCTAAGGATTTATCATTTCTTGATCAAGTTCATAAAGCCTCAAATACAGACTTTTCTTTTCTTAATATTAAGCATCTTGTTAATAACCTTCTTGAAGAGTCTTCTAAATTTAAGTATGAAGACAATCTTTTGTTCTTTGAAGAACATTTGTTCATTCCTAAAGGACCAATTTACTTGTGTATTTTTCAAACACATCATGACTTCGTTGCAATCAAACATTTTGGATTCAACAAAACCTTCGAACTTTTGTCTAGAGACTTTTGGTGACCTAAAATGTGGAAGGATGTTAAGAAATTTGTACTATCATGTGATACTTGTTGATGGTTAAAAAGTCCTGGACATTGATCATATAGACTTCTTCAATCTCTTCCTATTCCAAGACAACCATGGTCATCTATCTCTATGAACTTCATTATAGATCTCCTACCATTAAATTCATTTGATACTATCTTTGTAGTTGTTGATCGATTGACCAAGATGGCACATTTTATACCTTGTAAAAAGTCAATTACTGGTGAAGAAATGACAAGACTCTTTATTGACAAGGTCTATTATTACTATGGATTGTCAAACGAAATTATATTGGATCATGGGTCACAATTTATATCAAGGTTTTGAAAGGCATTTTTCAGGATTTTTAAGATTTACATCAATCTTTTTTTAGCCTTTCACCATCAAATTGATGGCCAAACGAAGCAGATCAATCAAATTCTTCAACAATATTTGACGTACACTATTAACCACTAATAAGATGATTGAACTTCCCACTTATTCTTGGCAAAGTTTGCATATAACAACACAATCCATACATCTATACATCAAATGCTATTCTATTCAAACTACAGTCATCATCCAAAGTTGGATATGATAGAGCCTTTAGAGTCAATAAACCCAGAAGCAAAGGAATTTATTATGAAGATGGCCAAACTTCAAGCAACCATGAAGACTTATCTAAAAACGACTCAACAATGTTATAAGCTAGTCGTAGATGAATTAAGGAAGGAACATCTTCTATTCTAAGTTGGTGACAAAGTATGGCTTCTTCGAATCAATATAAAAACCAACATGCTATGTAATAAGTTAGACTATTGAAAGTTGGGGCCATTTGTGATTTAGAAAAAAATTAGTTAGGTAACTTAACGCTTAGAATTACCTTCATTCAAGAAGATTCATTCAATCTTTTATGTTTTACTTTTGAAAAGGTATAAAGAATCAAATATACTAAGTTGAAGACAACCATCACCTCCTATGGTTGAAATCAATGATCATGTTGAATTTGAAGTAGAAGAGATATTAGATTCAAAGATAAGACATGGAAGGCTTGAATATCTGGTCGATTAGCACAAATATGATATCAACGATTGTACATGGGAACCAACTGGCAACCTTATAAATGTACAAATAAAGATTAGAAGGTTCCATCAATGACATCCATCGAGATCAAAAGTAACAAAATGAAGAACAATAGCTTCGTAAGATGGCTTCATTATGAAGATTTTTAGTTCTTAGCCTTATAAAGAACGAGAAGAAGTAATCTCTGAAGCGATAGTTATTGTCAAATATTAATAATAGTATAAGCTAGTAGTTTGAAATTATAACTATAGCCTGTTTATATTCTTTTGATCTTGTCTATTTTATATGATATAGATAGTTAAGAGATAGATGCCTTGTCAGTCATACCATCTCAATCAAATAGTTTGGAAAGACAACTTCAAGATGAAGAGCCACTTAAACCACAAAGACGTCAAAAGATACTTAGTAATAGGTCACTAATAATTGTGTTTGAGGTAGAACCTACCTATGAAGGATGTTTAGAACCATTGTTTGTAAAACAATTTTATAATAAAGATATCAAAGTTCATGCTTGGTCACAAGTAAAAGGCTTGGGATACTATTGATGGCTATAAAGGCCTATGAACTATTTATCTTGCAAAAAACAACCGGAATATATAATGAACACTATGCAATAAAGCTTCAACTTCTTGTGCATATGCTAGCTTTTTGTAATATTTCTTCTCAAAGACCTCAAAGTTAGAAGAGGAGGTGATGTCACAGACATACAACTAAAAAAAAATTCTATAAGGTTCTAAAAGATTTTACAAAGTTCTAGAAGGATCTAAAAGATTCCAGAAGGCTCTAGAAGATACAAGTAGGTTCTAAGAAGGCTCTTGAAGGTTCTTAGATGTTTCAAAAGGTTGTAATAGATTCTAAGAAAGTTTTAGAAGGTTGTAGGAGGTCTTAGAAGGTTCTAAGAAGCTTTAGATGATTTAGGAAGTTGCTAAAGAAGGATCTTAGGCTTACTTTATTCTCAAGTATCATAAAAACTTCTTAAGAAGCTTCCTAGGACCTAATATATATAAGAGTCAAGGTTGAGAGAATCCTCCGTCTCGACAACTTATTTCTTATGGTCTAGCAAGGACCTTCTTTCCTTATATCTAGTTGTTGTTTTAATGTTGAGTTAAATTCATTCCTTGGATTAGAATCCTTGTCTCATATATGATTTCTAATATAAAGAGTATCACTATCAAAGATGAAAACATATCAAAAAACAAATTTGTTGAGATACAATAGAGACCGTGTGTCTAGAATCTTATACAATTCCTAATGAAGGTCTTATTCTCTCCTCAGAACCCTTTCTTTGTTTCTATAGAAGTCATTGACGGTCCTCTGATATCTTCTGGAGATGTTACTTATGAAATACTTCCTATACATATAATAATAAATGATCATAATAGTTGCATAATTTTTAATATAATTAGATTTTTCTTTAATTCAATCATTTTAGATTTATTGCCGCTAAAAAACTATAGTCATGTAATAGATTAGATTTCTCATAAACTTGACTTTTCTTCAAATATCATTAAGAGTTTTTCTATATCAATAGAAAGCCATGAGTCTAGGGTAACCAAATTTATATTTATAGATGCAAAAGCGTCTTTGCATGCTGCAAAATAAGGATCATTTTTTATTATTTATGCCACATTTATTTTAAATGATGAAAAAATTTCAAGTTAAATTTTAAGTCAATATCAAGATTTTAAAGATATTTTTGAGAAGAAGAATGCACATATTTATCTTGAAGCATAGTCCATATGATTGTTCAATTGATCTTAAAGAAGAAAATCAATTGCCATTTGGTCCAATCTATAGTTTATTATAAAATGAGTTGATTGAACTCAAGAAGTATATTGATGAGAACTTGGCCAAAAATTTTATACACCATTTAAAATCTCCTATAGAAATTCTTCTCTTATTTGTGAAGAAAAAAGATGGATTATTATAAATAAATAAGGATTATTGAGAACTCAACAAGATTACCATCAAGAATAGATATCCTCTACCTTTCATATATAGACTTCTTGATTAATTAAATCAAGCTAAGATCTACAAGGAACATACAATCTCATCCGCATTAAAGAAGGAGATGAATAGAAGACTACATTTCAAATAAGATATGGACACTTTGAATATAATGTCATGCCTTTTGGACTCACAAATGTAATAGCTGCTTTTCAATATCTTATGAATTATATTTTTCATAAGGTTCAAGATGGTTTTGTTATATGTTACTTAGACAATATTTTAAACTATTCTAAGAAAGTAAAAGAATATGAAATTTATGTTTGTCATGTGTTACAAAAACTTAGAGATGCAAGATTGTATGCCAAGATAGAAAAGTTTGTATTCTATATTACTTAAGTTGACTTTTTAGGATATATCATTTCAAATATTGGTCTAATAATGGATTTTAAAAAAATTCACACAATCATGGACTTGAAGATGAAAAAAATAGCAAAAGATGTACAATGTTTTTTGAGATTTGCCAATTACTATCTGATCTTCATCATAAATTTTTTTCAAGTTACAGTGCCACTTATATGCTTAATTTATAAAGACAAGCCTGAGTGGAATAAAGAAGTAAAAGTATTATTTGAAGTTTTAAAGAAAGCTTTCACTTCTGCATCAATTTTAAATTGTGGTGATTTTTTCAAAGCATTTTTTATAGAGACAGATGCATCTCATTTTGCCTTAGGTGCTATCTTATTACAAATAGGAATAGATGAAAAAATTCATCAAGTAGCTTTTCATTCAAGAAAAATTTCAATAGCTGAGATTAATTATGAAATTCACAATAACAAACTTTTTACAATTATAGATTCTTTTTTACAAATGGCATCATTATTTAGAAGGTGCTTCAAGTCTAGTCACCATATATGTGGATTACAAGCACTTCAAGTATTTCATATTAGCACATATTTTAAATCATTGTAATGCTCATTGGAACATATCTTTATCAAGATTTAAGTTCAATATCATTTATCAGTAAGGAAAACAAGATTTGTCTGATGTCCTTTCTAGACACTCTTATCTTATTATCACGGCCATAATCATATAAGCTAATAATTATATATAGAAATAGGTAGAAGTAAGTAAAAGTAGATAAAAGTAAGTTAATTTTATAATATTTAATATAGAAGCTTCCTAGAAACTTCTTAGATGCTGCTTTGACTTCATAGGTGTCTTTAATTGACTTTTTGGATTAGAAACGTGGTCAACAAGTTGGCCATGTGCCACACATGTTGTTAGCTTGAAGATCAAGCTAACTATGTGGCCCACACGTAGAAAAACTTGCCTTGTAAGTCAAGGCATGTGCCCCACAAAGTCAACACATATTGGAGGTCCTATAGAACGTCGCCACGTAGCCCCTAGTTAGAGAGTATATATAGAGATAAGAGTGAAGGCTTCTTCACTCTTATCAACTCCTTTCTTGCTTCTAGTCTAGTTTCAAGGGTCTCTAGTTTTCTTGTCTTTTGGCAATAGCCATTCCAATTTCTCTTTCAATATATATACTTGTTTATATATATTTTGTTACCTCTCTTTGAGTGAAGGCTCACTTGTATGAATTATTTTTTCATTGAGTTCTTGTCCTTGATACTTATATCAAAAGAAAGAGAAGCAACTCTTGACCAATAAAAGATAATTTTACTGAAGCTAGAATAATTTCATCGCCAAGTAATGAAATCAACATTGATTGTTGATTTGACTTTTCTTAAGCAAATTCAAGCAAGTATGTTTTCAGACCTTTTTGTTTATGATATTAAAAATAATTCTTCTAAATCTCAAGATACTTCCAAATTTGAATTTAAAGAGAAACTATTCTATTTCAAAAGACACTTATATATTCCAAAAGGAGAAGCATGATTATGTGCTCTTGAAGCTCATCATAACTTCCTTACAGCACAATATTTTGGATATAATAAGACTTTGGAACTTATATCTAGAGATTTTTGATGGCCTCAAATGTGAAAGGCTCTTAAAGAATTTGTGCAAACATGTGATATTTGTTGAAGATCAAAAATTCTTGGTCATTGATCTTATGGACTATTCCAACCATTATCTATAGAAGAATTATCATGGTCTTCTGTCTTTATGGATTTTATCATGGATCATTTAATTTCAAGTTCATGTAATTTTATATTCGTGATTGTAGATCATTTCACCAAGATGACATATTTTGTACTATGTACAAAATTTATTATAGGTGAAGGAACAACTAAACTCATTTTTGACAATATCTATCGCTATTATGGATTACCAAGGGATATTATATCAGACAAGGGAACACTATTTTTATTGAGATTTTGGAGAATTCTTTTCAAGATATTGAAGGTAGATATATAAATATCTTTGACTTTCTATCCTCAAAGTGATGGACAAATAAAACAAGTAAATTAAGTTTTAGAATAGTATTTGAGGTGTACCATCAACTATTAATAAAATGATTGGACAATTCTTTTGGCATTGGCAAAGTTTGCTTAAAATAATTTGGTACATTCTTCTATTCAACAAACACCTTTTTTTTATCAATTATGGTTATTGTCTACGATTTGACACTTTTGACTTTTCAAAAGTTGATAATCCTATAATGGAAGATGTAGCAAATCGATTGTCAAAGCTACATGCAACAATGAAGGCACAATTAAAAGAAGCTCAAGAACAACAAAAAGTCAATGCAGCTGTCTATTGCAAGAATCAACTTCCATTCTTTGTAAGAGATAAGATATGGTTACTTTTTCATAATATTAAAATTATTCGTCTTTGTGATAAGTTGAATTATTATAGGCTTGGACCATTTTCCATTTGTGAATAAATTAATCTATTTTCTTATTAATTACACCTATAAGAGTCTATAAAAATTCATCCTATGTTCTATGTGCATTTACTTGAGAAAAAAATTTAGATTCAAGGCAGCGCCAAAATAGGTTAAAATATTTGGTATATTGGCATAGATATGACATTAATGAATGCACATGGGAGCTATCTAGGAATCTAGCAAATACATTAACGAAAGTTAAAGCTTTTCATCAACAACATCCATCAAAATCAAAATGAAGAGTGAAGAAATTCTTTACTATAAAGTAAACCAAGTCCAATGGAGATTTCATTCTATCTTATATGATTATTTCTTTAGATTTTTTAATACTTAAAAGATAGAGAATCAACAACTGGCAAGTTCAATTCAAGAGCTATTATTTATTGAGATATTAGACTAAACATTGTAACCATCACAATTTTTGAGTAGGCAAAATCAAGATGAAGATCCTCAAAAATGACATGTTCTTCCTAGAATAGATGGTGACATACAACGCATTTGATATTACAACCTTGGAAAAAACTCCCAATGTTTAATAATACTTTTGAAGGTAAGAATCACTCCTAATGGTATTTTAATGTTTTGTTTGAAGGAAGTTATAAAGAATTCAATAATGATCAAATATTAGGGTGGTCTTCATGCCTTGGTATGAGATATTATCGATGGTTGAGAGAACCTATCAAGTACTTTTCAAAGAAAATAAAGATCACAATAGATGTCAAATATAGTTTGGCACATCTTGGACTTCATTAATATGTAATTACCACTCTTTGTAGAACTTGTTCCTAGAAAAGAGGATAATGTCATTGACATACATATTTATCTTGATAATTATCTAAGTAGAAGTAAGTCAAAGTAGAAAAATATGATAATATCTTATGAAAAGCTTTCTAAAAGCTTTATAGATATTACTTTGTCTTTATACATGTATGTAGGTGATTGATAGGTTAAACTTGGCCAATAAAGAGGCCACGTGTCAACATGTTGATCACTTATAGTACAAGTTGGACATATGGCACACATCTTAGAAACTTGCCTTATAAATTAGATATGTGTTGTGCAAGATGGATACATATTAGAGGTTCTATAGCATGTTGCTACATAGTTCTTAGTTAAGTAATATATAAAGATGCAAGACTGAGGCCTTCCTCACTCTTGTCAACTCCTTTCTTCTTTTTAGTTTAATTTCAAGTATCTTATGTTTTCTAGTCTTTGAGAATAGCCATTCTAATTCTTCATTGAATATACCTATTTTTTTCTATTTTATGACTTTTCTTTTGATATAGATTCCATGAATTTATGTATCTTCTTTCAGTTTGTATCTTTGACACATACTTCATTAAAATTACTTAAAAAACATTAAATTAATAATTAATATTTATTTTTGTGCTGAAAAGTAAAAATATTTCGTCTTCAAGAGAATTATTCTTTGTTGATCAAAAGATGCATCTTTTTTTTTATGGTACAAGATAAGAATATCTAGATAAAGTGTCTAATAAACCTTATTTTTTGGGTTGATAAGTGATCTTAAAATCAAATCTTAATAAAGATATGGTCCAATGAGCTTGGCAACAATTTAAAATATATGTTGACTTGAAATATTCAATATTCTTATGATATGAATATATGGTGACTGGACTTAAGGTGCCTTCTAAATAATGACACCATTCTTCAAATGAATCCATGATTTCAAGGGATTCTTTGTTGTATATCTCATAATTAATCTCAACCACTGAATTATTTTTGGAATAGAAAGCTACTGAATGGAGTTTGCCAACTATTCTTATTTATGATAATACTACACTCAAGTCAAAGTCTAATGTATCTATTTCTATAAAAAAATGTATTAGAAAAGTCAACACAATATAAGATTGATACAAAAATAAATTCCTTTTTTAAAGAATCAAACGATGCTTCAGTTTCTTTATTCTACTCAAGTGTTTTTTACAAGTCAAATGTATAAGTGGAACTGCGACTTCAAAAAAAAATCTTAATAAAGATCCATTAGTAATTGATAAGGCTCAAAAATCATTGCACGTCCTTTATTATTTTTGAAATCTTCTAATCTATGATAGTTTGAATCTTCTTTGGATCCATCATTAGTCTTTTACTAGAAATAATATATCCTAAAAAATCAACTTGAATAGTATAGAATACACACTTTTTTAACTTTGCATATAATCATGCATCTTTAAGTTTTTGTAATATTCAACAAACATGAACTTCATGCTCTTTTATGTTCTTAAAGTAGATTAAGATGTCAAAATAACAGACAAAAAAATCATCAAGAAATTTACAAAAAACATCATTCATTAGATATTGAATAGTAACTGATATATTTGTAAGTCCAAAAGGTATGATATTATATTAAAATTCCCATATCTATTTCAAAACATAATTTTCTATTCATCTCTTTGTTTAATGCATATCAAATTATATGCTTCTTGTAGATCTATTTTTATATAGATCTTTGTTTGATTCAATTAATCAAAAAGTTTTAAAATTAAAGGTAGAAGATACCTATTATTAATAGTGATCTTGTTGAATTTTCAATAGTTCATACACATCCACAAAGATCTATCTTTTTTCTTTACAAATAAGATAATAGCTTTAGCTAGAGATTTAAAATGACATAAGAAATTCTTAGCTTAATTTTCATAAATTTACTTTTAAAGTGCAACCAACTCATTTTATGATAGGCTATAGATTGGTCCAAATGGTGGTTGAATTGTTTTATGATGATCAAAGGAACAATCATAAAGTCAATGCTTTGGAAGAATATCTATATTCTTTTTTTCAAAAATGTCCTAAAAATCTTGATATTAGCTAGGAATACCACTTGACATCTTTTCACCATGAAAAATGGGCATGGCATATAAAACAAAAGATAGCCCTTCTACTGCGGCATGCATAAAAGCTTATGTACCTACCAATAAGAGTTTGGATGTATTAGACTTATGTATTTCTACTTGATTAATAAGATTTTGATTTATACTATCAAAAAAATTAAAGTTATAAGAAATCCAATCTATTTAAGGATTATATTTTTCTAATTAAGATAATTCTAAAATAATTGGTTTAGATGAAGATCTTATTATATTAAATATTATTATGCTATTGTTATCTTTAATTGTTGTATCTAAAGGAATAATCTTATGTATAATATCTCCAAAAGATAGCCAACAACCATCTATGACTTCGACATGTACAAATTTAATTTTTTTGAGTAATAATATCTCTTATTTTTTAACAAAATCTTTGTCTATAAAATAAGTTGAGGCTCCTAAATCTAACAAAGTTAAGATTTTGTGATTTTTTGATTTTAGGTAAACTTCTATTGTAAAACAAGGTGAGGGATCTAAAGAGAAAATAAGACCTTTACTAGGAATTATATAAGATTTTAGCCGCATGGTCTCTATTATAGTTGAAGAAACTTATTTTCTAATATCTTGTCTTCTTTAGCAACTATGCTTCTCATTTTGTGATTGCATTGTTTCCTTAGACGATATTGAAGAGTGTATTTAGCTTCTCTACAATATAAGTATAAGCCTTCTTAACATCGTCGAGTCTTTTCTTGCTATGTGAAGGATTTAAAATGTATCTTATCAATTTACATTAGTTTTGGCCTCAATGAATAAGTTTTTGAAAATTTAGGAGTTACTGTCATTTTTTAACTTGTTCTTCTCCAGCCAAATCATTACTCTTAATATTTTTTAAATAATTAATTATCACATGCAATAGCTTAGATAATAAATTGTTCCAAAGTTTTTGCCTTTGATATTGTGAGTAACAAATCTTTGATATTATCCTTCAACTCATATCAAAATTGATTCATAAGGACTTTATCATTTTAGTCTACATTGCAAGCTAAGTTTTGGAATTCAGCAGCACATATAGTGGCTGACCATGATCGTTGCCATAAAGATAAGTTTTTAATCGCTACTCCTCTTTTTCCATTACTTTCTTTGAATATGACTATAAATACTTTTAGGAATGAATTCAAAACATTAAGGAGTTACAAATCTTTTTTTTATTATAGATACAAATCAAAAGAGAATACTTCTTGATAGAAGTATTTTCATGAATCTGACTTGAATAAATCAGTTGGAATATTGGAAAGAACACAATCTTAAATAGAGCTTGATTTCTTGCACAATTCCTTGAAATTTTGATCTTGTTCTATCAAACTTCTTAGGCATATTAATTCTTATCGCTATCATTCTTCTAAAAGCAAAATTCCTTGAACTTTGTTGTGAGGTGAATCAACTTGCTTCCTTTAATTGCACAACTTTTTACTACAGACTTTGAACCTCTTCCATAGGCAAAGGCATAGGCATAGTACTTCCATGATGTATATTGGAAATATGTGAGATTTTTACTCTTTGAGTGTTGACAAGTTCCTGAAGATCTATAATAGTTGGAAATCTATTCTCACTTTTGTTGAAAGTAGCATCCATAATCTTTCTTTTTTTAGACAACTAAAATAAATTTAAAAGTTAAATTAGAAGAAGATAATCTACAACCTCTAATAAAAATTTCTACAAAGAGAGGTAATCTACTTTCTTTAAAAAAAATATAATAATAAAAGTGGAATAATCCATTCACTTCTATAAAAAGATAAAAAATAATAAGTTAATACTCTTGTTAAACTGTCAAAGATATGAATCTTGAAGAAAGAAAAATCCTCAATACACTCTTGTTTCAATGAAACAAACTAAAAAGTCACTTAAAGATGATATAATATTGAATTAGAATGGCTATTGCCAAAAACAAGAAGAGTAAAAAGTCTTGAAATAAGTCTAAGGACAATAAAGGTATTAATAAGAAAAAAAAGGCTTTATTCTTACCTCTATATATGTCAAGGGCATGAACTAAAAGATGATGCATAAACCAATGAAATCCATGTCAAAGAAAGAGTGATAAAATAAAAATAAGGAAGTACATATATTAAAAGAAACTAAAAGAGCTTATTATCAAAAGACAAAAAAACTTAAAACTCTTGAAATTAGACTAGAAGGAAGAAAGGAGTTGACAAGAGTGAAGATGGCTTCATTCTTCTCTTTATATATACTATCTAACTAGGAGCTACGTGACAATGTTCTATAGGACCTCTAATATGTATTGACTTTGTTGAATATATGCCTTGACTTATAAGGTAAGTTTTTTTATATGTGGGCCACATAGTTAGCTTAGTCTTCAAGCTAACAACATGTGTGGCACATGGCCAACTTGTTGACCACATTTTTGATCCAAAAAGTCAATTAAAGAGACTTATAAAATCAAAGAAGCGTGTGTAAAGCTTCGATAGAAGTTATTATAGAATTAACTTACTTTTACTTATTTTTACTTACTTCAACCAATTTATACAGGTAATTATTGGCTTATATGCATATGTCCATAATATTATCTACCTTTCTAGAAACAAGTTCCATGAGGAGCGATCATCATATGTTGAGAAAATCTATGATGTGACGAATTATATTCGCCACATACTCAAATCTTTGTTCTCTTCAAAGATGATTGATAGGGCCTCTCAACCATTGATAGTGTTGTATATCAGGGCAAGAAGACCATCTTGTTATTTTACCATTATTTAGGCCTTTATAACTTCTTTTAAATAAAGTATTTGAAACATCATCCAGAGTTGTTCCTATTTCTAATAAAATTATCAAACATTGGGAGTCTCCTCCAAGGTCGTGATATCAAACACGTTATATCTCGCCATCTATTTAAGAAAAAATATGTTGTTCTTGAAGATCTTTATCTCGATTGCATTGTCTTGAAGGTTGTAGTAATTACAATGTCTTATCCGACAGGTTAGCAAAGAAAGGCTCTTCAGTCGAACCTTCTAGTTGTTGGTTCTCCATCTCATTAGTGTCACAACTACAAAGAAGCTACAAATAAGGATTGAAAGTAGAATGTTATCTTGCCTAGATCTTATTTTTTTTTATAGGAAAGATTTTTTATCTTGATTTTGATGGATGTCATCGATGAAAGGCCTCCATCACCTTTGTTGCATTTATGAGATTCTTTATTGGCTTTCATATGTATTCACTAATATCATATCTGTACCAATGGAAAAAATATTCTAATTTATTTCAACGCCACCTTAAATCTATGACTTCTTCTACTTCAAAATTTTCATTATTGTCTACTTCTATAAGAAGAGATGGTGTCAAGGACAAAAACATGATAAGAACAAATAAACAAGTGAGACTTCTCTCAAAGAAAGATGAAAAAATAAAAATAACTTGATATGTATATTAAGAAAGAAATTGGAATGGCTATTGCCAAAAGCCAAGAAAACTAGAGATCCTTAAAACTAGACTAGAAGTAAGAAAGGAGTTGATAAAAGTGAAGAAGACTTCATTCTTGTCTCTATATATACTATCTAATTAGGAGTTACGTGGCAACGCTCTATAGGACCTCCAATATGTATTGACTTTGTAGGATACATGCCTTAACTTACAAGGTAAGTTTTCCTACGTATGGATGATATAATTAGCTTGGTCTTTAAGCTAACAATATGTGTGGCACATGGCCAACTTGTTGACCACTTTTCTAATCCAAAAAGTTAATTAAAGACACCTATAAAGTCAAAGCACCATTTATCAAGCTTCTAAGAAGCTTTCATAGCAAATACTATAGAATTAATCTACTTTTACTTACTTCTATCTATTTATATATATAATTACTAGCTTACATACATATGTCCATGATATTACCCCCCTTCTAAGAATGAATTCCACAATGAGCGGTCATAATATGTTGTAAAAATCTATGATGCGATAAATTATATTTTCTATATACTCTGATCTTTGTTCTCTTCAAAGATGATTGATAGGGCCTCTCAATCATCAGAGGGTGTTCCATACCAGGGAGAAAGACCACCTAGTTATTTGATCATTGTTGAGGCCTTCATAACTTCTTTCGAATAAAATATTTGGAACAATATCAGGAGTTGTTCCTACCTCTAGTAAAATCACCAAACATCGGGAGTCCCTTCTAAGATTGTGATACCAAACGCGTTGTATCTCGCCATGTATTTGAGAAAGAACATATCGTTCTTGAAGATCTTCATCTTAATTGTGTCATCTTAAAGGTTGTGACAATCATAATGTCTCGTCTAACAGGTCAACAAACAAAAGCTCTTAAGTCAAATCCGCTGGTAGTTGGTTCTCCATTTCTTCAATGTCACAACTATAAAGAAGCTACAAATAAAGATTGAAAGTAGAATGTTATCTTGCTTAGATCTTGTTTTTTTTATAAAGAAGGTTTTTATCTTCATTTGATGGATGTTGTCGATGAAAAGCCTCCACCGCCTTTGTTACATTTGTAAGATTCTCTACTGGCTCCTATGTGTGTTCATTAATATCATATCCATGTCAATCAACAAAATATTCTAATTTATTTTGACGCTGCCTTGAATCTAAGACTTCTTCCACTTCAAACTCTTTATTATTGTTTACTTCTATAAGAAGAAGTGGAGCTTGTCTTTTTTTTGATATATCCACTATCTTGTATGGTTCAAGAAGAGACAAGTGGAATACTAGATGGATTTTCATTGACTCTGGTAGGTGTAAACAATATGCAACTGGATTGATTTGTGTAGAAATAGAAAATAGTCTAAGCCTTTGATAGTCCAATTTGTCACAAGGACAAGTGGTCTTGATATTATGATGAAGTAACTATACCTTATCACCCATGTAGAATGGTGGTTGTTCTTTTCGATAGACATCCGCATTGACTTTTATTGTTCTTGAGCTTCTTTTAACTGCACCTTCATCATTGCATGTAGCTTTGACAAATGAATTACTAAATCTTTTGCAACAGGATTATCAACTTTTGAAAAGTCAAAAGTATCAAGTAGTGGATGATAACCATAATTGGCAAAGAAAGGTGTTTATTTTGTAGAAGAATGTACCATGTTATTGTGAGCAAACTCTACAAATGTAAAAAGAGTTGTCCAATCATCTTGTTGGTAGTTAATGATACATCTTAAATATTACTCCAAAATTTGATTAACACACTCCATTTGTTTATTAATTTGAGGATGGAATGCTAAAGATAGTTTTATATCCACTTTTAGAATCTTGAAAAGAGTCCGCCAAAATCTTGATACAAATTGAGTTCCTCTATCTGATATAATATCCTTGGATAATCTATGATAGTGATAGATATTATCAAGAAAGAGCTTAGTTGTTTCTTCACCTGTGACAGATTTTGTACATAGTATAAAATGTGCCATGTTGGTAAAATGATCTACTATCATAAATATAGAATCATAAGAACCTGAGATTGAAAGCTCCGTGATGAAATCCATAGAAACATAAGACCATAGTTGTTCTGGAATAGATAATGGCTGAAGAAGTCCATAAGGTCGATGACAAGGAGTTTTTGATCTCCAACAAACATCATAAGATTGTACAAAATCTTTGACTGCTTTCTATATTTGGGGCCACCAAAAGTCCTTGGATATTAGTTCCAAAGTTTTATTATACCCAAAATGTCTTGTTGCTAGAATATCATAATCGAGCTTCACCTTTAGGAATATAAAATATTTAAGGTTCTTGTGATTTGTATACACTGTGACTGGGTTAGAAGCACCTTCTAGATAATGGCACCATTCTTGAAACGAATCCATGATTGCAAGAAGTTCTTTATCGTGGATCTTGTAGTTGATCTTGATTGCTAATTTTTTTTTGGAATGAAATGCTTTTAGATAAAGTTTATCATCTCTTTCCATTTGTGACAATATGGCACCGAAAGCAAAGTTTGATTATTCTATTTCCATAAAAAAATGGCTTAGAAAAATCAACGCGATATAAGATTGGTGTAGAAATAAAGGCTATCTTCTAAGCTTCAAATGTTACTTCTGCTTCTTGATTCCATTGAAGTTTGTCTTTATAAGTCAAATATGTAAGTGGAGCTACAATTTGAGAGAAGTATTTGATGAAGATCCGTCAGTAGTTGGCAAATCTCAAAAAACATTGGACATCTCTTATCGTTTTTAGAATCTTCCAATCTATAATAGTTTGAACTTTCTTAGGATCTATCATAAGTCCATCATTTGAAATGATGTATCCTAAGAAGTTGACTTGAGTAGTATAAAATACACACTTTTCTATCTTGGTATAGAGTCCCGCATCTCTTAATTTTTGTAATACATGACAAACATGAAGTTCATGTTCTTCTATGCTCTTAGAATAGATTAAAATGTTGTCTATGTAACAGACAACAAAATCATCTAAAAACTCCTGAAAGACATCATTCTTTAGATGTTGGAATGCTGCTGGTGCATTTGTAAGTCTAAAAAGCATGACATTGTATTCAAAATGTCCATACCTTGTTTGAAACGCAATCTTTCATTCATCTCCTTTTTTGATGCGTACTAGATTGTATGCTCTTTGTAGATCTATTTTTGTATAGATCTTAGCTTGATTAAACTGATCAAGGAGTCTAGATATCAAAGATAGTGAGTACTTATTTTTGATAGTAATTTTGTTGAGTCCTCGATAATCAATTCACATTCGCAATGATCCATCATTTTTCTTCACAAATAAAATTGGAGCTCCTGCTAGAGATTTGGAATGGCGTATGAAGTTCTTGGCAAAATTCTCTTTAATATACTCCTTGAGTTCAATCAACTCATTTTGAGATAATTTGTAGATTGGTCCAAATGGTGGTTGTGCTCCTTCTTGAAGGTCAATTGAGCAGTCATAGGAATGATGTTTCAGAAGAGTATCTACATTTTTCTTCTCAAATACATCTTTAAAATCTTGAGATTGGCTTGGAATTCCACTTGAAGTCTTTCCACCAGTAGAAATAAGTATGGCATAGATGACACAAGGTGATCCTTCTTTTGCAGCATACAAGAAAGCTCTTGCACCTACAAATATAGGTTTAATTATACTAGACTTATGACTTTCTACTTGATTAACTACGCTCTTAGTTATACTTTTAGAAAAGTTAAGACTACAAGAAGTTCAATCTATTTTAGGGTTATATTTTTTTAGTCGTGATAAACTTAAAATGACTAGATTAGAAGGAGATCTAATGATATTAAATATTATAAAGCTACTATGACTATTAATTGTTATTTCTATAAGAAGAATTTCATGAATAACATCTCTTGAAGACAATGGAAGACCATCTATGACTTCTACATGAATAGGTTTAGTTTTCTTTAATAAAAATATGCTATGTCTTTTAGGAAATTCTTCATCTAAAAAATATGCTGAGACTCCTAAATCTAGCAAGGTAGAGGCTTTGTGATGTTTAGGTCATAGAATAATATTTATCGTAAAACAGAGAGAGGGTTCTCAGGAGAGGATATGACCTTCACTAGGCGTTGTACAAGGTTCCAGCTGTACAATCCCTATTCTAATTGGACAAATTTATTTTTTGACATACTATCTTCTTTGATCGCCGTACTTCTCATTTTATGGTTGCATTGCTTCTTTGGACAATGTTGAGCAGTGTGCTTATATTCTCTACAATATAAGCACAATCCTTCCTGATGACGACAAGTCTTTTCTTGCTCAGTAAGAGGTTTGAAACATACCGCATCAATTTGCATATCCTCTATCTCCAAATATATGTGTTGAAGAGATGTTGGTGTTACTATTGAATTATAGTAACGTTGAGGTCCACTTGTACGATTCTCAAATCGAAATTTAAAAAGGTGATTATCACACTTCACAGCAAAGTCAATTGCTTGATTCAATGTTTGAAGATCAGGTAAGTTGAGCATTAAGTTTTTTACCTCATATCGTAATTAATAGAGAA
This sequence comes from Physcomitrium patens, assembly GCF_059467195.1. Taxonomy (NCBI): domain Eukaryota; kingdom Viridiplantae; phylum Streptophyta; class Bryopsida; order Funariales; family Funariaceae; genus Physcomitrium; species Physcomitrium patens. The sequence goes on from NC_143416.1 coordinate 16,804,754, forward strand.
ATTGGCTAATAAGTGTAGCATCATCCCACTTGATATCAATTATAAATTGTCAAAATTATGAAACATACAATGGCTTTATAATTATTAGGTCTTCAATACATATCTACTATAAAACAAAGAGAAATTTTTAAAGAGAAGATAGGACCTTGATTAGAAATTGTATAAGATTCCAGCCGCACAGTTCTTATTCTAGGTGGACAAATTTATTTTTCTATACATTATCTTCTTTGACAGATGTGTTCCTCATTTTGTGATTTTGTCGCTTCTTTAGACAATGTTGAGCAGTGTGTTTAGGTTCTCCATAATATAAGTACAATCCTTGTTGACGACGATGAGTCTTTTCTTATTTGGTAAAAGGTTTAAAACGTACCATATCAATTTACATATCCTCTACTTTTGAATGTATGTGTTGAGAGGATGTTGGTATTGCCATCAAATTGTAGTAACGTTTAGGCCCATTTGTACGACTCTCTGATCATAATTCAAAAAATTAATTATTGTATTTTACAGCAAAGTCAATTGCTTGACTCAATGTTTAAAGATCAGGTAAGTTGAGCATCAATATCTTTACTTCATATTGTAATCCATATAGAAATTTGCTAATAAGCACAACATCATTTCACTTGATGTCTATAGCAAGTTGTCAAAACTGTGAAGCATATAATGTTATAAATTAATTGTCTTATCACAAAATATGGATCTTGTTGATTTCAACACAAATTATGTAATGTTAACTATACATAGACCAAAATTCTACCAAAAATGCCTCCAAATTATCCAATATTGGATCTCGTCATTCAATAAAAGATGAAAACCACAATAGTGCTGAACTTAAAAGAAGTGTACCAATGAATCTAATTTGTAATCTTGGAGTTGGATAGCTTTGACGTTGAAGTTCAATTACAAGTTATACTTGATTGATAAATCTTCAAAATTGAATCTTGTATGATCAAACTTCTCGAGTAGGGTAATTCTTGGTTTTCTAATATTTGAAGGATGTTCCACTGTGGAGGGACATAATTTGGTGCAGATATTGAAGTAGCTCTAATCATCTCTATATCCTCACTTCCTACCATTTTTATTGATCCTTGTAGTGGTAAGCTAAGTTGATGAATCACTAGCATCAACTTCCTCAATTCCTCTTGCATTTGTCCCATTGCACTCTTCATATCAACAAGCTTAGCCATAATAACACTTAGAAAAAATATCTAATATCACTCAAGATAAGTAAAAGAAAGGACTTAAGGACAAAGAAAATACTAAGAACAATATCAGTTTAGAAGAGGGTAATCTACAACTACTAATATGCTTATGTCTTATCATAAAGAAAAGGTAATCCACTGTTAATCAAGACAAGAAAAAGCTTTGATATTGTAAGTGCACTCTTGTCAATCTGTGAAGGATATGAACTAAAAGATGATGCATAAACCAATGAAATCCATGTCAAAGAAAGAATGAAAAAATAGAAATAAAGAAGTATGTATATTAAAAAAAACTAGAAAGGCTTATTAATAAAAGACAAGAAAACTTGAGGCTCTTGAAACTAAATTAGAAACAAGAAAGGAATTGACAAGAGTGAAGAAGGCTTCACTCTTGTCTCTATATATATTATCTAACTAGAGGCTATACGACAATGTTTTATAGGACCTCTAATATGTGTTGACTTTGTAGGACACATGCCTTGACTCATAAGATAAGTTTTTTTATGTATAGGCTACATAGTTGGCTTAGTCTTCAAATTAACATGTGTGGCACTTGGCCAACTTGTTGACCACGTTTTTGTCCCAAAAAGTCAATCACAGACACCTATAAAGTCAAAGCAGCATCTATAGAGCTTTTAAGAAGCTTTCATAGAAGATATTATAGAATTAACTTACTTTTACTTATTTTTATTTACTTCTATCTATTGTCACGGACATACATATAATTACCTATATGAATAGATAAAAGTATGTAAAAGTAGATAAAAATAGGTTAATTGTGTAATATCTTCTAGAAAAGCTTCTTAGAAGCTTCATAGACGCTGCTTTGACTTTATAGGAGTCTATAGTTGACTTTTAGGTTAGAAACTTGGTCAACAAGTTAGCCATGTGCCACACATGTTGGAAGCTTAAAGAACAAGCTAACTACGTGGTCCATCCATAGAAAACTTGCCTTGCAAGCAAAGGCATGTGGCCTAGAAAGTCAACATATATTGGAGGTCTTATAGAACATCGCCACGTGGCTTCTAGTTAGATAGTATATATAGAGGCAAGAGTGAAGCCCTCTTCACTCTTGTCAACTCCTTTCTTGCTTCTAGTCTAGTTTCAAGGGTCTCTAGTTTTCTTGTATTTTGGCAATAGCCATTCCAGTTTCTTTCTTAATATACATATTTCTATTTTTTCCTATTTCTTTTTGAGAAAAGTCTCACTTACTCTTTAGCTTTCATCGAGTTCTTGTCCTTGACAGATTGACAAGAGTGCACTTACAATATCAGAGCTTTGTCTTTTCTTGATTAAGAGTGGATTACCCCTTTTTCTTGATAAGACATAAGCGCATTAGAAGTTGCGGATTACCCTCTTTTAAACTGATATTGTTCTTAGTATTTTCTTTGTTATCAATTCCTCTCTTCTATTTGTTTTGAGCGTTATTAGACATCTTCTCTTTTCTAAGTGCTACTATGGCAGAGCTTGTTGAAATGAAGAGTGCAATGGCACAGATGCAAGAACAATTGAGGGAGTTAATGCTTACGATGCATCAACTCAATTTACCACCACAAGGAGCAACAAGAATGGTAGGAAGTGAAGATATAGAGATGATTGGGGCTGCTTCAACATCTGCACCAAACCATGTCCCTTCTCCCAGAATGGAATACCCTTCGAGTGTTAGAGAACCGAGAGTTGCCTTGCCCGAGAAGTTTGATGGTACTAGATCCAAGTTTCGAGGATTCATCAATCAAGTCCAACTAGTGATTGAACTTCAACCCCAGAGCTATCCAACTCCAGGGTCACAAGTTAGATTCATTGGTACACTTCTTTCAGGTTCAGCATTGTCATGGTTTTCATCTTTTCTTGAACGACGAGATCCAATATTGGATAATCTGGAGGCTTTTTTGGCGGAGTTTCGATCCATGTTTGGAGAACATGATGCAATTCGTGTTGCAACCAACAAGATCCGTATTTTGCGACAAGGCAATCGATCAGTAACATTATATGCTTCGTAATTTCGACAACTTGCAACTGATATCAAGTGGGATGATGCCGCACTTGTGAGTCAATTTCTCTACGGATTACAATATGAGGTAAAGAAATTGATGCTTAATTTACCTGATCCTCAAACATTGAGTCAAGCAATTGACTTTGCCGTGAAGTGCGACAATCGACTTTTTGAATTTCGATCCGAGAGTCGCACAAGTGGGCCTCAACGTTACTACAATTCAATGGCAACACCGACGTCTCCTCAACACATACCTTCAAAAGTAGAGGATATGCAAATTGATGCGGTACGTTTCAAACCTCTTACTGAGAAAGAAAAGTCTCATCGTCGACAAGAAGGATTGTGCTTATATTGTGGAGAACCTAAGCACACTGCTCAACATTGTCCAAAGAAGCGACGTAACTGCAAAATGAGGAGTACGGCTGTCAAAGAAGATAGTATGTCGGAAAACGAGTACGTCCAGCTACAATAGGGACCGTGCGGCTGGAATCTTGTACAACTTCTAATGAAGGTCCTATCCTCTCCTCAGAACCATCTCCTTGTTTTATAATAGATGTGCATTTAGGACCTAATAATTACAAAGCCTCTGCCTTGGTAGATTCAGGAGCCTCATCTTGTTTTTTAGATGAAGAATTTGCTAGATGTCATAGAATATCATTAATACAAAAAACTAAACCTATACACGTAGAAGTCATAGATGGTCGTCCGTTGTCTTCTGGAGATGTAACTCACGAAACACTTCCTGTAGATGTAGTAATAAATGGTCATAGTAGTTGCGTAATTTTTAATATAATTAGATCTCCCTCTACTCCAGTAATTTTAGGCTTATCATGGTTAGAAAAGTGAAATCCTCGAATAGATTGGATTTCTCGTAAACTTGATTTTCCTCAAAGCATTAGTAACAGTTCTATTAATCAAGTAAAAAACCATGAGTCTAGTATAGTAAAACTCGCACTTATAGGTGCAAAAGCATTTATACACGCAGCAAAAGAAGGATCAACTTTTGTTATTTATGCTGCACCTATTTCTGAAAGCGTAAAGACTTCAAGTGGCATTCCAAGTCAATATCAAGATTATCAAGACGTTTTTGAGAAAAAGAATGCAGATATTCTTCCTGAGCATCGCCCATACGATTGTTCAATCGATCTCAAGGAAGGAACTCTGCCACCATTTGGACCAATTTACAGTTTATCGCAAGATGAGTTGGCTGAACTCAAGACATATATTGACGAGAATTTAGCGAAGAATTTCATATGCCATTCAAAATCTCCAGCAGGAGCTCCAATTCTATTCGTAAAGAAAAAAGATGGATCTTTACGAATGTGTGTTGACTATCGAGGACTCAACAAGATCACAATCAAGAACAGGTATCCATTACCTTTGATATCAGGACTCCTTGACCAGTTAAATCAAGCTAAGATCTATACAAAAATAGATCTAAGAGGAGCATATAATCTAGTACGGATCAAGGAAGGAGATGAATGGAAGACTGCGTTTCGAACCACGTATGGATATTTCGAATATAATGTCATGCCGTTTGGACTCACGAATGCACCAGCTGCTTTTCAACATCTCATGAATGATGTATTTCATGAATTCTTAGACAATTTTATCGTCTGCTATCTAGACGATATCTTGATCTATTCTAAGAACGTCGAAGAACATGAAATACATGTTCGTCAAGTATTACAAAAACTTAGAGATGCAAGATTGTACGCCAAGATGGAAAAGTGTGTATTTCACACTACTCAAGTTGACTTTTTAGGATACATCATTTCAAATGATGGTCTCATGATGGATTCTAAGAAAGTCCAAACAATCATGGATTGGAAGATTCCAAGGACAATAAGAGATGTCCAATGTTTCTTGGGATTTGCCAATTACTATCGGATCTTCATCAAAGACTTTTCACGAGTTGCAGCTCCACTTACACGCTTGACTAGTAAAGATAAATTCCAATGGAATCAAGAAGCGGAAGCAACATTTGAAGCCTTGAAGACATCGTTTGTCTCTGCACCAGTCTTATATCGTGTTGACTTTTCCAAGGTATTTTTTATGGAAACAGACGCATCGGATTTTGCCTTGAGTGCAGTTTTATCACAAATGGGAACAGATGACAAACTTCATCCGATAGCTTTTCATTCAAGAAAATTCTCAGCAGCCGAGATCAATTATGAGATCCACGATAAAGAACTTCTTGCGATCGTGGATTCCTTTCAAGAATGGCGTCATTATCTAGAAGGTGCTTTTAGTCCAGTCACTGTGTATACAGATCACAAGAACCTCGAGTATTTCATGTCAACACGCGTGTTGAATCGTCGTCAAGCTCGTTGGAGTATGTCTTTGTCAAGATTCGACTTCATTATCACTTATCGGCCAGAAAAACAACAAGGTTTGTCTGATGCCCTGTCTAGACGTTGTTATTTTGTACCAAAAGAAGGAGATGCAGCTTTTGAGCAATAAAGAACGGTCCTCTTGAAACCGGAGCAATTTCATCTCCGAGCAATGAAATCAACATTGACTGTTGATTCAACTTTTCTCAAGCAAATCCAGTCCAGTATGTCATTAGACCCTCTTGTTTATGATATTGAGAATAATTCTTCCAAGTCTCATGATTCTTCTAAGTTCGAGTTCAAAAATAATCTATTACATTTTGAAGGACGCTTATATGTTCTAGAAGGAGAAGCACGTTTACATGTTCTTCAAGCACATCATGACTTTCCAGCAGCAGGGCACTTTGGATATAATAAGACTCTGGAACTCATATCAAGAGATTTTTGGTGGCCACAAATGTGGAAGTCAGTCAAAGACTTTGTACAATCATGTGATATTTGTTCAAGATCAAAAATTCCTCGACATCGACCTTACGGACTTCTTCAGCCATTACCTATACCAGAACAACCATGGTCTTCTGTTTCTATGGAATTCATCACAAATCTTTCAAACTCAAGATCTTATGATTCTATATTTGTGATAGTAGATCGTTTCACCAAGATGGCACATTTTATGCCATGTACAAAATCTATCACAGGTGAAGAAACAGCTAAGTTTTTCATTGATAATATCTATCGCTATCATGGATTACCTAAAGATATCATATCGGATAGGGGAACTCAATTTGTGTCGAGATTCTGGAGGACTCTTTTCAAGATTTTAAAAGTGGACATAAAGCTATCTTCAGCTTTCCATCGTCAAACTGATGGACAAACAGAGCGCGTAAACCAAGTCTTGGAACAGTATTTAAGGTGTACCATCAACTACCAACAAGATGATTGGACAAACCTTCTGCCATTGGCAGAGTTTGCTTATAATAATACGGTACATTCCTCCACGCAACAAACACCTTTCTTTGCCAATTATGGCTATCATCTACGACTTGATACTTTTGATTTTTCAAAAGTTGATAATCCTGCAGCAGAAGATATGGCAAATCGGTTGTCAGAGTTACATGCAATAATGAAGGCGCAGTTGAAGAAAGCTCAAGAACGACAAAAGATAAATGCAGATGTATATCATAAAGAGCAACCACAACTCAACGTGGGTGATAAGGTATGGCTACTTCGTCGCAATATCAAGACCACTCGACCTTGTGACAAATTGGACTATCGTAGGCTTGGCCCCTTTTCTGTTTCTGAACAGATCAACCCAGTTGCATATCGGTTACATCTATCGGAGTCAATGAAGATCCATCTTGTATTCCACGTGTCTCTTCTTGAACCATATAAGACGGTGGATATACAAGGAAGAAGACAAATGCCACCGCCTCCTATAGAAGTAGATAATAATGAAGAATTTGAGGTGGAAGAGATATTAGACTCAAGGCGGCGTCGAAATAAGCTGGAATATCTTGTTCATTGGTGCGGATATGATATTAGTGAGCGCACATGGGAGCCATCCAGGAATCTAGCAAATGCATCAGCTAAAGTCAAAGTTTTTCATCAACGACATCCATCAAAACCAAGATGAAAACCTCTCTTATAAAAGAGACAAGATTGAGGCAAGATAACATTCAATTTCCTATCCTTGTTTGTAATTTCTTTGCATTTTGTGACGCTAATTAGATGGAGAGCCAACAACCAGCGGATTCAACTCAAGAACCTTCGTTTGTTGACTTACCGGATGAGACATTGCGATTGTCACAACCTTCAAGACGACGCAACCGAGATGAAGACCCTCAAGAACGACATGTTCTTCCTCGAATAGATGGTGAGATACAACGCGTTTGGTATCACGACCTTGGAAGAGATTCTCGATGTTTGGTGATATTATTGGAGATAGGAACGACTCCTGATGGTGTTTCAAATGTATTATTTGAAGGAAGTTATGAAGGCCTCAACAGTGATCAAATAACAGGGTGGTCTTCTCGCCCTAGAATGGGACACCATCGATGGCTAAGAGGACCCATCAACTATCTTCGAAGAGAACAAAGATCAGAGTATGTAGCAAATATAATTCGTCGCATATTAGATTTTCTCAATATATAATCACCGCTCCTCGTGGAACTCGTCCCTAGAAGGGGGGGTAATGTCACGGACATACATATAATTACCTATATGAATAGATAAAAGTATGTAAAAGTAGATAAAAGTAAGTTAATTGTGTAATATCTTCTAGAGAAGCTTCTTAGAAGCTTCATAGACGCTGCTTTGACTTTATAGGAGTCTATAGTTGACTTTTAGGTTAGAAACTTGGTCAACAAGTTAGCCATGTGCCACACATGTTGGAAGCTTAAAGAACAAGCTAACTACGTGGTCCATCCATAGAAAACTTGCCTTGCAAGCAAAGGCATGTGGCCTAGAAAGTCAACATATATTGGAGGTCTTATAGAACATCGCCACGTGGCTTCTAGTTAGATAGTATATATAGAGGCAAGAGTGAAGCCCTCTTCACTCTTGTCAACTCCTTTCTTGCTTCTAGTCTAGTTTCAAGGGTCTCTAGTTTTCTTGTATTTTGGCAATAGCCATTCCAATTTCTTTCTTAATATACATATTTCTATTTTGTCCTATTTCTTTTTGAGAAAAGTCTCACTTACTCTTTAGCTTTCATCGAGTTCTTGTCCTTGACATCTATTTATACAGGTAATTATTAGCTTACATGCATATGTCCATGACAATATATATTCTTAATTAGGAGCTATATGGCAATGTCTTATAAGACCTCCTAAACATGTTGACTTTGCAAGACATGTATCTTAACTTGCAAGGCAAGTTTGTAATATGTGTGCCACATAGTTAGCATATTCTACAAGCTATCAATATGTGATTAATTTGTTTACCAAGTCTCTAACCTACTAATCAATTAAAAATACATATATAGCCAAAGTAATATGTATGATGCTTCAACAAAGGTTCTCTAAACGATTTTATGAAATTAATCTACTTTTACCTACTTCTACCTGATCATATAGGAGTTCCTATGTATATTTGTGACATAATGCCACTTAGAATCAACTTTATAGAAATGATACATTTAATTACATCAATACATTAATTAATTTCTTACTTAATTATGTGTTATTTTTTTTTTTTTATCTCTTTGGAGGTGAACTTTTTTACATATCATATAAATACTTAAAACTTTACTATACTACTACAATATGTTGCTCATATACAAACAAATTCCATTAAACAAACTTGTGAAGATCATGAAAGAATAGGATTTGATTCTACGATAGAAACTTCATCCATGTAAAGAATAAAAAAGAATCAAATGAAGTTAATTAACAATAGAGAAGTAATATTGAATGCTATAAATGATTAATGAAATTATATACACATTTAGAAATTAGGATCATAAAGTAAAAGTTTAATATAATATTAATCATTAAAATGATATAAAATATATTTTATTATAGATACAAACACATGATTAAAGAGATCAAGTATCCATATTTGAAACAACCCAATCAAAATTCTTTTCAAACAATATTCCTAGATGAGCTTTCAAAATCCAATGAAAATCAAAATCCAATGTGGCTTCAAATTGAATTAAATCAAAATCAATACAATGAATTAAAATTCAATTGAAATCAAAACCTAATGTGGCTTCAAATGCAACGAGAACCATAAAAATGCATCATAAATCCAATCAAAATTAATTCATCCACATCAAAATTATGAATGTCTTTGTCTTAATTCCTTTCCTGCCGCTCCAACACTATCACCAGCAACTTAGTATGCTTTGTAAAAACACATGATTTTTAATATTCTTACATATTTTTAAAATTTAAGAATAGTTTTAGTTTATTGATATTTGATGATGTTATCTAAATATTCTATAAAAATAATTTTTATTAATATTAAAAATAACTAAAATAATTTTGAGACTGATAGACAAAGCATTATATTTATAATTTCCAAACTTGTGTTATAATGAAAATTTTAACTTATCTCCTTCTTTGACAAATTATAGATTGTGTATTTTTTAAAATATTTTTTAATATGAATTATTAATATGATTTGATTTATTAAAAAAATAAATAATTTTAAATATGATAAATTAATAATCTATAAAAATTTACTTATTGGTTCATCTTTCAGTATATTTTATAAGGATCAATTTGTTTTTTGTACAAAAAGAAGTATAATTTTAAAAAAAATTGGTACCAAATATATTTATTTTTTTTGCATTTTATTAATAATTTCTTCTTAAAAAAAAAAAAAAAAAAAAAAAAAACTTATAGATTGAAAATTTGTATAAATAATAGTGAAATACTTCTTAAAAATCAGTTGAGCGATCAGTAAATACAATTTCAATGTAGAATATTTATAAACTATTATAATTTTAAGTTAAAAATTTTAACTTGAATTTAAAGTTTGAAATAATTTTTATGAAAAATAAGAATGAACTATTTGTTATTTCTATGTGTACGGATTAAATCTTTCATATTAAATTTTTGAATTACTTAGCACAGATTTTTTAGAAATAAAGGCTTTGATATCTAATAATCTATGGAAAATATATATATGGTTTTTAGGCTCTATATGAACATGTATTATAGAATAATAGTAATAATAATGGATCTTTACAAGGTATTGTTGCAAAAGGATTAGTATACCAAATTTTTATTATAGTTTGACAAACATATTTATTTTGCATATTATTTTATCTTGTCATTTCAAAAAATTTAGTGGTTATAATTAATTATATATATTTATGTTTAAATGTTACATAAATTATATATTAATTTTTTCGATGCATGTAGCAGGACCTATTTGATGATGCTTATTAGTTTTTGAAAATTACAACATGTACAGATTTATTTTTATTTTTATTTCTCGCAAGATTTGAATTGTATTATAAAAATAATTCATAATAATGTTGCTGCCATAATACAAATTCTTTTCATTGTAAAAACACATCTCCATTATTTAAAGATAAATCTTGTTGATCCCAATGTAATAAAAACCATAATAGAGTTGATTAATTTATAAATAATTTAATAAGTAAATATAAAATGATTATAAAAAATATCAATAATCTGATATATTTTACTTATAAATTTAAAACAACTAAACCTATAACTATTAAATATTTTTTAAGGAACAGTTCTTGTTTTTATAATTGCTACAATTTTAATTCTACAACAATTGGGAATAAGATTATTTTTTTGAAGTTTCACAATTATGGAAAAAATTCTACCATTTTTGTATCTTCTTAGTTGATTGTGGTAGAAATTATGCTTCCAATATTGATTGTGGTAGTAAATAAAGTTGATATATCACAAACATTGTTTTTCCTTATTTGTTCTTATGTTATTTTTGTAACACTCATCATTTTTGTTAATTTTTTATAAAGAAAAATAAAAAAACATACTTAAATAGATTAGGTTATAAATAGATTTAATTAAAAAATAATGATGATTTCAAATTATGGTAATTTTGAGAAAGAAGATCCATAAGTTTAGAGATATTTTAAAAATAAAAAATAGTTCTTTCTTCATAAGAAAAGAATATACTCTGATATTATAAATATGCTTATATAATCATTAACTATAAAAATTTGGACTAATTTATAAAAATAATATATACACATCTATAAAGGAGAACTATAAATATGAACATTGGGAAGTAATAATATATTCTACTAAGCAATGTTACATATAAGAAAATCAATAAATTTTTAATTAAGACTTAGATATGAGAAAGAAAATAATAAGATTCAAAATAGCTTTAATCTGTATTCCATAAATACTATCAAGCAAGAAGGCCATGTAATAGCTTCATATATATTTATACTATCTTATTAGAAAATGTAAACATCCATGATTTATGAATAAGCATGCTAACTAAGATTTCACTGAAATTTATTAAAAAATCAAACTTTTTTATTTTTTTATTTATTTTTTATCTAGAAATTAAAATATTTAATAAAAATAATTTTAAAAATATGATATTAAAGAACGTTACATAATAATAAAAATTTGTAAATCAAAAAGATCTTTTTTATTGTAATCTTGATAGTTACAAAAATTAAAAAAATATTATAAAGTTAATTATTATTTTACTGAATTATGATAAGATATTCTAATATGTCAGTATAACAAATAGTTAGTTTTTAAAATTTTAAAATCATAATTTTACAGTAGACTAGAATGAATTCCAAAACTTTATTTAAGATATAATTATTTTCAAGAAAATAATTATATTCAAGGTTAATAAATAAAAATTATATTTTTCTAATATCTCACATATATATTTTTATATAATTATATTTTCTATAAAATACAGAAATCCAAATTTGTTAGATATTTAAAGCTTTAATACAAAATGCTACTACATCTTCTATTTGTAACATAAATTTTAATTTAAATGTAAATTTATTAAAATCAAATTATTTTTGAAGGATTTTAATAACAACATTCTAATTTTGAAAAATCAAATTTTTTTATTCTATTATAACTGAAATATTTGAAAGAAATTATTTAATTTTTATTGATAATATAATATTAATTGATGCATTTATTTATTTTATTTTTGGTGACATGTTTAGTTTATATTTAACATGCTTCTTGATTTCTTTAAAAGCACGTGAATAAAACATATCTCAAAAAATATTGTAAGAAGATCAATCTAATTTTCTTTGAAGTTAATATTGTTAAGAATATATGATCTAAATGTTTTGAATAATTATTCTTTTATTTAAAATTATGTTAAAATTATGATTTTATATTAAAATTTAAATAATTATACATTTATATTGAAATTTATAAAATTTGATATATAAATAAAATTTATTAATTAAAAATATATATAGTATAAAAAAATTATTAAACAAATATAACATGATCACAATTGTAATTTACTAAAAGAACTCATCTAAACCTAACCTTAAAAAAACTCAAACATCTTGGCACTACTAATGTGCAAGATGTCAAAGTTTACAAACTATTAGCTTTAAAAAAATATATTTATATATAATATTAGTAGTAAAAATGAACTATAATTATTTAATACATCTTTTACAATGAAATTTTATTTTTATTAGTTCTATTAGAATTCTTTTATAGTAAGCTAATAGCATGATTTATCTGATTTGATTACCAAAACAAATAACTTATAATTCATCTTAGAGATGAAATAAAGTGTCTCTTGGAAAATTTGTGATATTATTTTTTTACCTTTGAATATAAATATTACTTTATAATTTTAAATATGCTATATTTATCAAAAAAGAAAGAAAAAGAAAAGAAAACTAACTAACAAACTAACAATTGCAATAGCTCTATATTGTTTTATTTGCACTATAATAATAATATTATAAAAAATTTATTAAATCATTTGAATTATATATATATATTTACACATATATATATATATATATATATATATATTAATAAAATTAATTTCCATCTAATTTAAAACCATGTAGTTATAGTCAGATAAGTTTTTTTTTTTTTTTTTTTTTAATATTAGAAGAATAATTTCACTAGCTTGTAATATTTTTGAAGTACACATAATTATGTAAAAAATTAAAATTCTATGTTACTTTTGGATTATTTAATATATATATATATATATATATATATATATATATATTGGCCTTTTGGTACATGAATTATTTTATAAACTATTAAATCTAAGACTAGTTTTATAAAAAAAAATATTATTTTAAAATTAATTATTTATTTTAGAATTTTGGTATAGCTAGTATTTTAAGATTATTATATATTTTTTCTTTTAAACTTGAAATTTTAGATTTTTGGATTATATATATTTTTTCTGAAATGTAGAATTTTATTATTGAATTTTTTAAAATTAATTAAGATTTAGTAAAAGACTAGAGTTAACATTTTTAGAGTGTGATACTAATAATGATTACAAAAAATCTTAAAAGAAATAAATTAGTATGTCATGAAGTTTTAGATTAAATTATCTAATAATACATAATTATACTTCTAATAAGAGTATAATTAAAATTTGATCATTAAATGCATTAGTTTTAATTTTAAAGATTTAGTTAAATTAAAATTTTATCACAATTTGAATTTACATTAATTTAATCTTATGTTTTTACTAATATCTACAATGGCGTTTACTTTTATTCTTAAAATCTTTGTCTAATAGCTATAAATCATCTAACAAACTTATACAAGTTATTGCTAGGAAGCCTTAACACCGGGTCTTGTTTAAATAGATGCAACTAACATCTAACATTTGAATACACATATGTAAGTAGGAATAAATACAACATATAAAATTCTACAATAATATTAATTTTTCTCTATAGTCTTAAAATATCAATTTAAAATACATGATTTCTGTAATTTTATTTTATTTATTTGTAAAATTTTTTAATTAATTTTCTTTTGATAAAAAAATAAAATTAACTAATCAATAGCTTAAATAACATGCATGAAAAATATTACTTTTTTAAAATAATATTATTATTTGTAAGATAAAGTATTAACTAGTATAGATTATTAATCATTAGAGATGGCATATTAAAAGTAAGATAAACATCATCCTTGCCAAGGCCCTAAAATATGGACTAATTACCTCTACTCACTTCTATTCTAATGGCCATTATGGCCTTTCTTTGCCCAATCATGTATAGCCATGTGGTCCTATCAATCCAATGGATTTTATTCATTATTTCTATTACTAAATAAAAGTCAATGGAAATCCATCAATTATTCAAAATCAAGGGTTATCAATTATGCACAATGGAACAAATTTGATTCTCAAAATTTTGATAAAGTATTAGAAGTTACTAGTTCTTGGAAAATTAATTTATAGAAATTAAATTTATATATATACATAAAATAGCTATTTTTTTTACTTACTAAGAAACCAAAAAGTAGATTTATCCATCTATATTTGTTCTTCTGAAATTTTTTATACTTTCAAAAAAAACTTAGATATATAAAAGTAGTTTGAATGTGACTAATATAAATATATTGTTTTAGTATTCATCTACAACATCTAAAACAATTATAATACTTATCTTTGGATAGTAGAATTTTAAAAAATAACTATTTTTATATTTAATTAACCACAATAATATGAAATTAAAAATATTAAATTAAAATATTATATTTTGATATAGATTATTTATATTATATCTATAAAGGTTAATACATATTTTCTTTTCAATAATATCACATTTGTATTATATTTTATTAATTAAATCTAACAAAATTTTCTACATATTCCTAAATAGAATCCTTAAAAGTTCTTGCCACTCCTATTATAACTTTTTTATTTTGAGAAAATGATATCATTACTTATTGGTATTTAGATTTTAAAACAATAGCTACAAGATTGTATCTTGTGTTCAGTACATTCTGTAATTTCATTTATATATTTTTAAAGAAGAAGGTGAAACAAAACCAAGTTTTTTTAATTTTTTTATTTCTCCAAATAAATATATTTTTAATTTGAATTCAAATGAAATAATATATATTAAAAAAAATACATATATATAGAATATTTATTTGGAGAAATAAAAAAATAATATTGATGTAACTAATAACATCAAGTTTATTTCTATCAAATTTTTTTTTTGAGAAACTAATTTTTTTTCTAAAATTATTTTAAAATAATATCAGTAATTAATATTTAATATATTAATATAAAATGATGCTTCAAATTACTTTCATTAATGAATAAGAAGAGAAATTAGTTAAATAAATATTCTATATATATTCTTATATGTTCTTAATTAGTTATACCCTTTCAAGTATAATTGGTTTAAATTACTTTGTATTCTTTTATATATAATTTTACTAAATTTACACACACACACACACACACACATATATATATATATACACATATTTCTAATAAGATGTAATAGATTAAAACCCATATTTATAATGCATGGAATGATTGTGAGTTTAGGAATCCATTAGCACAAAACGTCATAACTTTGCAATAAATGGTTTATACAACAATTTGATAACTTAAATGGGATGAGAAGCGTGAGATCGGGGCGCAATCAATAGATGAAAGTATGCAAACGAACAACCACCAGGATGAAAATAAGATGAATCTCATTCATCCAAATCAACGAGGACGTGTCCTCGGCACGGTTGCGTTCATCCGCAAAATTCGAAGCGATGGTCGTCTCCGACGATGAGCACATTCCACGCATGATGGGACCAGGTTTTCATCGACACCGTTTTCTTTCGAGATGTGAGGACTAGCAAGTTGCGCATGTGGTCCATCGATCTCGGGCCATGGGTTAATGTGACGTGATCGCCGGTTCCTCAGGTTCATGGTGGCAGAGCATAGCCATGCTTGACTTCCTGGTCCCCATGGAATCGTTCCGCAGAAGACGAGCGAGAGATTTTTATCTAAAGAAATCTGTGGCTTACGGCCGAGACCCATATTTTTCAACAGCTGGACTTTCTCGTCAAGCAATTGCAGATTAACGATAATCTCCCCCTGGTCTTTCACAACTTGTCGATTAGTTGCGATGCGGTCAGATTGCCAGTTGTAAATTAGTTATTACGTTGGTCATGCTGCAAGCGGCCAATTAGTTGTGATGTCGGCCGCAAGGTGCTTGCAGATATGGTGTGCGGCTTCGTATGGCTTCGGTACTCTAATTTTAGGGCCACGTGAAAATCATGGGTTACATCCAAGTGCGATATTTGGTGCAGCGTCGTGATACTAATACTCGCTGCTGTCAGGGTATCGGTGGAGGATTGATCAGTGGAATGAAAGGTACGCGATTGAAGGCGTAGTTGTTTGCGCTGTATGATTGCTCGCTGTACTTGGGCTCCAATACTGGCAGATTTCTGTAGAAGGAAGAAGAGCTGCAGCTGATTAGGTTGATTGTGAGCATTTTCTGACACAACTGGCTTAACACACGAACAGAACAATCTTCCCTATTAAAAGTGGGGCAGTTTTGCATGTGATTAGTCCTGCTCAGTTGTGGCACATGGATGTGCCTGATTGCGGCAGAGATTGTGTGAAAGGTTGAAATTCTTCGTCCATGGTTGGTCAACCCAGCTACAGGATAAGGGAATCCTCTTTCCCGTCAGATTCAGAGACTTTCAAAGGGGTCAAAGCAGATGTTTTGAAGCTTCGGGACCTACACTGGAATAGAGCCTGAGAGCATAAACCCCTGAATATACTGCACTTTTGTTTATCATAGGTCTTGTCTGGAAATATATTTAGGTTTCTAAAGGAGATAAAGACGGATTGTATTCGAAAGAATCTGCTGATGTGATGGTCAAACTTGATATCAATGATGCGGTTATACGTATATGTCAAAGCAGACGCGTCGTAAAATACGCTTTTCCCGACAGGTTTATTTTTGAAGAAACCGACGTAGCTTCCTTCATTTAAAATTGAATACGTCTCTTCTTTCACACTCCTATTTAAACACACTCCTATTTAAACACACTCCTATTTAAACACACTCCTATTTAAACACACTCCTATTTAAACACACTCCTATTTAAAGGCTGAATTATGTGAGCGGAGACAGTCTGATTCTTGCATCGAGCTGGCGAATAATCCTCAGTTTATGGTTGCTCATGTGTCTAGACCAACTGATTGACGTAATGAATTCCACATATGCTGGAGTCGAAAAAATATCATCATCCCCAATTCGTTAAACAAGCCTTCGAGCCTACGCTTATCCAGGAAGAAGTGAGGCGCTGTGACGAACTCCAGTAGTAAATCATGAATACATGCGGCTCGTATGCCATTCAAACATCGTAACAAACTTGAAAGCTTATGCAAATCAACCAATCAATCTGGGGAAACGGTTGAGAAGTATGGAGTTCCAGTACTACCATGAAGAAAATTTTATACAATGCTTATCTTACTCCTAACTTCTCTAATCTAGTTAATCCTTACAACTGTCGTGAACTAGGCGCTGGCCCTGGAGCTTGATCGGGGCCTGACGTGTTCTGTTCCGAAGGCGGACCTGCATTGTGTAGTGCAGCCATCCCCTGTTGCGTCATGAATTGTTGCCTCTTTAGGGAACTTTCCATGTTGGGATTAAGGGAGCTTGTCCTGAGCCTGGCTGCATTGGCGCGCCTAGCAAGAAGACTGCTCTGCATTATGGGTTCTGGTTTTGGAACATGGTTCGGCTCCAACTGATTAGAATCTCCGGAGAGGTCGGTATAATTCTGCATCAAGCTTAGAAGGTCCGGCAACGGAAATTGAGTAAAACCTTGTGGATCGATGTTGAAAGGATTCTTCGGAAGTCCACCTGCAAGACTCTGCTGAGCGGCAGTGTATCTCATTAGCTGCTGAGCTCTGGCCTGCAATTCAAATTGTAGCCTTACGATCTGATACGCCATTACGAAGCTCATGTTGTCCTGAAGGGATGGAGGCTGTTGGTTGCGGTTCATTAGGGATGGCCAACCTGTAAGTAAACTGTCTAGATTTGGAAGTAGCCCCAAATTGTCCTGTGGAGACACAAGATTTGGTAACGCGGATGTCATTGCAGGTAGCCCCTTCTGCAGTTGGCTTATAGACTCTTGCAGACTTTCAGCTTCATAAGTATTGAGATCTCCAGAGGAATTCTTCGTTTGGTTTATCTTGGGATGAGAGTGCGTTCCTTCGTAGCTGGTGATGACAAGGCCAGGATCCTCAGTGGACCTTTCCACTCGCTTTCGAACAGGACAATGAGCAGTTGTGCACCGGTAATAGTTTCTGTGGATCATCACAATGTATCTATCTCAGTTCCATTTCTATTTCTACAAAACAAGCATTTCATCCACGAGTATACTGTTCGCTCGAAATTTTCGATTCTGAGGTCTGAAACTAGTTCCTTTCTACGCAGGAACTCCTATGGGAAAAAAATCATACTAAAGTACTGAGATTAACTCTAGAATGTAACTGCCAGGCGACCAATTTGTTCAATGGAGACAAAATAACATATCGTTTCGGGAAAAATGTTCAATCTTCAATTTTATCAGACAAATGATGTTCCCGATCTATACACGGAACTTTATGACCCTTTATCACGTTTCGTGGACACTTAAAATTTGTAGGACCGTCTGCATTAATGGAACTTATTGTCAATGTCCAATTACTAGTTACTCTTTGACAGAAGTAGTGGGTGTGTTGTACCTGGGATGAGGGCTGTTCTTCACGGGCTTCTGGCCATACTTCCGCCATTTGTAACCATCTTCCATAACGTCTACTTCTGTTCTCGTTTTGATTGCATATCGTGGCTCCCGCAGTCTCTTTGGACCCTTATTCTTCTGAATCTGCTTAATTAATCTGCTCATTTACAACATGGCTATTAAGTTAAGAACTCGGTCTCGACACTGGTAAGATTCTGATTAAGATTCTCGACACTCGAATCACACGAGTGCCAGATACTACCCCAGGCTGAAGCACATTATGATAATTGGAAACACAATTCAGGCGCCTCCTGAAACGGCTCCATCTTACGAGGCACCAAACCAACTCGAGTTAGAATGTTGCTTACGATGAATTATTCCGTTTGTTTTTCGGCACGTCTTCGACCCCCGAGATATTACTTCCTTCCGAAGTACACTCGACGTTGAGTCGCTTGCGCGACTTCTTTGTCTCCTCTCTTGAACCAGAGGCAGCAGAGTCACTTGTCACCATGGGATTACTGCTACCTGGGTCGCTCTCGCCACTCTGTGTAGATGTTGAAACAGACTCGGAATTCTCCACGTTATTCACCTTTGGACTCCAAACTAACTCAGAATTGGGGGGTAATCTGGGACTCCAACTTTGAAGAAACTTCAATTGATCAGAAAACAAAGGCGACGCACAGATAGTCCCCAAATCAGGGAATTCTCCTCCCTCGCCAAGTCTGGGAGTTATCAACCCTTTAGGAGAGAAGTTACTTAAATCCAAGTACTGTGATTCAAACACATGCTGCGCCCACGCATAATTTTGATCTTTGGACTCATCCAAGCTAAGTTTTGCTTCTTCACCTCCTCCATTTGATGAATCTACGCTACCACTACAGTCCTTCGTCTCCACACAATCTTTCCTTTCATTTAACGCCATGTCTCGCCTAAGCGTCAGCCTAAGTCCGCTACGTTCGAAACCCTCCCTTGCCCCCTTCCCCCCACCCCCCTCCTACTTCAGAGAATTAAACAGCAGTATGTCTTCCACTCAGACACTCAAATGCTTCTGCGAACTCCCCCTCGATTCTCACCGCAGGCGGCGAGATATTGGTACTATGTCGACAACTAACTGGCGCAAGACACCGAGGGTCTGAAGTACAACCTCTCGGGGTATGGTTTTAACGGAGCTCTTGAGGCAATAATAGGCTAATAGGTCCAACCTCAATGGACAGTGTGAACGATAACTAGTCACGGAGTACTTGAGGGGGTATGGACGGGAAAGCAGGGTTAGTTGTCAGCATGCCCCACCGAAACCTATTTGCTGTAGGATGCGCACTTCGGTCCGATCGTGGATCCCTTGCAAGGAAGAGCCCGCCGCATCTGCTCTCATTTTCTCTGTTGCTGCGTGGAAAAATAGCCCATCAGGAGTATTATATATTTGGGAAGCTCCCGGTTCGCAGCTTGACAGGGTCACAGGTGGTCAAACTGCACGCGCTTCAGTCTTGAATCGCGGTGGTTCAAGGCCGGAGCTTCAAGGACTCGCATCCTGCATGGCCAGAGATGATGTTGCGGCAGCAGCTGCCTCATTCTCGTTCCCGCTCTCACCGTTCCTGCTTTTCTCGGGGGTCCACGTGGGATGCATCGCGGAATTGAGCTGCTAAGGTGGCGTCCACCTCAGCAATTTCTTTTAAACTGTTTCCTTTTTCATTTCTTTTTCTCCTCCGCCGTAATCGTTACTCACATACCGTCAAGGTCTCTCCCCGCGTTTTTTATTCGCGGGAATTCCACGAGTGTGGGATCTATTCCTTGCTAGTGATACAACACTAGTTGCAGTTTTACTAGGGTTTTCTCCAGGTTTCAAAATTGACACACAATAAAAGTGAATATTATTGAATCTCATGATTTTGGGTGATTTGGTTTTTTAATTTTAATTTTTTTTTTTGCAACGAGCTATCATATCTTAGTCCATTTAAAAAATATATAGGTTGACTTGTTTTTACAAATAGATTGTTTTGGAAATTAATAGTCATATATTATTCCATAAATTCAGATCGGAAATATCTGTTGTAAATTCTTATAATGCACTTGGAAGATAGGTTTTTAGTATAAAAAAGTAAAATAAAAAAATCAATGAATAATATAAACATTGAAAAATTGCAAACATGCTATTATTTTTATTTTTTATTTGATGAAATAATTCAAATTATTTTAAAAGTTCTAATGTCACCATTAAAGATATTGATACTCATTTAGGTCCAATAAGATGGTAACTAAAAATTTATTCAAAATTTGGCAATTTAAAAATGTGGATTTCTAAAGTGGATTTTTAACTCACTTGATAATTTAAATAGATTAAAAAAATAAAAAAGTAAAAAAATCAGCACGTCTCTTTTAGCAACAAAAATATCACAATTGTGGGTTATAAGATGGTGGAGTAATGAGTGGAGTCCATATGAAAGGAAAGAAAGCCTATACTAAAGTAGAGTCCCAAAGTAAAGAATTGTAAAATTATAATATAGTAACTTGGTGGTTGTGGTGGAAATTTGAGCTTGGGACCCTACAAACCTTTGGAATAATTTTAACTAGTAGCTTTATTAGTATTTTCTAAATAAAGATATTTTTTTATTATTTTTATGAATTTCTTGTATCCTACTTATTACTAGATGAATTTGTATTATTGTGTCAAGGACAAGAACTCGATGTAAAAACAATTCAAACAAGTGAGCATTTACTCAAACAGAGGTAACAAAATATATATAAACAAGTATATATATTGAAAGAAAAACTGGAATGGCTATTGCCAAAAGACAAGAAAACTAGAGACCCTTAAAACAGACTAGAAGCAAGAAAGGAGTTGACAAGAATGAAGAAGCCTTCACTCTTGTCTCTATATATACTATCTAACTAAGAGCTACGTGGCGACATTCTATAGGACCTCCAATTTGTGTTGACTTTGTAGGGCACATGCCTTGACTTACAAGGCAAGTTTTTCTACGTGTGGGCCATATAGTTAGCTTGATCTTTAAGCTAACAACATGTGTGGCACATGGCCAACTTGTTGACTACGTTTCTAATCCAAAAAATCAATTAAAGACACCTATGAAGTCAAAGCAGCATCTAGGAAGTTTCTAAGAAGCTTCCATATTAAATATTATAGAATTAACTTACTTTTACCTACTTTTATTTACTTCTATCTATTTCTATATGTAATTATTAGCTTACATGATTATGGTCGTGACATTACCCCCCCTTCTAGGGACGAGTTCCACGAGGAGCGGTCATCATATGTTGAGGAAATCTATGATGCGACGAATTGTATTCGCCACATACTTTGATCTCTGTTCTCTTCGAAGATGATTGATAGGGCCTCTCAACCATCGGTAGTGTCCCATACCAGGGCGGGAAGACCACCCAGTTATTTGATCATTGTTGAGGCTTTCGTAACTTCCTTCGAATAGAATATTTGAAACACCATCAGAAGTTGTTCCTACCTCTAGCAAAATCACCAAACATCGGGAGTCCCTTCCCAAATCGTGATTCCAAACGCGTTGTATCTCACCATCTATTCAAGGAAGAACATGTCGTTCTTGAAGATGTTCATCTCGATTGCGTCGTCTTGAAGGTTGTGACAATCGTAATGTCTCGTCCAGCAAGTCAGCAAATGAAGGCTCTTGAGTTAAATCCGTTGGTTGTTGGTTCTCCATCTCCTGAG
Organism: Physcomitrium patens; assembly: GCF_059467195.1. Classification (NCBI taxonomy): domain Eukaryota; kingdom Viridiplantae; phylum Streptophyta; class Bryopsida; order Funariales; family Funariaceae; genus Physcomitrium; species Physcomitrium patens. Next base: position 16,827,172 of record NC_143416.1, read on the forward strand.
CGCCACTACTACAACGAAGCTACGAAGAAGAATTGAAAGTAGAATGTTATCTTGCCTAGATGTTGTTTCTTTTATAAAGAAGATTTTTATCTTGATTTTGATAGATGTCGTCGATGAAAAGCCTCCACCGCCTTTGCTACATTTGCAAGATTCTTCATTGGCTCCCATGTGCGTTCATTAATATCATATCCGTGCCAATGGACAAGATATTCTATTTTATTTCGGCATCGCCTTGAATCTAAGACTTCTTCTACTTCAAACTCTTCATTATTGTCCACTTCTATAGGAGGACGTGGAACTTGTCGTCTTCTTGGTATGTCCACTGTCTTGTATGGTTCAAGAAGAGACATGTGGAATACTGGATGGATTTTCATTGTCTTCGGTAGATGTAAATGATATGCAACTGGATTGATTTGTGCACAAATAGAAAATGGTCCCAGCCTTCGATAGTCCAACTTGTCGCAAGGACGAGTGGTCTTGATATTGCGACGAAGTAGCCATACCTTATCACCCACATTGAGTTGTGGTTGCTCCTTATGATATACATCTACGTTTATCTTTTGTCGTTCTTGAGCTTCCCTCAATTGTGCCTTCATTATTGCATGTAACTCTGACAACCGATTTGCCATATCTTCTGCTACAAGATTATCAACTTTTGAAAAATCAAAAGCATCAAGTCGTGGATGATAGCCATAATTGGCAAAGAAAGGTATTTGTTGCGTGGAGGAATGTATCGTATTATTATAAGCAAACTCTGCCAATGGCAGAAGGGTTGTCCAATCATCTTGTTGGTAGTTGATAGTACACCTTAAATACTGCTCCAAGACTTGATTTACGCGCTCTGTTTGTCTATCAGTTTGAGGATGGAAAGCCGAAGATAGCTTTATGTCCACTTTTAAAATCTTGAAAAGGGTCCTCCAAAATCTTGACACAAATTGAGTTCCCCTATCTGATATGATATCTTTAGGTAATCCATGATAGCGATAGATATTATCAATGAAAAGCTTAGCTGTTTCTTCACCTGTGATAGATTTTGTACATGGCACAAAATGTGCCATTTTGGTGAAACGATCTATTCTCACAAATATAGAATCATAAGATCTTGAGCTTGAAAGATCTGTGATGAAATCCATAGAAACAGAAGACCATGGTTGTTCTGGTATAGGTAATGGCTGAAGAAGTCCGTAAGGTCGATGACGAGGAATTTTTGATCTTGAACAAATATCACATGATTGTACAAAGTCTTTGACTGACTTCCACATTTGTGGCCACCAAAAATCTCTTGATATGAGTTCCAAAGTCTTATTATATCCAAAGTGCCCTGCTGCTGGAAAGTCATGACGTGCTTGAAGAACATGTAAACGTGCTTCTCCTTCTAGAACATATAAGCGTCCTTCAAAATATAATAGATTATTTTTGAACTCGAACTTAGAAGAATCATGAGACTTGGAAGAATTATTCTCAATATCATAAACAAGAGGGTCTAATGACATACTGGACTGGATTTGCTAGAGAAAAGTTGAATCAACAGTCAATGTTGATTTCATTGCTCGGAGATGAAATTGCTCCGGTTTCAAGAGGACCGTTCTTTATTGCTCAAAAGCTGCATCTCCTTCTTTTGGTGCAAAATAAGAACGTCTAGATAGGGCATCGGACAAACCTTGTTGTTTTCTTGGCCGATAAGTGATAATGAACTCGAATCTTGACAAAGACATACTCCAACGAGCTTGACGACGATTCATTACGCGTGCTGACATGAAATACTCGAGGTTCTTGTGATCTGTATACACAGTGACTGGACTAAAAGCGCCTTCTAGATAATGACGCCATTCTTGAAAGGAATCCACGATCGCAAGAAGTTCTTTATCGTGGATCTCATAATTGATCTCGGCTGCTGAGAATTTTCTTGAATGAAAAGCTATCAGATGAAGTTTGTCATCTGTTCCCATTTGTGATAAAACTGCACCCAAGGCAAAATCTGATGCATTTGTTTCCATAAAAAATGCCTTGGAAAAATCAACACGATATAAGACTGGTGCAGAGACAAACGATGTCTTCAAGGCTTCAAATACTGCTTCCGCTTCTTGATTCCATTGAAATTTATCTTTAATAGTCAAGCGTGTAAGTGGAGCTGCAACTCATGAAAAGTCTTTGATGAAGATCCGATAGTAATTAGCAAATCCCAAGAAACATTGGACATCTCTTATTGTCCTTGGAATCTTCCAATCCATGATTGTTTGGACTTTCTTAGAATCCATCATGAGACCATCATTTGAAATGATGTATCCTAAAAAGTCAACTTGAGTAGTGTGAAATACACACTTTTCTATCTTGGCGTACAATCCTGCATCTCTAAGTTTTTGTAATACTTGACGAACATGTATTTCATGTTCTTCGACGTTCTTAGAATAGATCAAGATATCGTCTAGATAGCAGACGACAAAATTGTCTAAGAATTCATGAAATACATCATTCATGAGATGTTGAAAAGCAGCTGGTGCATTCGTGAGTCCAAACGGCATGACATTATATTCGAAATATCCATACGTGGTTCGAAACGCAGTCTTCCATTCATCTCCTTCCTTGATCCGTACTAGATTATATGCTCCTCTTAGATCTATTTTTGTATAGATCTTAGCTTGATTCAACTGGTCAAGGAGTCCTGATATCAAAGGTAATGGATACCTGTTCTTGATTGTGGTCTTGTTGAGTCCTCGATAGTCAACACACATTCGTAAAGAATCATCTTTTTTCTTTACGAATAGAATTGGAGCTCCTGCTGGAGATTTTGAATGGCGTATAAAATTCTTCGCTAAATTCTCGTCAATATATGTCTTGAGTTCAGCCATCTCATCTTGCGATAAACTGTAAATTGGTCCAAATGGTGGTTGAGTTCCTTCGTTGAGGTCGATTGAACAATCATATGGGCGATGCTTAGGAAGAATATCTGCATTTTTTTCTCAAAAACGTCTTGATACTCCTGATATTGACTTGGAATGCCAATTGAAGTCTTTACGTTTTCAGAAATAGGTGCAGCATAAATATCAAAAGTTGATCTTTCTTTTGCTGTGTGTATAAATGCTTTTGCACCTATTAGTACGGGTTTTAGTATACTAGACTTATAATTTTTTACTTGGTTGGTAGAACTATTAATAACGCTTTGGAAAAAGTCAAGTTTATGCGAATTCCAATCTATTCGAGGGTTATATTTTTCTAGCCAGGATAAACCTAAAATAACTGGATTGGACGAGGATTTAATTATGTTAAAAGCTATGTAGCTATCATGACCGTCTATTGTTATTTTTATAGGATGAGTTTCATGAGTGACATCTCCAGAAGACAAGGGACGACCATCTATGACTTCTACATGTACTGGTTTAGGTTTCTGTACAAAGGGTATTTTATGACTTTTAACAAATTGTTCATCTAAAAAACATGCTGAGGCTCCCGAATCTAATAAAGCAGAGGCTTTGTAATTCTTAGGTCCTAAATATAAGTCTATTATAAAACAAGGAGAGGGTTTTGAGGAGAGGATAGGACCTTCATTAGGAATTGTACAAGGTTCCAGCTGCACGGTTCCTATTGTAGCTGGACGAATCCGTTTTCTGACATGTTGTCTTCTTTGACCGTCGTACCCCTCATTTTATAGTTGCGTCGTTTCTTTGGACAATGTTGAGCAGTGTGCTTAGGTTCTCCGCAATATAAACATAATCCTTCTTGACGACGACGAATCTTTTCTTGCTCTGTTAGGGGTTTAAAACGTGCCGCGTCAATTTGCATGTCTTCTACTTCTGAATGTACGTTTGGCAAAGATGTTGATGTTGCCATTGAGTAATAACGTTGATGTTCTCATGTACGACTCTCGAATCAAAATTCAAAAAGTCGATTGTCACATTTTATCGCAAAATTGATTGCTTGACTCAAAGTTTGAGGATCAGGTAAGTTGAGCATCAATTTCTTTACTTCGTATTGCAATCCATAAAGAAATTGACTGATGAGTGCAGCATCATCCCACTTGATGTCAATTGTAAGTTGTCAAAATTGTGAAGCATACATTGTTACTGAGTAGTTTCTTTGTTGCAAAATTCGGATCTTGTTTGTTGCAACATGAGTTGCATCGTGTTCACCATACATAGATCGAAACTCCGCCAAAAAAGCTTTTAAATTGTCCAATATTGGATTTCATTGTTCAAGAAAAGACGAAAACTATGATAATGCAGAACCAGAAAGTAGAGTGCCAATAAACCTGACTTGTGATTGTGGAGTTGGATAGCTTTGCGGTTGAAGTTCAATTGCCAATTGTACTTGATTGATGAATCCTTGAAACTTTGATCTTGTACCATCAAATTTCTCGGATAAAGCAATTCTTGGTTCTCTAGTGCTTACAGGGTGTTGTACAATTGGGGAAGGAAAGTGATTTGTTGTAGATGTTGAAGTAGCTCTGATCATCTCTATATCTCCACTTTCTGCTATTCTTGTTCTTTCATGTGTTGGTGAATTGAGTTGATGCATCGCAAGCATTAACTCCCTCAATTGTTCTTGCATTTGTGCCATTGCACTCTTCATTTCAACAAGCTCTACCATAATGACACTAAGAAGAAAAATTTGTCTGATATTGCTCAAGACAAAAAAAAAAAAAAAAAGACTTGATAACAAAGAAGATACTAAGAACAATATCAGTTTAGAAGTGGGTAATCCGCAAACTTCTAATATGCTTATGTCTTGTCAAAAGAAAAGGGTAATCCACTCTTACTCAAGAAAAACAAAGCTCTGATATTGTAAGTGCACTCTTGTCAATCTGTCAAGGAGAAGAACTCGATGAAAAAACAATTCAAACAAGTGAGCATTCAACCAAAGAGAGGTAACAAAATATATATAAACAAGTATATATATTGAAAGAGAAACTGGAATGGCTATTGCCAAAAGACAAGAAAACTAGAGACCCTTGAAACAGACTAGAAGCAAGAAAGGAGTTGACAAGAGTGAAGAAGCCTTCACTCTTGTCTCTATATATACTATCTAACTAAGAGCTACGTGGCAACATTCCATAGGACCTCCAATATGTGTTGACTTTGTAGGGCACATGCTTTGACTTACAAGGCAAGTTTTTCTACGTGTGGGCCATATAGTTAGCTTGATCTTTAAGCTAATAACATGTGTGGCACATGGCCAACTTGTTGACTACGTTTCTAATCCAAAAAGTTAATTAAAGATACCTATGAAGTCAAAGCAGCGTCTAAGAAGTTTTTAGGAAGCTTCCATATTAAATATTATAGAATTAACTTACTTTTACCTACTTTTATTTACTTCTACCTATTTCTATATGTAATTATTAGCTTACATGATTATGGCCGTGACACATTATCATAGAAAGTTTGACTCAAATAAAGCTATTTTTGTGAGTCAAAGAATATTTTTTAAATTCGAATATAATACAATACAAATAGAAAGAAAAAAATTACATAATAGAGCTTTCATGTATGAAGTAGGATAAGTAAATCCATGTTGTCATTACAGATAATGTACAAAAAAAAGTAGTTAATTTAATTCAAGAAATTACTTGTAAAAATATAAAAAAAATTAAATTACATTAAAAAATATATTTAGATTTTCAAAGATGTACTAAAGTCAATAAATAAATAAATAAATAAAAATATAAAAAATAAATTATTGATATTTATCTAATTTATTTTTTTAAAAAAATAATATTCAACATGGGATTCTAATTGTCATTTCTAGGAAGAAGAATCTTGATAGAACATGAAGAAGTGCATCGAGAGAGTGTTATATAAAGTTGATCATGGAAAAAAATAGGTTGTCATAGATCCAAATTAACATACTTCATCAATTGTCCTTAGGATTTGTTATTTTTATTGCAAATGCAAGACGGATTGGAAATTACTTTCTCTTTAGAATAAATAGAAGTTCTTTTGTTGTAAAAGTTAATGTAATTCCAGGAATAAACACTAAGTTTTTAGCAAATTTTCCTCCAAGAATTCTTGCTTTAAGAACTCAATCTATTAATTGTGTAATTATCAATCGAGTTCCATTGCAAAGTCTTTGGCAAGGAGCAATAATTCTTAGTAGCATCACCAGATTCTCAATTTTAAGACAAAGCCTTAATCTAGGCATTTCAAATGGATTAAGTGACTTGATGAATTTGACTAGATAAACATTATTGTTGCCGATACCATCTTCAACAACAACTTCATTAGAACTTAAATATTCTTATTCTTTTTTAGAAAATATAGCCATAATCTTCTCATTGATATCGTCTACATTATTATTGTGTGAAGATAAAATGATTCTATTTCTAAAGAAGGCATCATTTGCTATATTGTCTTCTGCCGGCTTTGAATAAACAATATCTTCTAAGGACATTAATTTTTGATCAATAATCATATGATCAAGAATCTTAACCACATTATTGGGCAATAAGTTTATATCATTTCTAATTTAAAAAGTAGCAAATAGAAATATTAGTTAATAATAATGCAACCATAAAAAATTTAAATGTACCACCATCTATATATATAATGTGTATATACATTATATACTTGAAGAAACCAATTAGCAAACTCAATATTTGCTTGAAGTTCTCTTGAATTCAACCTCATATTCTCTTTTAATGTATGGATTTTTATTTGAGGTCAAAGTATTGAATGTCAAAAAGATGCTATTAAAATTTCTTTTTAAGTTCTTTTCACAATTATTGATAGTATTTGGCAAAAATTTCCACCAAAAACTATTATAGCTCTTCCAAATAGGCAATCAATATCCCAAATGTCTCTAAAAGAACAATCAATTGTTTCAAGATAATAATGATGTTGTATTAGAAGTTCATTCCAAACAATAAGCAAAGTTTGGCGAATAAACTCAACATAGTCAAAATTCTTAGTAATTGAACAAAAAGAATCTTTATTATAGTTTAGTAGAATCTTGAATATAGAATGGGTGGTTCTTCCTTTGTCAAGTAGTAATGTAGCGATTCCTAATGATGCAACATATATGACAATCTTTTACATCAATCAAACTTCAATTGCAAAAATATTTTAGAAAAATATCTTATAAGTTCTTACAAGTCTATTTAGAAAAAACATGAGTCCATATTCTTCCATTATGGAAGCCACAATATTATTATATGCCTCTTTTATTCAAAATTTAATTATTGAATATATTACACCAAATTTTCTTCTAATTGTTGAATGTTCTATAATCTTTCTTGAAGAATAAATCAATATTCATTAACTCTTACATTCCAATCATTTCTTGGTAATGACATTGAAAGAAAATGTGCAAGTATTCTATTGAAGTCTTGTAAAATCTTATCTACCAAGTAAAGTCCAAAATATTTAATCTATTCCTCTGTTAGATTGTTAATTTTATATTCTTTTTACAAATGGGCATTGAAATCATCTAAGATATTTTTTCAAAATCTTTTCCATTGGTTTAATGGATTTAGTGGATTTTTGTATAATAGCAAAATAGCGAATAATGCCGTCAATTGAGATCCAATTTATATTCTTGATGCTTCTTCCAAACATTGAGATCCAATTTATATTCATGATGTATTCTTCAAAGATGAATGGCTAAAAAAACAACATTCTTTTTATCAACAACCATTCTTCAAACTTCAAATGTTCTTCTATTATTTCTTTGTTAATATTGAGGATATCCATTGACATCCATTTTTATTTCTTCTACAAATACCTTTGGATGCTTCTTTGTACAACGACCATTTTTTATGTAAGGTGCTTAAGGATTTTGTATTCTATATAGACCATATGTGCAACATGACCAAAGAAAACTTGTAATTGCCATAGAATCTTAAAGCATTTCTATCATGTGTCTTGCACTTCTAATATGTGATGATGGAAGTAAGATCCTATATCTTAAATTATTTAATTCATATCATCTTTCTTCATGCCCAATACTTTAATGAGTTATAACAGCATCCACCAATCCTTGGTATAAATCAACACTTAGATTTTTTTATTTGTAATGTATATGTAACAAACATGATTGCTCAATTGTTGTCCATCTGTCAACCATAAATTCTTATAATAGCTTTCTTCAATATAAAATTTTAGAATACTTGATGGTCTTAAAAAAATCAATAAGTAAAATATTCCATTTGTATAAGGTTGTAGTCTCTCCAATACTCTCGGCTAGTATCTTTTCTTTCTTCAACAATATCCATGATTATATTTTGCACCCTTAGATGAGGATGTCACTTAAGGATTCTATATAGAAAAAAAGAGAACATAGTGAAGGGACAAATAAGCAAGATGAGCCTCATAAATCCTTTATAATAGCCTATTACTGTCACGGCCATAATCATGTAAGCTAATAATTACATATAGAAATAGGTAGAAGTAAGTAAAAGTAGATAAAAGTAAGTTAATTCTATAATATTTAATATAAAAGCTTCTTAGAAACTTCCTAGACGTTGTTTTGACTTCATAGGTGTCTTTAATTGACTTTTTGGATTAGAAACGTGGTCAACAAGTTGGCCATGTGCCACACATGTTGTTAGCTTGAAGATCAAGCTAACTATGTGGCCCACACATAGAAAAACTTGCCTTGTAAGTCAAGGCATGTGTCCTACAAAGTCAACACATATTAGAGGTCCTATAGAACGTCGCCACGTAGCCCTTAGTTAGATAGTATATATAGAGACAAGAGTGAAGGCTTCTTCACTCTTGTCAACTCCTTTCTTGCTTCTAGTCCAGGTTCATGAGTCTTTAGTTTCTTGTCTTGTGGCAATAGCCATTCCAGTTTCCTTTTAATATACCTACTTGTTTATATTTTGACTTATTATATCGAGATAACTTTTTGGTGTATATTTTCCCTCATCGAGTCTTTGTCCTTGACAAATTGACAAGAGTACACTTACAATATTAGAGCTTTGTTTTTTCTTGAGTAAGAGTGGATTACTCCTTTCTCTTGACAAGACATAAGCGTATTAGAAGTTTGCGGATTACCCACTTCTAAATTGATATTGTTCTTAGTATCTTCTTTGTTATCAAGTCTTTCTTTTCTTTTGTCTTGAGCAATATCAAACAAATTTTTCTTCTTAGTGTCATTCTGGCAGAGCTTGTTGAAATGAAGAGGGCAATGGCACAAATGTAAGAGCAATTGAGGGAGTTAATGCTTGCGATGCATCAACTCAATTCACCAACACATGAAAGAACAAGAATAGCAGAAAGTGGAGATATAGAGATGATCAGAGCTACTTCAACATCTACAACAAATCACTTTCCTTCCCCAATTGTACAACACCCTGTAAGCACTAGAGAACCAAGAATTGCTTTATCCGAGAAATTTGATGGTACAAGATCAAAGTTTCAAGGGTTCATCAATCAAGTACAATTGGCAATTGAACTTCAACCGCAAAGCTATCCAACTCCACAATCACAAGTCAGGTTTATTGGCACTCTACTTTCTGGTTCTGCATTATCATGGTTTTCGTGTTTTCTTGAACAACGAAATCCAATATTGGACAATTTGGAAGCTTTTTTGGCAGAGTTTTGATCTATGTATGGTGAACACGATGTAACTCGTGTTGCAACAAATAAGATCCGAATTCTGCGACAAGAAAATCGCTCAGTAACAGTATATGCTTCACAATTTCGACAACTTACAATTGACAACAAGTGGGATGATGCTGCACTCATCAGTCAATTTCTTTATGGATTGCAATACGAAGTAAAGAAATTGATGCTCAACTTACCTGATCCTCAAACTTTGAGTCAAGCAATCAATTTTGCGGTAAAATGTGACAATCGACTTTTTGAATTTTGATTCGAGAGTCGTACATGAGAACATCAACGTTATTACTCAATGGCAACATCAACATCTTTGCCAAACGTACATTCAGAAGTAGAAGACATGCAAATTGACGCGGCACGTTTTAAACCCCTAACAGAGCAAGAAAAGATTCGTCGTCGTCAAGAAGGATTATGTTTATATTGCGGAGAACCTAAGCACACTGCTCAACATTGTCCAAAGAAACGACGCAACTATAAAATGAGGGGTACGACGGTCAAAGAAGACAACATGTCAGAAAACGGATTCGTCCAGCTACAATAGGAACCGTGCAGCTGGAACCTTGTACAATTCCTAATGAAGGTCCTATCCTCTCCTCAAAACCCTCTCCTTGTTTTATAATAGACTTATATTTAGGACCTAAGAATTACAAAGCCTCTGCTTTATTAGATTCGGGAGCCTCAGCATGTTTTTTAGATGAACAATTTGTTAAAAGTCATAAAATACCCTTTGTACAGAAACCTAAACCAGTACATGTAGAAGTCATAGATGGTCGTCCCTTGTCTTCTGGAGATGTCACTCATGAAACTCATCCTATAAAAATAACAATAGACGGTCATGATAGCTACATAGCTTTTAACATAATTAAATCCTCGTCCAATCCAGTTATTTTAGGTTTATCCTGGCTAGAAAAATATAACCCTCGAATAGATTGGAATTCGCATAAACTTGACTTTTTCCAAAGCGTTATTAATAGTTCTACCAACCAAGTAAAAAATTATAAGTCTAGTATACTAAAACCCGTACTAATAGGTGCAAAAGCATTTATACACACAGCAAAAGAAAGATCAACTTTTGATATTTATGCTGCACCTATTTCTGAAAACGTAAAGACTTCAATTGGCATTCCAAGTCAATATCAGGAGTATCAAGACGTTTTTGAGAAAAAAATGCAGATATTCTTCCTAAGCATCGCCCATATGATTGTTCAATCGACCTCAACGAAGGAACTCAACCACCATTTGGACCAATTTACAGTTTATCGCAAGATGAGTTGGCTGAACTCAAGACATATATTGACGAGAATTTAGCGAAGAATTTTATACGCCATTCAAAATCTCCAGCAGGAGCTCCAATTCTATTCGTAAAGAAAAAAGATGATTCTTTACGAATGTGTGTTGACTATCGAGGACTCAACAAGACCACAATCAAGAACAGGTATCCATTACCTTTGATATCAGGACTCCTTGACCAGTTGAATCAAGCTAAGATCTATACAAAAATAGATCTAAGAGGAGCATATAATCTAGTACGGATCAAGGAAGGAGATGAATGGAAGACTGCGTTTCGAACCACGTATGGATATTTCGAATATAATGTCATGCCGTTTGGACTCACGAATGCACCAGCTGCTTTTCAACATCTCATGAATGATGTATTTCATGAATTCTTAGACAATTTTGTCGTCTGCTATCTAGACGATATCTTGATCTATTCTAAGAACGTCGAAGAACATGAAATACATGTTCGTCAAGTATTACAAAAACTTAGAGATGCAGGATTGTACGCCAAGATAGAAAAGTGTGTATTTCACACTACTCAAGTTGACTTTTTAGGATACATCATTTCAAATGATGGTCTCATGATGGATTCTAAGAAAGTCCAAACAATCATGGATTGGAAGATTCCAAGGACAATAAGAGATGTCCAATGTTTCTTGGGATTTGCTAATTACTATCGGATCTTCATCAAAGACTTTTCATGAGTTGCAGCTCCACTTACACGCTTGACTATTAAAGATAAATTTCAATGGAATCAAGAAGCGGAAGCAGTATTTGAAGCCTTGAAGACATCGTTTGTCTCTGCACCAGTCTTATATCGTGTTGATTTTTCCAAGGCATTTTTTATGGAAACAAATGCATCAGATTTTGCCTTGGGTGCAGTTTTATCACAAATGGGAACAGATGACAAACTTCATCCGATAGCTTTTCATTCAAGAAAATTCTCAGCAGCCGAGATCAATTATGAGATCCACGATAAAGAACTTCTTGCGATCGTGGATTCCTTTCAAGAATGGCGTCATTATCTAGAAGGCGCTTTTAGTCCAGTCACTGTGTATACAGATCACAAGAACCTCGAGTATTTCATGTTAGACGTTGTTTTAACTTCATAGGTGTCTTTAATTGACTTTTTGGATTAGAAACGTAGTCAACAAGTTGGCCGTGTGCCACACATGTTGTTAGCTTGAAGATCAAGCTAACTATGTGGCCCACACATAGAAAAACTTGCCTTGTAAGTCAAGGCATGTGTCTTACAAAGTCAATACATATTAGAGGTCCTATAGAACGTCGCCACGTAGCCCTTAGATAGATAGTATATATAGAGACAAGAGTGAAGGCTTCTTCACTCTTGTCAACTCTTTTCTTGCTTCTAGTCCAGGTTCAAGAGTCTTTAGTTTCTTGTCTTGTGGCAATAGCCATTCCAGTTTCCTTTTAATATACCTACTTGTTTATATTTTGACTTATTATATCGAGATAGCCTTTTGGTGTATATTTTCCCTCATCGAGTCTTTGTCCTTGACAATTACTATGTATACAAATAATAATATTATAAAGTGCATTATACTCCAATCTATCTTTAGGCAATATAATAGTAATTTCTTCAAAAGTGGTAGGAAGATTATATCAGCATCTATTACTTTCATTCATGAAGTGCAAAGAAACATCAAGATCTACTTCGACTACTCTTTCATTTTATGCCTGAGAGAGTATTTCATATGCCTCTCTATATAATCAAATAAATGGATTATTCTTCCTCAAAACTTCTCTGATTTTTTACATAATTTGGCTCAATAATCTACGATTATGACTCATTCTTTTATTATGTGCAAATGATGCATCATAGATATAGAATTATGTATAACTTGGGTCGATTCCTTCTTTTGATAATAACACTCCTACTAAATGGCATAACTCTCTATTTATTCTAAAACTATATAGAGCTTTTTCCTAAAATATAAATTGATCAATATTTACACTTAAGAATGTAAACGCATGTACAACGTTGTACTAACAAATATTTTCTCTAAACTCCCTTGTTCTTGGATGTTGATCTTCAAATAAGCATTTCAAAAGCAAAGAAGAAGAAGATAGAGATGGTAGAGAAACTTTTCCTTGACGATAATATTATCTTAATAATGACAACTCTCTTGGCGATCAAGCTAAATATTCATCAAATCAATACAATGCATTACAATGAGAATACAAAACATTCATCCTCATTACATTATATATGACTTCAGCACTTGTAACTATTTCAGCTTCTCTTTGTATTCTCTCACATTTTCTATATTGTCATTGAGCAATTGCTCTCCGATTTATTTTTAAAGCTGGATCATTTACAATAGCATAGGTTCTATAAAAAAATTAGAATAAGCTTGTAAGTGTCAAAATTGTACCTCCATAAAATTTTGATAAAACCTTGTTACTCAAGTATTTTAGCAAAATTTCATAATACTTATAAAATAAAAATAAACACATACAGCTTAATTAGTCAAATTATAATACTACAATGCTTTAAAAAAAATATTCTACATCTATACGTCCCTAAAAATTACAATTATACATATTCTTACAACAACTTGCTATAACCAAAAGCTTAATTTTTTCAAAATATCATATTTTGTAAATCAAAATAAATAAATAAAATAATAAGTATTTGATTATTTATTAAAAATACATTATTATTTGTTTTATTTATTTATACATACAAATAGATAAATATATATATCTATATATATTATGACTATATAGTGAAACTATAATCAAAATTGAATTTCTAATTAATATCTAATTATCTTGATTGAATAATAATTCAAGGTAACTAAACTTGGCTTTTATAAAAGCCCCTTAGGTTATTTTCTTATCTTAATAGTTAGTAGGTTGAAGGTTAGTTAGTACTTTTACCTTCTAGACTGTAGAGATTCTTTTACTACTTTAGAAAGACCATAAATTGATAAAATCAAATTAGAAGAGGTAAATAATTAGTATGATTGATACTAAGGTTAAGTTGAGGATAGGTTGGGCTAAAAAATCCTTAGGATAGGTTAGATTGATACTCGGAGGTCGACCATTTGTGAGCCACGGTCAAAATCAGACCTTTAGCTACTAAAACGACTATGTAGGATAAAATAGGTTTTCATTTGAAGATCAAAGATTAGATTTTGAAAGTTAAGTTGGATCTTCTTCTAAAGACATAAGGCTAGTTTTGGTAGGATTTGTTGAGACTTAGCAATTGTTGTTGAAAATCAGGGTTTGTATTAGCAACTTGGGATTTATGCAATGAAATTAGGGCTAGCACTCTTAGTTAGTTTGTAAATTTAGTGTCACATCTACAATTAAAATTTTTATAGTAATTGGTTAATTAGGTTTTCTAAATATATGTAAAATTTTGTGATAATCCAAAAATGCAATTAAAAGATATGTAGATTTTGATACAAGAACATTTAAAAAATTAGAAGTTTGGAGTTGGATAGAATTTCTATGATATCTAGAGATCTATTAATTGAATCAAGGTAAAATTTTGCATGGCATTGGAAGACTTGAAGATCAAGCTATACACCAATTTTGAGTTGAAGTTAACGGTTGAAGAAGAAAAAATCATTGCTGGAATTTCTGCATCACCTTTTAAGTTGGCAACGAAGTGATATTAGTGTAGTTTTTGGAGGTTTTATTACATTCTATATGTTGGATTAGTCTGAAATTTCTTGAGCGTATAAAAGACTCACATTGCCAATTTCAAGAAAAATTTCACATCAAGTGGATGGTCAGATTAGAAGTTACAGCTTATCAAAGCTCATTGATTAGAGTTAGTGTTTACAAGAAAAATCTAAATTGCTTAAATATGAAAGTAACAAGATAATTAGGATTTATGCATGATTGAGGCTACTAAAAAGAGTATTTTTTAGCACTTTTGAATTGAAATTTAGATTTTATTCTTTTCATATGGATGAAATCTATTAGGATTTTTTGGATACTTGTGAAACACAACCTCATCTTCTATAGCTAGGTGCCCGGTGCATTCTCAAACAAGACAATATATAATATGACAACATGTAATACAAAATTAATAAATTCAAATATAAAATTCTTCTATTTACAGTGGCTTTTGAAAAGTAGTCATTCTCCTTTTTTAGTCTTCATGCCTACACTGTAGAGTACTAAAAAATAATAATTACTCAAATTTTGCTTACTCTAAAGCAAGACGGCCCAAAATATCTAATTCATAATGAAACTCGATGTCAATTGTAATAAAGACAAAGCCCAAATTTGATTGTTTGATCCTACAATCAACAAATCAAAGGTTGTGTAAAAATGGCTTTGAGCACAACAACAATTTTGGATGTATGCTAGATTCCATGTACTATGCAAGTATCATTTGGGCATTACTCTAATTACTAGTTTCTAAAAAATCTTTAAAATAAAAAGTAATAAAACTAAAAATAATAAATAATAAATAATAAACTTTAAAAAATAGTAAAAAATAATATAATAAAATAAATTATAATAATAAAATAATAATAAAATAAAATACTATATTAAAAATAAATATTAAAAATTTTAAAAATTAAAATATTATCTTAAAATTATAAATTATTATAAATAAAAAATAATTTTTGAAAATAAAAAATAAAAAAATCCAGTTTTATGCACACAACATAGTCCAACCCACATTTCACCAGTTCAACAAAAAATTCAAACATCAAATCAAAAAAAAAAAAAAAAAAAAAAAAGGAATAAACAAACAAACAAAAAGTTAATTCAAAAAGCTAAACAAAAACAATTTTTTTTTCAATATTTCAGCAATACTCACTGCAATATTTCACTGCAATAGCATAAAGTATCATAAAATTAGAGCTCCAGCCTCCTCAAAGAAAGTTCCACCAGACAATTGGAGTAAATGAATACATCCGAACAACAACAATTTATTATTATAAAAGCTGATTTGAGCAGCAAGCTCGTAAGCCCATGCTACTCCTTCTGCCCTGATAGGATAACAAAAAAACCTCCTAAAAGCACGATCCACGATGAACCCTTGTTGTTAATCCACAATGAAATTCTTCTGAAATTCTCATTGCAAAGCACAATGATGATAATTTGTAATTTAACAAAACACCAATGTTCAAAATCAATGTTTGAAACACACAAAACACATTGCTCTTACTCAAAACACAAAACTTATACACATGCTGAGCCTTCTTCGATGTATTTGCCTTTCCAATGTTTATATGATTACATTATAGTATGAAGTGCATAAATTTGAAGAGGAGAAAATTAGTGTAAAACACCATGAAAAACACCCTGTAGAACTCCCCGATCAACTGTAAAATGGGTTGTTAACTCCCCAAAACATGAACCTTTTTGATGAAAATAAAGGCCCATCTATGCAGTAAAGGAGAGCCACCACTTGTCTCCTTGAGAGATCTTAATATATAAACTAGCTCCTTGTCATGACATAGTCGACAAAAAGTAGGAAGTTATATAGATTGCATATTGAAGTTGATAATGCATGTAGTAGAGTTTATCTAGAATGCTTAATTTATAAGAAGTCTTCTAAAATTCTAATAAAATATAATATAAATTTCTAATTTTAATTAAAAAGCTAAAGTATGTAATTCAAATATCTTTAAAAAGATATATATATATATATATATATATATATATTATTACTTTTATATATAATTTTATTAATTTTTTTATAATAATGAATTTATAAACATAATTAGATAAATTAGTAGTTTTTTTTGGATTAATCAACTGCACAAAAGTAATGATATAGATAGAAGTATTTATATAGAGAGAATGAAAAAATAAATGCACAAAAAAATATCAATATAAAGAAGATTGAACAAATTTTAAGTTAATTGCAAAGTTGTAAAGCCTATTCTGTACTATTGTAAGAATTAATGTAATTGTTTTTTCCTTCTTCTTATTGTATTTTTTTTCTTTTGCTAGTACTAATCTTTGTTATTTTCAATATTTTTTTAATTTTTAATTTTAATATTATAAGACAGTATTTTGATTATTATGAATTCTATACATCTAATTTAATAGAAAAAAATATTATGTACATTTAGGTTTTTGTACTTAGACTTAATTAATACATGTAGATTTTTAATATCTCAAGTCATGTGTTGGTATTGCATAATCTCCCAAATATCATTTATATACTTTTCTAAATACTCACCAAATAGATCATATACCGTTTTATAGAATTACTACCTATGCTCCTCCTATTCCTACTCAAAATCCTTGTGGAAGTAATTATAAATGATGGAAAAAGTTGTTGTATTATCCCTAAGATTAAATATATAGAACAAAAAAAAAACAAAAAACAAAAAAAAAATTGTATAATCTTATTTGCATGCTAATATTATTTTTAATTAGGATATTTTATACTTAAAATAATAGATATATTTAAAAAAACAATAATAACCAAGAAATCTAAGTTATTCTTGGATTTGTTTAGTGTTTTTTAAAAATACTTTTTCAATCAGTCTCACTATCAACAATAATATTTTAAATGTAATAATTTCTAATGTGTATATTTTTATTTTTTAAATTTTATTTATCTTTTAAATAATATACTTAATTTTTTGTAAAATGTATAGAGGTCCAACTATTAGAATGTATAAAAACCTAATCTTGTACCAAATCAGATTGACTACCACGTCTTTTTAATTATATTACTTTGATGGCTGCTTTTGAAATGGCTTTATACTTTAATTTTGTGGTTAAAAGTTGTATGACAGATCCCAAACTAGATTTGCATCTTAAAAGTCCAGCAACTACTGAAACGACATCACTTGTAGTAGATCTTTTCACATCAATGGAAAAATCAACATCAATTAACTTTATAATATTTTCTCATTTCTTATATTTTACATGAAAATATGATATAAATAGTCACAATACCTTTCAAATAAAAATTATTTAATATATTATATATATTTTTTCCTAAGGTATCTTTTATATTTGTTGGCAAAACTTACATAAAATAATATATTTAGTTTATTATAGATTATAATATTCATAATAATTTTTATTACATTTACATCTATATATATAAGTAGAACATTGTATTAAAGGTAATATGAAACTAAAGTGCATCAACTCCTTTTTACCACGATTTTGTTTTTTTCATATTACTTAGAGTCTATTAAATTTTTTGTTTGATTTTTTAGTTTTAAACATCTTCTTTGATACAACTAATACATTAATAACATATGATACAAGTATGATATAGTCACAAAAACTGGCCATTACAGTTTTCCAAATACATATTTTGTTCAAAAGTTTCCTAATGTGGCAATGCTTTGTATCTTTTGTAGTTTCTTTAAAAACATTCATTCAATTATTTTTAAATTATATTTTCTTTTAAATTTATTTATCTATCAACTTTTTTCCAAGTGATCACAACAATAAAGTGATAAAAATCCTTTGATTTATTGATTCAAATGAAAAAAATAAAATTCTTGCTTCTACAAAATAGTAAGCTTTGAAATTTGTAAATTATTAATTTTTTAGTATATCTTAGTTATTTACTTTAAAATATGATATCAATTAAATTATTTATATTATATATATAAAGATTAAAAATATTAATTGAAAATGATATGTTAAAGATGAATATAGAATTTATTTTTAAAAATTGCATAAAATATTTGATAAAATTTTAAAAACAGTATTAAATGTATAATATGTTTTTAAATCAACTAAGAGCTTAGTTTTTTCATAAACTAAACTTAATTGATTATTTATTGATAGTAAATAATGAATTTTTAAAAGGTTTTAAAAATTCTCATATAAAAATAAACAATTAAAAAGATTAAATAATAAACCTTATTCCTAAGAGTAAAATTATTATTTATACTTAATTCTTAGACAACATTTTTTCTTGGGCTTTTTTTCTAATAACTTGTATAATACCTATTGTACAAGTTATTGTATATCATTCATTTCAAACTATTAAGATCCATAATTAATTTTATTTATAAAATTTTATTTTTTTAGATATTATTTTTAATTTCTTACCATATTTAGAAACTTTATATAACAACCATCAATAAAGAAGGACTCGTGCCATCCTATATTTATATTAAAAAAATAAAAATACAAGACATAACTACTACAATTATTATTTTATTTTGATTGTAATTTTTTATAAAATTTTATTTAAATAATATTAGATATTGATACATTTTATTTATGTCTAAGTAAATGTAAAAAAAAATCTATATTGATAAAAATATTAATCAAATAAATAAAAAATTAACAATATAAATAAATAAATAAATATTTTAAGAAAAAATATTATTTAAATTTAGTTTTATTATTTTCTAAATACTTTTAAAATTATTTAACACTAAATTTTAAATAATATTTTTTCTTAAAATATTTACATAAAAACTTCATTACATAAAAACTATTTTTTCAGATATTTTTACTGTAATATAAATTGATATTTTTTATGCAATAATTATTTTATGAAAATAAGCTATTAAATTAAAAAATTATCGATTTTTTTAAAATTAGCTATTCTTATATAAATTTTAAAAATTATACTATTGAGTCTATTTTTGTATTATTAGTGGTGTTGTTTGAATAAAATATGCTATTTATATTTTTAAACTATAACCTAATTATCATTATTTTCTTATACTCTCTTATTAAGTTTTTTATTTTTATATTTATTTTATTAAAAGATAGATGAAATTTGTATAAAACAACAAGTTGTTAAAGTGCAACTCCCACATGCTACATATAAATTTCAAAATCATATTTGTTTTAGAGGATTAAAAAAATCAAGTCAAATCAAATCTAACTTTTAAAAAATCATAAGCATTATTATTATTATTATTATTTCTTTTGATGTATAGTGTCATTTCAGCCTTGTGCTGGGGATCCATCACACAAAATTGGGATGTTACAAATAGGATTCAACTGCCAATCCTTGGAGAAGTTTTTGGTGCAATTTGCAATCCTCTATTAATGTAATGGTTTAAGGTCATTCTGGACCAGATGAATATCTTGTTTTCACTATTCATATATCTGCTTGGTGAAGAACTGTTACTAAATAATGAAGACCAAATTTTATGTAAGCAAGGAAACCAAGTTTTTGGTTTCACTCCAGCTGACCATTTGAGCTGTTGACGATTTCTATGCCATTTATTTATAAAAGAAACTTAAATTTAAAAAATTATAAAAGATTGGTCATGAGTTGAGTGATGATGCAAAAAGACACATAGGTGGGTAGGAAAAACCCAACTAGGGTAGCATAAATGTTTTTGGGTCAGCAATGAATCTTGCACAGAGCTCTCATCACACAAGACAAAAGCATAAGTAAACACTTGGGCACCCACTTGTTTATTTATTTTTATTTATTTCCATACATTTATATTATCATTTACAGACTTCCCTGCCCCATCCTGTATTCTTATTTCTATGCATGGGATTGACTTGGTTGGTCAACAAGTGGGCATGAAGAGAAAATCATGGCCAAACTGATTACCAAAATCTGTGAACACTTTTATAGTTACTTTTTTGGGGGTCTTCAGGATTGCCTGCCCACATAATACTCCTCCATTTATAAATGAATTCTGTAGGTTTTTCGTTTATTTATTTCATCATTTTGTTTGTTATGTCTAGATGACCATGTCTGGTCGAGACTGCCTAGGAACAAAATCTTCCTCTGCAAGGGCTCTTTATAATAGTGTTTCTTAACTTTTTATTCTTGCTATTTGTCTTCTTTTATTTTTTATAATTTTTCTCTTTTCCTTGTTGACATGACATTTTGGCTCATCCTTTTTTCCTTACCCCACTCCAAGTCTTTGTTCTCCTTCTTCTCTCTCTTGCCCAACTGTGGGTCCTGCCCCCCCTCTCTTCATTGTTACAATGCAAGTCCCAACCAATGCAAATGTACATGCTACTTGAAGGAGGTGACCTCCGAGGAAGCATTGCAAATAGTTGGGGTGGAAAAGCCATTCCAATTGGAGTCTAAAGGACTTGTTCTTATGAACGAGACAACAATTGGGTTGGCTTTTGCATCCACTGTCTGCTTCAATGCAAATGTGTTGGTTGTGACGGCTAAGGTTCTAAGCATGCTCTTTTGCAAGGGAAGCCGGTGTTTGTAAATCTACTAATGTAAAAATTAAAATATTTCTTTAAAGAGATAGAGGCTGCAGCAATGACAGAATGGATATTAGATGGAAGCTCTTATATGAAAGCCGCAGCAAAAGTATATACTACAAATTCATTGAATAAGCCCAAATAAGATCAATACGCATTACAAACCTCTTTGTAATGGGAAAAAAGGATCTAAATGAGCCAAACAAAAGCCTTGGGTATATATATATATATATATATATAATGGGTGTGCATATAACAACTTGAGGCATGCTTATAACCTAAGCCATGCAATTTATGTACATACACAGAAGCATTTTACTTTAACTTGATCTATATATATATATATATATAACTACAACTACATGCTTCTTTTAGTTGATATATTTTACAATATTACCTTTAATTAATTTTATTTTATTTTTCTCAGTTTTCTTTCTTTCATCTATGTGAATGCCAAAGTTCAATTATGTTTTAAAAATCATGTCTTGCAGAAGTCAAATTATTTTTTCAGGATTCACACGCATATCATATTCAACATGATTGTCAACCTTTAATTGTTTTTTACTTTGGGTGTATTATAGTAATGATATTGAGCATGATTTTTTATTTTTTTATTTTTTCTCTTAAACTTTCAAAGCATGTATTTTTTTTTCCTAATCAGATCTTGATGAAAAATAAGTAATTTAATTTTTAAATCATGAATTTTTTAAAAAAGAAAACATCATCTTATGGTTTAATTTTAAAATTTTAACAGCTAATTTATAAACATACATACATACATACATACATACATCCAGATTTTTAGTGTTTTGGATTAGTACATAAGAATTTACCATTTTGCAAATAATGTATTTCTTGAATAGTTATCTTAGGTCAAGGTTTAAAATATTTCATACTGTCATCAGAGGACAATTATAGAAAATCATCTATTCATTATAGCATTACATTTGTGACATTTACCAGTTGATGTTGTTTCAAGTCTTAAGATGACTGAGTAATAGCTTTCATCAACATTATATAAGCATTTATTTGTTTATGCATAATTATATACACAAACATGTATTAAAAAAATTAAAATTCAATTAAAATTCAATTTGATTTTATACTTTGGGATCATTTAAAATTTCATTGAATATTTTTTTATTTACTTGAATTCTTAAAATTATTAATCAGAAACATGGAGTATAGTAAAGCTAGAACAGCACATCATCATGGATTGCACAAAACAATGTAACCTTTTGACTTCTTAGGTCTTAGACCTAGAAAATAATCTAAACTTTGTTGGTAGATTAGGCTCTACAACGGCTATGGGTTTTATTGAACTTTCAAGCATGGGGTGATGACATGGCAATATCTTTGTGGCTTTTGAGGTTTATGCGCAAACTTTATTTTACTTTCCACTTATTCATTTATTTGTTTATAAATTAACAAATTAAGTGGACGAATTGTTCAACTAATGGGCAAGCAAAAAAGTCAATTTGCTACATTTTTCTTCTAGTCTAGGAAATCTTTCTGGACCAGCCAATCTGCTACTGCCAGATACATTTGACAAAACATGAATACAACAAAATGTTGAAAAACAGTTGTTTGAACAAGGAAGAGTTTACTTTTGTGGATATAATTTCAATGTTCATTTAATCAAATTGGAAATATTTCACCCTTCAAGACATTTCAAATGCAATACAATGAACTGGTCAGCTTTAAATCACCTTTCCAAGGATGTCAGTATGCCATTATGGTTCCGAGATGCTCTTAGAAGTTGAGGGTTCTGACAAAGCTGACTGAATTTTTGGTGCCAAATATTTGAACCTAGGAAGGGTGTTTTATTACGATGCCTTCTGGAAAAGTTTGAGAGTAACTATTTTATAGGGTCATTCTTCTCACAAACATTGTTAAAAAAAAAGGAAATTGGTGAAACCTCCATGATTCTTTCACTGTTGACTTTCATAATCAAGATATTTTACTTCTTCTCATGGTTTAAAATTTAAAATTTTTGGGCAATTTTCAAGAAAAGGATCATGTTTAAATTAGTAAATCAAACAAACAAAATTTGCATGGTTGTCATTGCCATTTTCACAATTATCTTACAATTGTTATAGAAAGTACATCCTTTCATTACTTTGTGCACCTCAAAAGTCACATAATAGGTTTGTAATGATTTTAAAAAAATAATAAATAATAGATATTTTATCCATGTAATCAAATGAACTATTTTGGGTTTTGAATATTTTATTCACTTATTTATATAATTTTTTTCATTTAAATTATTTAAACACTAAATAAAAAACAAAGTAATAAAAATTAAAGAAAAAAAAAAACTCTTCATCAGGTGTGCGTACCTTTTGAAGTTATTTTGAAAATTTTACAAATAAATTTTGAACAAAAATAAAATTTACAGTTTTGGAATCTATTTTTAGTTTTTTATAATTTTATTTTAAGATTGCATTCAAATATATGATAGAAAATTTAATTAGAATAATTCCTATATATATATATTTTAATTTTTTTATATACATGTCAGTTTTTAATTTATTTTGAATTACATTTTTATTATCATAAAATATGATAGTAAAAGAATGGAATTTACAAGTCTTAAATATAACTAATAAAAAGAAATTCATTATAAGAAATTCATTTCTAAGATGTTATATTAAACCAAAAAAATAATTTTAAGAATTAATTCTACTAAAAACTTCTACAATAGTAATTTATTATAATATTTTTATAAAATTTTGAAGTTCCACTATTTTGCAAATCAAATTAACTACAATATGTTAATGAGAATTGTTTTAGTTAAAATATATAATACCTAAAGAATTTTATGACTTTATTTAATTTTTAGAAAATCCTCTTAAATTACTATAAAGAAATTTTTCTTTAATTATTTCAACATATTAAATCTTTGGTAATATTATATCTCTTCTTAATAAGATGTTTTGACACCAAGACCAAGTCTTAAGTGACATTTAAAAAAAATAATTTAAATTTAATTACTCTTAAATAATTTAAAATATCAAAATATATAAAAATTCAATCTATATAATCTAATCTTATTTATAAACCATGCATAGAATTTATTAAATTATACTTTGAAAGAAAAATAAAAAATTATAGCAATTGAAAGTTTTTTTTTACTAATATGCTCACAACTTTAATAGATATAGAACCAAAGAAGTCAAAAACTTTAAATCCTGGATTTTGAAATATAATAAATTTATTATTATTCAAAATATGTTTATATATGTTTATATATATATATATATATATATATATATACATATACATACAAATATATATTTTTTTTGATGAAAATATTGCCTATAAACCATCTATACTACTAAAAAATCAATTGTATTGATATACATAAAAAATAAATTTTTATTACAAATTAAATCTAAAAAATAATATAACTTAATTTTTCAATATAAAATAACCATCTTAGATATTAAAATAAAAAATTTACCAAAATAAAAAATTACTCTAAAGAAGCATAATAAGGCATGCCATACTATCAATTGTAAAAATAATTAATTTTATTTTTAAGATAAAAGGTTTATATATATATATATATATATTCATAAATAATGAGATTTTTAAGATTGAATAATTTCTAATTTTAAGTTAACATCTATTCTGAATGAAGGCACTTGATAACACCAAAGACTATATTTTATATCAAGCTAAGTTAATTAAAATAAAAAATAAAAATTATTATATGAATAAAATGTCGTACATAAATAACACCACAAAAGTCAAATGACATGCTATAATTTGTAGAAAACACTCCTTTTGTCTTATATCATTTGCTAATTATATTAATATTTAAGAAATAATAACTAATTATTATTAAGATTCAATGGTGACTTTAAAAAATTAAATAATGAAGAATAATAAAATAATTTCTATTCGAAGACCTTTCTTCTTTATTGTCTAAAACTATTGTCAATATTAAACAGAAATTAAAAATACTTCAGTAGGAGTCTAATCCTTGTATCTTCTAAAGCAAGTGATGAAGATAAATCAAATTTCAAGAATGAGCTTGTACTTTTTAATCTTAAGATACAATTTCTATCAATATTTTCCACCTTATCAAGGTAAAATCTTCAAGATGTACAGTAATATGAGTCCATTTACAAATTGTTTAAAGTTAATATATTACCAAGCTAAAAATTTGATCTTAATTGAAAAATAAATATATATTTTTATAATAATAATGTTTAAAAACCTAATTAATAATAAAATTACAGATCATATTTCATAATTTTAGGAAAATAAATGATCTTTCTAATATATTCTAATTTTAAAAATACGTTTTAATTTCTATTCTTTGCATTGATTTTTTTTTCTTTTTTTAAAAAAAATTTAAGTGACATCAATATATAGGAATTAGAGTACATTTTATATGATGCAATTAAATATCATATGTTTTAGTTAATTTAAGATTACATCAATATAATTAATAGAACAAGAAAAAATGAGATATATAATTTAATTATCTTTTTTATAGAATTATTTTTCTGTTAAATTTTTATGGAACTATATTTTTTGAGATAAAATTCAAAATTATTCTAAGTTATACCACTTATCTGGTAATCACTTAGGCAAAAAATGATTACTGTAATTAAATAATTCATTAAATAATTTTAAAAATATATGATCTTTTTTTTATTATTTAAAATTTATAACTGGTATTCCAAAAGAAAAATAAATATTAAAATTTAAAACTAAAAATATATTTATTAATTTTAATATAATGATTTTTATATTAAAATATGATACTTGAATAGTTTTAGTATAATTTTTAGACTGATAAGAATATTTTTGGCTTATGAAACATTTTTTAAATTTTTATAGTTTAATAAAAAATTATAAATAATTTATTAAAAAGATTAGATAGATTATATTTTTTGTCTAATATTTTAAGCTAAAAATATTTTTTAAAATATATTTATTGTAATTCCATATTATTAAATAAGCTTTTTATAGGTCTTTAAATCTTATTATGTCTACTCTATTAATCATTTCTTGATTATAAAATTGTAATATTTATTTTAAAAAAAACTTCAAACTATTATTTATGAATTATGCATAAAAAATAAAATTTATTCAAAAAGATAAAATTAATACAAAATGTTGAAATTTTTAGTTTAGTCATTAAAGAAGAAGGAATAGAATACATAAATGACTTAAAAATACTAAACTTTTTGCCTTTTTTCTTTTTTCTTTGTTTTATTTTGACTTGACATGTCTTTATATTTAGCAATTTCTTGCTTAGTCACTAGCTTAATATTGGATTGCATCCATATTTCTATTGAGATTTAAACTTAAGACTACATGATTTTAATTCATAACAACTTAATTCAATTCTATTAGCCTCATTGGAAACAATTGTAACTTAAAGAAAAGAATACTTGACAATGCTCATGGTCATTTTTTTGAGCCTAACTTCATAACATATTAAGCATATATGTAAGTTATATATTTGATTCGAAGCCATTAGAAGAATAGCTTAAAATATCTATGTAAGAAGTAATAAAAAATATTTAGAAATAATCTTTTTGAATGTACTTATTCAAATTTCAATAATCTATACACACATTGAGTTTATTTCTCTCTTTCTTCTTTATCAAGACAATATGAAACAACCAATTTGTAATTTCTACAAGCATCATAAATTTTACTTAAAGTAACCTTTATAATTTTTCTTTAATAATAACTTGAATCCTAAGGTTGATGCTTCTATGTTTTTGTCTAATAAGTATAGTATTTAAAAGAAGTAGACTAGTATCTTGAAAAATATTAAAAATAATATCTTTTAGATCTTTATAAGACCATGAAAATATATTGCAATATTCTATTAC
This sequence comes from Physcomitrium patens, assembly GCF_059467195.1. Taxonomy (NCBI): domain Eukaryota; kingdom Viridiplantae; phylum Streptophyta; class Bryopsida; order Funariales; family Funariaceae; genus Physcomitrium; species Physcomitrium patens. The sequence continues at coordinate 16,853,987 of NC_143416.1, forward strand.
TAAAGATTTTTAGTTTTTTAATTTTTCTTCATCTAATTGGAATCAAAGCTTAATGTATTTGGATTTTATTTCATCAAAGTTGAATATAGTTTTGATCAATCTTCTTCTACCACATGTATTAGATCAATAAATGTATAGTATCAAATTTTAGGTACTTGTAGATAAGTAGGTATGTTGTGTCTAACTAAAATACTTTTGGATATATGTTTGGATTATAAGGAATGAAATGTATATATATATATATATATATATATATATATTTTAATTTTTTATAAAACAACTATATCTATATAAAATACTAAGCTAAAGGCTTTATTAATGCAAATATTGTCTATAAAGATTGTAAGATTTGAGCAATCATCATTAAATTTTAATCAATTAATTATTTTAAAAATAAAATAAAGATATCTTTTTTTTATAGGAATTTTTTTCATAATTTTTTCAAAAATATTACCATCATTTTTATATTCATATATTTAGAGAAAAATACATTTTATTTGAAGTTGAATTATATTGGATAAAATTGATTTGATTAGATTCTATACTTGCTAGTGGATATTTTTATAATTTGGTGGGTGGTTTGGAAGTGCAAGTGGTTACTCCTACATTCACTCATTTAAAAATATTATAATATTTTAGGAAATATATTTTATACTCAAGTTATATAATTATCTTTTTTACCACCAATATTTTATTTTCTTTTTTTAAATTGATTGAATGTAACATGTAGGCAATAATATTTTCCATCTATTAATAATGAATAGATACTAATATACTTACATTTTTAAAAAATAATAATCTACCTTTTTTCTGAAAATATCGTTACTTATTCTTTGTCCTCTAAATTTTTTCTTCTATACACTTGAATTTGTGGTTGATTGTAAAATCAGAGTCCATCTTTATTCAACTTCCTTTATTAAATAAAAATTAAATAACAAAGTTCATGATACCATTGTGGAGATTTCTTAAATTACTTACTACTATTTTTGATAAAAAAATTAGTTTTTTACTTACCATTGCATATACATATTCTTTGAACCAACTTCAACCAACAATCAATTCAAATAGTTTGCTTCCTCTGTAAGATTGAAATAGATAATTTTTTTTTCTTTCTTGAAGTTTATAATGTATTCTTGAGCTTTTTTTTCTTTATGTACAATAAATAAGGAGATAATATATTTATAACTCATCTTCTACTAAGTTAAAAGATCCATGTTGTATACATCTTTTATTTGGAATAAAGTGATTTTTTTGTTCAATATTTCTATCAAGAAGATTAAGAACATAAGTATTGTAATTTTTATAAAAAGAGTTTTGAGTTAAATCTATTAATATTCTAATAGATTATATGTAATGATATTATTTCATATTGATAAGATTTGTAAATATTTTAAATATATGTATAAGAAGCATGCAAGTGAAGCTTTTCTACCATTTGGATTCAAAATACCATGTATTTAACTATACAAGCTAAGCACTTTTCTTGTCACATTAAGTACAATGTTGCTTCCATTTTTCTTTGAGCTCATAGAGTATCAAACTGTTTCTCAAAAAATTTTAGACAAGAATATCTCATTGAAAATTAATATTTTATTATTTTTCTAACATTACTTTCTTACTAGTTATATTAAATTTTTGTATAGGTATGGTGGATTGTACTATATTTTTATATAAGAGTGTATGTGAGCATATAGACCATTATGGATTGGTTTTAAGATATAAATTTGAGAGGGCAAGCAAAAAAAGATACTCTCTTATAATATAGAAGTATATAGAAATTTACCTTATATATGAAAATTTTAATAATAATAAAGATAATAATACATTGTATAATAGAGTTGCATTATTAAAAATAGTTCTTGCTTATTAAGCTTTAAGAAATTTTAGACAAATTTTATAGAAGAATATCAAAGAAAAAATAACATAATTTTGAAATTTTCTTGAAAGATTAATAATCTAGTGTAAGATGGCATAATGCATTTGTAGTTCACAAATATAATGTCTTATTTTTAAAAACGCTTTAATATATGATTGCATCAATTTGTGATTATAATACTATACATATTAAAAATCTTAATATCTTATCTACTTATCTAAAAACTTGAGCTAAATTTAAAAATTATAAATTCTAAATAATTATCTAATACAACATTTGAATATACTAAAGCTACATAAAATGATACTATTAGATATAATATATTACACACTATAAAGTGACTAAGTTCATAGTTGCATTTAAATGTGGCTGTGCATGCTTTGGATATTATTTCAACTTTTGTAGGAATAGGAGGCTATAGAGTTGTATTTACTAACAATAAATGATCTGTTTTATTGTCTCCAATTACTTCCAAACTAGAGCCGAATAAAAGATTTATGTGTCTCTATTATATTTGATATTAATAAGGGTATATTTGAGATGTCGTATTACGTTTGTTCTTATTTGAAAATGCATCAAGCTTCTAGCCGTGGAAGGTAAGTAAAAATGCAATAATAATCCAACTAAATTTAATAGAATTTTAAAATAAAATTTAAGTAAACCTTAACAATCCTAATAAAAATTTAATCAATTCTAAATAAATTTAAAGAAGTTACATAAGAAACACAAAAAAGTCCTAAATTAATTTCAAAAAAATAATAATAAGAAATCTTAAAGATATGAAAAATATTAAAAATAAAAAATTTTAAAGAAATAATAAAGAATAATAAAAATATTAAAAATAGAAATATTAAATAAATACTAAATAAATCTTAATCAAATCCTGATTTAATCTTAATTAAAATTTTGATAAATCTTAATCAAATCTTAGATAAAATTTTAATTAAAATCTTAATTGAACCTTCATAAAATCCTAAATCCTAGATCAAATTTAATTAATCTCAATCAAACCTTAAAAAAATCTTAGATAAATCTTAATCAAATCTTAATTAAATCTTAATCAAATCTACATAAAATCCTAAATCCTAATTAAATTTTAGATAAATCTTAAATCTTAATAAAATCTTAATTAAATCCTAGATCCTATGTCAACCTAATCAATCTTTAATCAAATCCTAAATCTTAAATAAATTTTTTAATAATCATACATCAAATTAATAATTCAATAACAAATGATTGAATTGTTGATTTTGATTAAGACTTTGAACACCTTATAAAAACTAAGTTATCAAAAAATATAAAATATTTGAAGAATATTGTACATACCAAATAGATGATACACCCTAAAATCCGCTCATGTGTTGGCCGGCTTCCTTCTTCAATCTTAATATTAAACTCCTTTAGCCAAAAACTCTTAATTCTACCATTAAATACCTCTCAAATTTATACATATGTTGGAGAAAAAGTCTACTACTTACATACATAAATTTCACCTCAATCCAATTGGTAAATTATTAATGATCTTAAAAACTCTCATTGACCTTCAAAACTTCATTTTAAAAATTTCAATCTACTTGAATTCCAATCTAATTACCTGATCATGCTCAAATTTACAACATACAATAAAAACAATTACAATAAAAAATCCACAAATTTTCATCCATATATCCACTACCAAACTTATTTATTTCTTTCAAATATAAATTATTTTTTTAATTCACAAAATTAGATTCACCAAAAACAACCTTGAGTTTGCAAAGCTCTTAAAAAGTCATTACAAACTCAAATTATTCAAAATTAATGCTCAAAAAAATCTTATAAAGTCTTCTTTTAAATTCCATTCTTTGATTTTTTAAAGAACCCTGGAGTTGCCATAGGTACATGATTTTGTGCCTTGAATTTGATTTCAATCCATGTTAACAACCGATACTCTCCGAGTATCAATTTTTAATAATTTGAAGTAAATTTGACTTTAATCTATTGTTAATTCTCTTCTAAATATGTTTATATTAATTTCTTATCATATTTACTTTGATTTGGCTCACTTATGTTGCTACAAAGAAAATAGAAGTTCCTTCTAGAAAAATAACATTAAGATTAAACTTTTTACTATCTTTTTATAATTTATTATTTATTTTCTACTACATCTTTTTATTAGGCTCTTCTATAATAACATCCATATTTTTATTTTTTACTATATAATCATGTTACTATATGACAAATTATAAAATTTTTAAATATTTAAATTTTAAAATGAGCATCATGAAAATCAACAAATTTAAGTATAAAAGTCAAATTAGATTTATTGATATATTTAGTATTATCTTGTAAAAAAAAAGTGACATTATTGAATCAATATCAAAATAATATATAAATATGAAATACTTAGTGGCTATTATACACAAGGTTCAAAATACATGATTGACATTGAAATTTGTGTCAAATTCATTATCCATGATCACAATATATTTATACATAGAGAAGCTTATATCATTAAAAATTCTATCAATATTATACTATCAATAGTATTAAATCATACAATCAATTATACTAATAATATTATGTTTGTAGTTGTCAAGTTCAAGAACTCAATGAAAGAAAATAAACAAGTGAAACTTTTTCAAAGAAATATGATAAAATAGAAATAAGGAAGTAGGTATATTAAAAGAGAATTGGAATGGCTATTGCCAAAAGATAAGAATACTGTAGACTCTTGAAACTAGACTAGAAGCAAGAAAAGAATTGACAATAGTGAAGAAGGCTTCACTCTTACGTCTATATACTATCTACTTAGGAGTTATGACATTCTATAGGATCTCCAAAATGTATTGACTTTACAAAATACATTGTTATAATAGGATAAAAATAAGATATTTGTATAGGAATAGATAATTAAAACCATGGAAGTTTCTAGAATTGAAGTTAGGTTAGTAGATTAGGTAGGATCTATTATAGAACATTCTAAAAAGAATTTAGGATGGTTATTGAGGTGGGGCTCACCATAGAACCTTCTAAAAGGAGTTTAAGGTAGTTATCTAAATAAGTTCTATTACTTAAGAACATTCTAGAAAGTCCAAGGTGGTAGAACAAAGTATAAATAGGACTAGCCAAGGCCTTTTGGAGTATTTGGTATAATATAGCTTTGAACCTTCTCTCTTTGTAAAGTTTGATTTTGCATCTTCTTAGTTAGTTTAGTTTAGTTTTATTTCTATTTGCTTAGTTTTTTCTTCCATATCTTATTTTGTTTAGTTCTGTTCAATTTTGTTTTGCTCCAGATTGTCCTATCTTGTATTCATATTTTATGTTGTGGTAGATTAGAAGGATCTTGGACACTTAAGATAGATTGATCATATTTTATTGGTATCACAGCGTATATTAGACCGTTTACTTTTGGTAGTATATTAATAGTCATCATCTAATTCAAAGTTAGTTATTAGAGTCACACTGAGTATTGTGTTGAAGCTACTACAAGCTATTCTTAAAAAACCAACTAAAAGATGAAAAGGCATTATAATAATAGAATCCAATGGAAAAATTATAGTATGAAAGATATGATGGAGCAATCCTAGATAGGCGCTCAAATACAACACTTCTTAGACCAAATAGCTACTTTATAAGGGCAAATAGAAGCCTTGAGAATAAAAGAGTCAACATCTACTAGGTTGAAATTGAGTAAGCCTAGCACATACTTTGGGACTTTAAGACAAGAAGATGTATGTCAATGGCTCTTCAATATGTGACAATACCTCCAACTATCTAAGACAAATACCACTAAAGGAATTATATATGCAGCCAACTATTTGAAAGATGCAACAGCCATTTAGTGGCGACATCAAATTCAAAGCTATAAAATCCAAGGTAGATTTTGTGATTGGGAGGATTTTGAAATCTAGTTTAAGAATCAATTTTGGTCCATCAATGTGGAGAAAATAGAATGTGAATAAATGACAAATCTTACACAATCTAAGTCAGTATAAGAGTATGTCTCTCAGTTCAAGTTTTTATGTCTCCAAATTGGTAATTTTTTAAAGGTGGAGATGATGGATCAATTCTTACAAGATTTGAAACCTGTGATTCAGTGAGAGGTGGAGCTAAAGAATCCACAAGTATTTGAAGAGGCAATTTGGATTACAAAGATGGTTGATGCTATAGATTTTAGAAATTATACAGCAAGACCTATAGCACGAAATTTTATATTGTTATTTAATACTATGGCACAATAATCAACACCAATGGAGATTGATGCCTTATAAGGATCATTGAGACTACAAAGACGACAAATATGATACAAAAGGAATTATATTTTTATTGTTGGAAGCTAGGCCATCAAATTGAAGGTTGTCCAAAATGTCAAAATTCAAGTAGCAATAAGACAAAGTAGATTTACAGTCTCAAAATTCACAAAGTTGATAATGAAATAGAATAGAAAAGTGGAACTCCTTAATAAATATGCCAAAGGCTCGTACTAGAGATAGCTACTATCTCTCAGAGATAAATAGCATGGCCTTAGATAACTATAAAAAGAATTGTCTGATATATCTAAAAGAACTACTAATAAGACTATCATATCGAGTGATTATAGATTATGGTTATACAAAAAATTATGATTCAATTAAAATTACCTATCACCTTAAAATTTAAATTAAGACAATCAAGAAAAGAATGATATACTTTATACATGACTAAGAGAACATATTAAATGAGACATGTGAAAAAAAAAAAAAAACTTAAGGTTAAATGACACTTACCTCTTAAGAGAGAGGTTCAAGGTGACAAAGCTAAGATATGATATTATTTTTGGTATGCCATTGCTAGAAATAAAAAATAAGTAAGTTGATTTAGTAGCAAGGATAATCTCCTTTAACGATGGCAGATGGAAGGTGATTCTTTGTACCTCTATATCACGTAAAGAAGAAAGACAATCTGCAACCAAAGACTTACTTGTAGGAACAACCTTTATGATGAAGCAAATACAACATAAGCAACTCATATATATATATATATATATATATATATATATATATATATATATGGTAGTTCAAAATCTTGTATCAATGGTCGACAAGACAGCCAAAGGAGCAAAATAGGCATAGCAACTCATATGGAAATATAGAGATACCTTTTCAATCAACCTACATAGTGGCATGCCTCTTAATCA